>NW_017280322.1:1420978-1591985 GCF_001594065.2 Cyphomyrmex costatus | reverse complement strand
CTTTAAGATTTTCGCATCTTTTCCGTCCGCCATGTTGGATAAGTCTTTTTTAATTATCATAATTTTTACCATGTTTTTAAAAGAGCGTCCCCGAAAATTCCTTATTACCAAAATTCACCATTTTCGAATTACTTTAACTGCCTCAACGAATAGAGGCTTCAAAAAAGCGTAACACGCCAATTTTAAGATATGAAATGTGAGAGGTTTACACATTAAAATTCTTCGAAATATATCATAATGTTGTCCCATGATTTTCATATTTTCAAAATAAATTTTAAGAAATAATTTCTTCCGTGTACGAGTTAAAATGATTTCTGAATCAATAATTTAGTATATTATAAATAATAAAAAAGGATTTTGTGTATGTGTGTGTGTGTGTGTGTGTGTGTGTGTGTGTGTGTGTGTGTGTGTGTGTGTGAGAGAGAGAGAGAGAGAGAGAGAGAGAGAGAGAGAGAGAGAGAGAGAGAGACATAATCCTATCGATGGAAATATTCCATTCATGAAAATATATATCATATTTTTTACCATGCTCTTATATACGATTTTACACTTTAAATATAAACTTTTTCTCGTCATATAAGTATTATGTAAATAAATAATAATTTTAAATGGATTTAAAAAATACGCTTTTTTTTATTTCCAGCACCTCCACAGAAGGTGGCAATCAGTAATCACCCGAAGAAGCAGATAATCGAGGTGAAGGTGGGTGAATCGCGGCGCTTAGAGTGTATCGTTAGCGCAGCCAAACCGGCTGCCTCGATCATTTGGTATCGCGGAAACACGCAGATCAAGGGCGGCGACACCACTATCGCCGCAATCTCTATCCAGGGTGGTAAGTAGTTACGCTATCCTGTTACGCACGTTGATATTCGATTACGATAATCCCGTGCGCGAATGAATATATCATGGTTATTACGCGACGAGGATTAAATGACCGCCGTATTATACGTATGCACAGATAAGCGCATTTCTGATCTAATAACGTGGTACCGTCTAATTAAATTTCGCGACCGAGTATAAATAGTTCTCTCATTTGCGCGCAAAAGCGAGTTTTCGAATTGTCATTATCCTACTATACTGATATTTATTGCTTATTATATTTAAGATAATTGTCAAAGGTTATGCTGTATACATATATACATATATACACTGAAAAGAAAACTAAATTTTAATAAATATTTGTTTGAATATTTGTAAATAAATGTTTACTAAATGTAAACATATATTTATTTGGTGCAGGAACCATTATCTAATGTGATTTTTTTTTGGTAAAATTTAATATGAGTATATATTTACTTTGTTAGTACTATAAAGAAATATGTATTAAGATTTGTGTGAGGTAAATTTTTTTCAGTGCATTAATTTCTTTTCACACATCAAATTTTGAGTCGCGGAAATATCAGAAAGATTGATTAAATTCTTTCATTATAAATAACTGTTATTGATACTATAAAGTGAGCGATAACAGAAATTATCGACGAGTTCAACGTATACTTCATGTACTTTCTAAAAGTTTGAAAATACTTTTTAAAAATTGACGTGGAAAATGGACGTGTATGTGTGTGTGGGTGTGCGCGCGTTTAGGATTACTTATTTCAAATATTATATCTATAACACAATGTGATTTCTTTAATATTAATTATTCAGAACAATTATTGGATCTAAAGCATTAATATTAAAAAATACATTGTTAAAGATATTTTAATAAGGAATCTCAAAAATATGTCAATTTTCAGGAAAAAAAGTTTCTAAACTTTAGATTTATATATTATAGTGTAGGCATATATATCTTTTTTAATATCAACAGATTAATATGCATTTATATCTTATAATAAATATATTATATCATTGACAAGAATACACCACAGATATTTTTACGTCATTTAAAAAATAGGATTCGTTTTATTGAGCCAAGGTGATTTTATTCTAACATTATATATACGTACTTCTTTATCTGTATTTTTATGTTTCCGTAACTAGAGAAAGAAATTGAAAAAGAAGACACACGTACACACACACAGTTTTCTATTTATCTTTCAATACATAGAAGCGAATTAAATGCATGAATTGTATACAAGATTCCTGCAATAATCCAAAGACTCTTAGGAAAAGACTTAAAAGGCATCTGAAGGATTCCCAAATCTTTCAGATATCTAAAAACCGTTTTTGCTACGTTCTTTACGATCTTTTACATTCTCCAAGTTAATCAAATTCGTCGTAATTGCAAACTAGACGAAATACCGTGAATATACAGCACTAAGACAGGATCTGGACTAAGCAAGCAAGCATGAACAAGCATGAATAAATAACCTTAGCGAATAGCGCTGTATGACTATACCGATCACTCTCATTGAAGTATATCTAAGCTGTTTATTCGCGTGCGTTCGCGCACGTTTCGCTGAGTTTAAATTCGGCTTAGTGCACGATATATTCAGAGGTAACTAAGTAATCTCGCGTAGGAAGAGCTGTTTGGGCGATGCTCACCGCGACGCGTGTATAAGTGGGAAAAAGATTGGGACGGCGTCGAGACGCCTCTCCCTCTTAGCGCCGCTTCCAGTTGCCAAGTGCATCTTCGATCGATCCTGTGACACACAACTCTGGCCGCGCTCCAACTACCGAAATTGACATTCCTGTCTCTCGCTCGCGCTACCGCTTGCGTTTTTACATTCGGCCGGAGACAACCCGACGAGACATCAAACGATCGTATCGGCTGGAGCGCAGGGCTAAAATATATCCCGATAAGAACATCGATAAATAGTGCGGACGAAATGAAAAGGGACGTGACGCGACGCAACGCGATGCGATACGATTATACGATGCACGGGGTGTGTCCGTGAAATGAATACTGACTAAATTTTTGCAAATGCGAATTCGTAGTCGTCGAAAGTAGATAAGAAAAGTTTCTGCGAAACGTGATGCATAAAGACGCTTCATTAACTATTTCGATGAACAGGAATAAACAAATGAATATCCAATGAATGCAGGAACTGCTATTTCTCGTTATAGTGATGAAATATTAATCTAGTAGAAAAAAAGGTAAGATAAAAGAAAGAGTAATAATGACTTAATTTTATAAAATGTAGAATCGTCACATAGCACCAAATTATTTTGATTAAAGAAATGAAACTTTAACATAAAAGCGTCATATATAAATATTAGAATATCACTGCAGTGTTTTGCATAAATTCTAGTTACCGTTTTATTGTTTAATTAATCGTGTGATTGGTTCAATATATTATAGGAATGTACCTGCATGTGTTTCGTGAATTTTACGTATATTCGACTCGAATAAAATGTATGGAGAAGGAAAGTACGCACTTCTACGAACATCGCAATTATTATCGTGTAACGCGGATTTATTATCGGAAAATACACGTAAGCAGACTGTGATGAATTTGTAGGTATTTAAAACAAATTTGCTCTTTACATTTAGCGGATTATTCGATTGAAGTTAAAATGAGTATTTTGATATTATTTTACGTTACGTACATATTTTAATATTATCCCTTTCGGTGTAACATGAACATCAATTCCCTCGCAATTTATAATACGTTTTAAAAACAGGAAATAATATTTAAATTCTGTAATTCATCGTAATGAAAATCGCGCGCACCATCCATGAACTTATCTCTATAAGCATGAATATAGGCTGCTTTTACAAAAAATATGATAACATTTCTTTCCACTTGCGTGATAAAAATCGCTTCTTTTTTACCTCGTAAAAAATTGTAATATTTTTAATATCTTATCCGACGTCATCAACACAATATTATTTAATGCAACTTTATAAGAAAGAGGAGTGAGAAATAGCTGAATCATCTTAGCGCTCGCTATACTGTAAATTCTTTTGTGTGATAAGTGTTTTCGTATATGTGTGATTATTTTTTCATGTAAAAATAACGCGATAAGTATACATGTTTAAATGTGCAAATTCATTTTCGTATGCAGTATAGTGTGTTATTTTTATGAAAACCTAAATCACACTCATACATGAAGGCAATCAATTTCACTGCAAATCCACAAGTGTGGAAAAAGTGACTTCAATATACGTGTGAGATTAGTTTTCCGTGTAAAAGTAACACATTATATCGCGTACAGAAATGGATTTATGTAGTGTAGTGTCATTTTTACACAAAAAAGTAAATCACACACATATGTTGAAGTCCATTCTTTACACACTTGGATTTGCAATATATAAAGCTATTAGATGCGCACTATCTAACAACGGCGAAGTTGCGAACAGCGTGAAATGCAAGTCTACGTACAAAAATAAATCGCGATCGTCGTTGTTTCCTTTGTTACGATGCTCTACTCGCATCTCGCTCGTCATTCTAGCAGCAATCTTTCCTCGGCCATTACGCATCCAGTCAAACCCCGTTGAGAGCGTTTGTATCTCCGGCATTTGTGTCTCCAAAAACCATGTGGATTGTAGCGCGCGGAATAAAGAGTCATGCGTCGTGCTTACGCTGTAAAAGCTTGTCCGAAGCTTTTAACGGAGATTTAAAACGAGATTCACATTGCGAATACGCGTATCTTTCTCGTAACGTTGCGTATACTCGCAACTATAATGTAAATTATCTTCGTGCACGCCATTTATGAATAATTCAACCTTCTTCGTAAATCTTGAATTAATTTGACACAAATAATCGAACGTTAAAGAGTCTTTGGATCACGATCAAGAATCAATGCTGCTCGATATTGAAATTATAATTTTGCTATAAATTCAGGCATTCAGATATTTATCGATAAATATGCGATAGATATGCGATCAGAAAATTTTAGAAAGCGATTAATAAAGTATTGATGTGTTTTCATTTGCATTTTTTCAAAATTGTTAAAAAATTATAAAAAATGAACAATAATAAAACATTAAAAAAAAGTGGTTAGTTGCTGCTATTATAAGATAGGAGTAAATCACAACTGGAACTTATGGCAACTTGTTATTCCACATTCTTGAAATTCTCATCAAATAACATAGTATGTAAAACAAAAAAGTAATATCTAATCAAGGAAAAGTGGTTTTAATTTTGCTATAAAGTAGAAGCGCAAGTGGCAGGTTGTATTTATTTCGCGATTTGCGCGGACAATGTTTCAGACAAGGAGAAGCCCGGGGAGACGAAGGAATTGCTCAAATACGACACTCACGGTTCTATTACCATCATGCCTACGGCAGATGATAATGGAATGGATTACACCTGCGAGGCCAGCCACCCGGCAATACCCATAGATAGGCCTATGCGGGCTACCATTACACTTTCCGTTTTCTGTAAGTACGATAAACGTATTATATATTCACTGTAAAAATATGTACCCGCGTGACCACTTATGTCATTACCGTAATATATTGTCATGTATATGGTAAGTGAAATTAAGAGTTCGTGTATAAGCATTATCGAAAACGAAAAATCTGTAATTTTTTTATTTTTTAGTTTGTTAAATTAAACACGTGTAATACGTGTTTCTTTAATTTTATACAATGCTTTATTTCTGCGATGAAATTGACAGAAATCTTATTTGTATGCGAATAAAAGCAAATGCTTTATATTATAAGATAGAATAATAAGAGGTTAAACTAGAGTAATTTTGATAATTTAGATAATATGCTGTAATATGTATCGCGGTAATAGCAAAATTATTTAGCGTTCACCAAATTGCTGAAATTCGTGTAACAAGTTAGGTTGAATTTATTACGCGATGTAATCCTCGGAATGAATCGCAATTTGCCAAATATATGTACAGAATTTGAATGCGCGATACGGTACTCGTAGAGCTCTTTTCAAATCTTGCATGCACGTGTCATCACTTTGAGTCATTCGAGCTGAGAATGACTTTCGATCCCAATTATCCGGATTATGTTTTCAAATAAGTTTCGTTAGCACGACACCTCTATATAACGGCGCAACGCCGGCGTCTGTTTCACAGATCCACCTGGTCCACCATACATAGAGGGTTATACAGAGGGTGAGACCGTGCAACGCGGTCAAAATGTGGAGCTCGCCTGTCGATCACGTGGCGGAAATCCACAGGCGGAAATTGTCTGGTACAGGAATGACGAGAAGGTCACGGCGGCTCATCGCAGAGGTCCAGGCGTCAGCGAGAACGTGTATTCGTTCATCGCCCGAGCGGAGGACGACAAGGCTCGCTACAGATGCGAGGTCTCTAACATCATGAGTGTGCAACCCATGAAAGTACACGTCGATCTCACCGTACTGTGTAAGTGTGCGCGCCTACGATAATTGCACGCGGTTAGGTAGCGGTAAAACATTGCAAATTGCATTTCGAGAAATGCTCTGAGAAACCCTTCGTCCCTTCTCATTTATTCCCTGTGTATACATTATATTTATCCTTCATATAATAATCGCATGTTATTATCATCTCTTATATTAATCGGACTAATGGACTTTTAATTTTTAATGCATTTAATAATGCATCATATACGTATGTATACTAATCTTTATGTAATTATATGTTATGATCCTTTTTGTATTAATATGAAATAACGCAAAATATCTTAATTTAATATATCCACAATTACGTTCGATGATTTTATTTTGTTTACCTTAATGGATTAATGATTTTCGAGAATAATTTTATTCATATAAAATTAACTTGAGATGTTAATTTCAAAAAGTGGTGCAAAAAGAATGGAAAAATATAGATTTTTTTTTATTGCTCTTTTCTGTTCTTGAATTTCTTGCGTATTTCTCGCGAGTAATACTTGAGACGTATTTAAGGTGTTAGAATATTAACGTTGCCTGGTGCCTGTCTGTGGCACTCACCATTACTTTGCCGCAAAGCATAGTATTGCACAACTAAGGTTGCACAGCGTATGGACGATCTCTTGCCGACGGAACAGCCGCATAAATAATTCCGCTTCTCTATTTTCGCCGAGGCTACGTTCGCGTTACCCAAATTGAAATTTTGCTAACTTTATGTTTGCGTGATATATGCGATAAAGCTAGAAAAATACCACGGCTCTAGCTTATCGTACATTTACGATTAAGGGTAAACGGTTGTCGACCGTACTGTTGCAGATATTGACAGCCTGTTGGTAAACTTTATATTTCATTTTTTTATCGCCAACATGAAAAATGAAAATTGACGACGGCGAGCGATATTAATTTTTCGAATGTAGCTTGGTGGCTTTCAGTTCCCGGAAATTTGCTTAGCAGGATATCAGGACTACAAAAATTTAAATTTAAACTTTCGGTGTTATTCTAGGTATGGCATACCCGACTTTCTGTTTTTAATGTATTTCTAATTTTTTTCCATTAATTATAACTTTTTTATTAATAAAGATAAAAAAAAAAAAAATCTTTACAATGTAAATCGAAATTAAACCAACGAGAATAATCGATTAACAGAAATAATCCTATTTTTGGTCAAAGCGGATCTTAATAATACTAAATTAATAATACTAGATATTTGATAATATCACATGCAAATTTTTGCAAATATATTATTTCAGTTTTATAAAGTGCATGCTGATAAGGTTTATCGGACTTGAAATAAAATAATTTTATTTCAATAGTCAAGTTAATAAGCATCTCTCTCTCTTAAAAACGTAAAAAATATTCTCTCAGCCACAGGTTTTTTACAATGTATTCGTTTTTATGAAAGTTAATAAAAATCGAATTGAGTTGGATATGCTATACCCAAATGTGTCGTTACCACAGTATGGCATCGAAAAGTTAATAATTTATGTTATCCTTCGTTATTTTTCTTCTGGCATTTTCCGTTTTTCTCTTTTACTGATACCTACTCTCTAAATTCTTTACAGTGAAATTTTACTCTTTTGGAGTGCAATTCATTTCAAAGAATTTAGATAGCATCATATATCCACTAAACATTTATTTTGGGTCTGCTCTCTTGCTCCAAATTAATTAAATATTTATGTCTGCACTGAGAAAAATGTCTGAAAATGAACGAATCAAAAGATTCTGATGATATAAAATTTCCGATTATTTCAACTATAAGAACAATAGATTTAACCAGAAAATTTTGATTCGTCCATTTTCAATCAGATTTTTCAATTAATCCAACTAAATACTTTTTCTCAGTGCACCTATCCACTTTTTCTACTATTTCTACGATGGGTTTTTATGAACCCGCCGTTTAGATCAACAAATCGAGTTTTTTCATGCGCTTACTCTTACAATTCTATAGTCGCGCCTGCCGGAGTAACCATCAGCGGTCCGACCGAGGCGAAGGCGGACGACCAGGTGCTCATTACTTGCACGACGGAGAACTCGAATCCGCCCGCGGATATAAAGTGGACGGTGGACGGGCATAATTTCGAGAGCAACGCCTCGAAGACGGAGCTGGCACCGAACGGTGGCTGGATCACCAGCTCGAACGTGACGTTCAGCATTAATCGCAAGAGCCGCAGCATCGTCGTCATCTGCCACGCTTCCAACGCCAAGCTCACGGAGAACGTGGTCGGCACGCACACCATCAACGTGATATGTGAGCATTCCTCTTCTCTATCATACAATTTCGCCAGGCATTCGGTACAAGCGCATCACGCGGGCACATTGCAGTTGTAACGAGACACCGTGCTTCTCGCCCGCAGCGAAAATCTAATTTCCGTCCCGCGTCAAAGACTCGTCCTACATGGGTATATCGGGACTACTGCATGAGATATTTTACGGAAGAACCTTTCAATTGCCAATTGTCGATATTAAATTTTTTAGTGGCCGCGCGTCAAGTAAATCCTCGTTAAGATAAAATCGAGGTTGGATTAACATAATTAAAACGAAAAATGAAATTCACAGTTCATTATTTACGCTTCCTGCTTCATTTACGAATGCAATTAATCCTCTTCACGAATATATTCTCATTAAAGAGGAACCGACATTTAATATATTTTTAATTAAAACATAAACAACACATTAATATAATATAATAGAAAATAACGTTGTATGAAAATCTTTATTCCTTCTTTTAACTTCTGATTAAAAATGCTCTTTTGCCACAGATAATATATAATTCGAATACATACAATAAAATAAGCAAAGCTAAGATAAGTTAAAAAGATTATTCCTAAAATGAAATACCTATTATAACGCGTGCTAATATTCTTCTCGAGTCTCATCAAAATAATAGATCTTTTTAATAATCAATTTGTAACGTGTTTAGAAAATTAGGTAACGTGTTTTAGAAAATTAGGTAACGATATTGTTGTTGTTCTCGCTGATGTCTTCACGGCACGCGATGACAAATTAATCGACCACGCCACCATTATATCCGGGGTCCCGAAACACGCATACGCGCACTATCTCGTGGATCGGATGGTCAGAATTCATTTAACATATTCGACATTACGTCATGTTGCGCGCATGATACACTCTCGCAATAATACAACCGTAATCGACCGACATTAATTTCCGCCATAAATAAATAATCCTTGTATAATCAACTGCGTTTTCAGTTTGTAATTACATGCATTAAAATTATTCGCTGTCTGAATATACTAAACAATTAGTGGCCTCCAATCAATACCGCGCTCGGCAATCCGAGACTATAACGAATGCCACTCGTGTCCAATAGCGTAACTGAATTCAACAAATAATCCTTACAAATTATCATAAGCTTTTTACCGAATGTTCAGTGAACAGTGAGATGAAGTCGGTAAACGAGACGAAGACGAATGATAAACGCGCGTATTGTATAGCGTGATAGAAAATGAAGGAAAAACGTTTGTTTCTTTTTTATTATACATTCGCTTGTGGTTTAAACAATTTTTATATTGCATAAATCTTTTCCATTTACATCTGCATTTTAGTTTTTCATAGAAATATTTTTAAATCGCGCATGTGGGTATAGGTATATAATATTACTGGAAAAAAAATGTCTGATTGGAATTCTGGTTGAAAATAAACAAATCAGATTTTCTGATTAAATTTTACTAGAATTCTGGTTCAGGTAACCGCAATTCTGAATAATAGAATCGGAATCTTTTCATTCGTCCATTTTTAATCGGACATTTTTCTGTAAGTGTAGCAAATGTCAGAGATGCATAATGCGTGAATATTCAAATGTAATTAACCGCAGTTATAATCGGGCTTATTCGATTTTATAGATCCACCTTCTAAACTAACCGTTACCGGATACGAAGAGGGCACGACGATAGTCGCTGGAACAGTGTTGAAGCTCATGTGCACCGCTACGGCGGGTAATCCATTGGCCACGTTAACATGGTACAAAAACGACCGCAAGGTACGTGAACTTGTACAAAGGATCGTCGTAAATCTAGTAGTGGCGGATTATCACATAAACTCAAAAGACATGAAACTCTAAGCGCAAAACTCATTCCTCATTTCTTTCAGTTCTAAAAATTTTACTAATTATTGAAGATATGATAATAATGGGAGTAATTAATCTATTCATTTAATGGATTATCCAATCTCAGAATGCGTTTCAGTTTTTCTTACAATTAGAAATGACAATTAAATTTGGAAACAATCTTGCATCCGGGGATTAAAACTTCTTATTTTAAATTTCTTGCAGTGTATTAAACAGAATTCTTAACACTCGCTTTTCGATGTTTTAATAATTACAAAGTAATAACATTAATTCTTTTTGCGATTTTCTCAAATGGAAATTAAGGAATTTCGAAAGAATACTGAAAGTCCATAATTCGTGTAAGAATTATCCAGTTTAAATTTGATTTTAAAAAATCTTATAATTTATATAGATTTGTTTCCTGCGCTTTTTTTTGAAGTTTTTTAATTTTTACAAGCATCTTGATCTCTAAATAAATTTTAAAATCTGCCATTACGGATATTGATTGTTACGTTAACGTTATCTTATAATGTAGATATCCGGAACAGTGAGACAGCGAAATCACGCTGTCTCGAGTGAGCTGGCGATACTAGTCAACGCATCCGACAACAATGCCCACGTGCGATGCGAGGCGACGAATTCCGCCACTGAGATCCCTCTACTCAAAGTTCTCGTGCTAAAAGTCTATTGTAAGTATGACTCATCTTGTATATTCATTATCAGAATCCTTTTGTGTGTTTTTATCGTGAGATCACTTAAATCGAGCGAGAAACGTTAAGTTTCTCCAGTAAGAAAAGCTAGCACATAGAAGTGATTGAACGATGTTGTAATTACTCTCTTTTTCTTCACGTCGCGAGTCACGTATCTCGGCGCAATGATATTTTAAACCGTCGACCTTTTCACCCTTTCCAGTTCCGCCCGAGAGGGTAAAGATTAACCGCGAACCCCAGGATTTTCACGCCGGCCAAGAGGGACACCTAATCTGCGAATCGAGCAGCAGCAATCCCGCCGCCGAAATGTCGTGGTGGAAGAATGGGATACCGGTGCCTGGCACCAGAAACAGCACCAAGCCCGGATTACACGGCGGCTACCTCTCGTCCGTCGAGCTCACACTAGATTTAACCGAGGACATGAACGGCGAGGTGTACACCTGCGAGGCCAAGAACGCTGAATTGGGGAGATCTAGCCACGACGCTACGACACTGGATGTACTATGTGAGTGTAGACCCTAAGTAGATCGCTCTTAACGACATAATCTGTACACCTGCGAAGATCAGTGTTCATGCACGATCGTGCCCGACTGCGCGAGTAGTGCCGGTGCATTCAACCCGGAAATCTTCGCAGAGCGCGAATGCATAATAGTATCCCTTTCTATCTCCCTGAATATATTGGATTGCGCTCTGGTATAAATTTATTTGCATTTTATTCACGATATGTACAATCATATGTACAATAACAACGGCGTACAATAACAATCAATCGGAACACAAATGAGTTAAAAAGAATGCATAGATGAGATTGTGAAGAGAGGAAAATTACTCTGCTATCTATTTAAATAAACTCGTTATAACAACATATTAAAAATATACTGATACGCATGTCATACTAAAAAAAATTAAAGAGATATAATAAATATATATTTTTCCATCCTTTTTAAAATTCTAATCTCGCTGCTCAAATAACAATGTATATAGATTGTTCAAATTTTTTTAATTATATGATTATATGCAGAAAATGGAAAAAGTAAAATTGTATTCAAAATTTTGTTAATTGAAATAACGAAGTTATATACAGTTTTATTATATAGTAATTTTAATAAGATTTATTTATATATTTCTTTTCGCGATATTATGTGTTTATTCGAAAATTAATATCAAAACGTATAATCGTTCTTTTAATATTCTGTTTAATTACGACGAAAATATAAAATCATAACGAATTTATTTTATGTTCCTCAGACAAGCCGATATTTTCGCCGTTGGACCCTTACGAATTAACCGGCCTGGAAGGAGAGCCCTTTGTAATTTCCGTATCGGCAAGGGGCAATCCGAACACGACGGAATACACGTGGACAAGGGATGGTCTACCGTTGGGTAGTAGCGGTAAGAGAATAACCGCGCACGGTTCTACGCTAAATATCACGAGATTGGATCGTCATGACGCCGGTACATACATATGCGAGGCGCTGAACAAGGAAGGAACTACCTTTTATCAGCTAAATTTGACCGTGCAATGTAAGTAAACAATATGATTGTGTCAGTTTGCAAATAAATTTCATTGCAATATCATCACGATTAATTTCATGTTAAAAGAAATATTAGCAGTATTTGGTATTTTAAAAAATTACATTGACTTTAGTACGTATATATGTTGTCTGATTGTCTGTCTCTTGCACAATTCCCTATCTCTAATTTTTTGCTACATTTTATATAATTATTTTAATCCTTCTTTAATCTTCTCTATAATATCTCTTTTTTTTTCCTATAATTATTTTTTAGACAAGTGATTCTAAAAATCTTTTAATATATATTGTTCTCACTAATATATGTAATATTATATTTCATTTTATTTATTATGATTATTATATACTTACAGAATTTAATTTTAATTATTTACAATTTCTTATCTTCAATTTGTTAATGATCTTCTTATAATTATTTTATTTTCTTCTCATATTTTTTTCTCTATCTTCCTTTTATAATGATTTTTTAGACATCAACTAGTTTTAAAAGTTCTTTTAATATATATCTAAAATTGTTCTTGCTAATATGCGAATCACGACTCATCATTTTACTCACTGTATCCTGCAGATCCAGCTAAAATCAAGCGTACTTCCTCGTCGGGGATAGTTTATCCGCCGGGTATCGAAGCAAAGCTATTTTGTGAAGTCGACGGCAGTCCAATCGGTGACGAGTATGTCACATGGCAGAAAATAGGATCGAATCCTGAGCTGCCGGGACGTTACTCGACATCATTCATTAATCGGACGTCGTATCTTCACATAGAAAATCCCAGTCAAGAAGACGTTGGCGAGTATCGATGCAAAGTCAACAACGGCATCGGCAACGTAACATCGGATTCTATTCTATTTATTACAAATTGTACGTAAAAAGAATTTTATTTTGATTATTTATAATAAGTGTGATAACACTGCCGAGTTCTAAGTGAGAAATTCTAAGCGCGAATAGTATAAAAATTGAACAAATTCAATTTTAAATAATAATTTAAATAATTTAAATATTGTACATATATATAGCAACTTGCTGTGAATTTAATTGTAATACATCATTTAGTAATAGTTTTAGCTGTTATTATATTTTTGGAGAAAAAATAAACACAAGCAATGAATTTATCACAAATGAGCTTGAAACATTTATTTATGACTAATAATAATGACTATTAAAATTTATTTAATGTTTATACATTAAATAATTATATTAATAGTTTAGTGAAAAGTGTCCTAATTATAGATATTAATAATTAAATTTGCAATGTTATTATTATTATTATTACACTAATTGTATTCAACCAATATAATATCAATGATAGTCAATAATAGTTAATAATAGAAGCCGCCAATTATAGAATTAGAATTCACTAAACGACATTTTTGCAGCAATTATAGAATTGCTGCAAAAATGTCGTTTAATTATATCTTAATAGAAAAAAGCAGTTATAAATGTAAGCGTGGGATATATACGAAACTTTTCGAAACATTCGTGCACGTGATTCATGTATCGGAAAACGCGTAATAAAAAATTTACTGGTACTTTTATGCGCAGTTAAACCAGAAATGACGAACACCCCGCTGACGCGAAAGGCAGCGGCGAACAAAGGAATAAACGTCCAATTGTTCTGCAAAGCGCGAGGATCTCCATTGCCGCATTTCACTTGGATCTTCAATGGGAAAACTTTATTGCCGAATGCAACCGAGGATAAATACAGTATCACTCACAGCGATGTAAGTCGCTTTATAAGATGTACTTATCTCTTAAATAACGACTTCCTTTACCAGTATATCTCCTTTAGAGCACCTAGGCTCCGTAGTATTGTATCGCGTACTGTAAATCTTGTTCTTCGTTTAACTTCGGACGAATTTCGCTTTGATAGAATTTCCATGTCGGACATAGTTAAAGAGATATTTACCGTTGCAAGTTCGAAAGTTGTAAAGAGGTCACAACACCCAATTAAAATTTTGCCGAGAGAAACGATAACTGTATTATTACAAGAACTATATACTCGAAAGACAGTTACGCATTCAAAATATCTTTCTGATTTTGATGTCTTAATAATATTTGCATCCCTAATGATAAAGTAATAATTTGTCTTTACGTTTCCTAGCTGTCGGAACTCTATTCGGAAACAACGTTGACCATCTACCACGTGAGATCGCAGGATTATGGAAAATACGAATGTCGTGCCCAAAACAAAATGGGACATTCTACAGAAGAAATACTTTTGGACGTCACTTCACCGCCGGATAAGCCGAGTGATTTGGAAGTCTATAACTATACTCACGATTCGGTTACGTTGATTTGGAAACGCGGTTTCGATGGCGGCTTGCCGACGTCTCATCAAATACGATGGCGACAAGCGCTAGATTACGAGGATCGCTATCACTACCTGGACGTCGTACCCGGCGAATACAAAACTACTATATCCGGCCTGTTGCTGGGGACTTATTACGTATTTAGCGTAAAGGCGATCAACGAAAAGGGAGACAGTGGTTTCTTGCCAGATCTCGTCAAAGTCCAGACACTTCGTAAGTTGTAGATAAACACCGTAGATCGCTTTTCTGTTCGAAAATAGCAAAAACAGCTTTTCACTATAGTACGACGTAATTAAGAAATCATAATCATAAAGATCATTCTCATAAAGATTATAGTTTTTCTCACAAACGCGCGAAATACTAGAACTAAGTTATTCACACTACATAATGGAAAATAACAGCTTGCTAAATCATTATGCAGATCATCGAGACATAATTAAACGCGATTGCCTCGCATCCACATAATTAATTGTACTCAGTAATTAGGTTGATCATGTATTATGTTATATTTAGTGCGTCTCGTGAATGTTCGCATGGCATTTATATCGTGGGTTAGTTGTAATAAAGTACAATAGACATTACGTAACATAGCATTTACAAATATCATACATATAGCGCAGTGATTTTCAGCATGACTCATTTCAATGATATCAGTACGGTGACGCTTAGCCTTGAAATTTTTTTGATATAGTATTTTTCCAAGTGCTTCTAATTCCAAGTCAGATAAATTGCAGGCTTGACAAGAAAGTTGAAATTTGGAAATTGATGTGAACTATGTGTAATGAACTACCGCGCATTATCATGATTATTTTAGTATATGTAGAAATACAATCCAATTACTTGGTTGCTTTTTTATGGGAATGTAATAGATAAGCTGAGCAAGTATTTAGTTGCTATTTGATCTATCTAGTTGTAAAACCCAATAAGCGGCGTTACAGCATTCGCAATAGCCAAGGATTTCGAAGTTGAACGTGTAACTAACAATGTAGATACGTTGCATGAATAACATAAACCGGTGATGGGGCATTGGCTTGGGTTACAGGCGAGGCGCCACCAACCGAGTTGACATCAAGCGAGAATAGTTCCTCCTACATCATCGTCATTATCATCACTGTTTCCGCCTCTGCTTGCCTACTCATTGCCGCAACCATAGTCTTTGCTACAATAAAGTCGAAAAAGAAGGTCCAACGCACCGGTAAATATGATATCTATCATGTGTTCTTTCTCTCCTTTATTTCTCTAGGCCCGAATAACGAGGAAAACCTGCCGGATGTCCTCTCGGAAAAGGGTGACTTTCCGATGAATTATATCTATACGTTAGCAGCGACTTCCGTCATCATTTTTATCGTTAATGTCTTCATCATGTCGTGGTACATAATACGAAAACGAAATAAAACTCGTAAGTTTGCGACCAATAATACTTAACGCGTATACGCTTCAATTTAGAAAGATTCAGCCCAATGTTTGGCTACAGCCATGGCAGAAGATGAGTTTACTTTCTTATAATCCATTTTGAAAAAGATTTTAAAGTGAAATGTAAATAACACACAATACCTTACATTTAATCTAATCAAAATATTTAAGGAATTGTTCAATTTCAATTATGTAAATTAAATAAAGCTAATTAATCACACTAATAAATATATGGCTATAATATAGAGATATAGACTGATAAAATTATAAAAATAATAAATTCATGATTATATATACATATAGCTTCGTTAACTTTACCGTTATGTGTTTTTTCTTGTTCATAGATCACTGTCAAAAATATTCGCGATTTGTTTGTGCCATTAGTTAAAAAAAATTAAATTAACTTGTTTTAATTAAATTAATCTTCTGTACGCGGCTGTGTAATTTTACTGTTCGCGTTTCGCTTTGTTACTCACACATGTTTAACGTATGTTATCTTTAAACAGGTATTAATAAGTCGCAGACCGCGGATATGTATGCACCGTCCACCGTCAATGGCGACACCATGACTGGCGAATTAAGTTCGATGTCGGACGAGAAGAGCGACGTCAACTTCGACGCTAATGATTACGTGGTCAGTGCCATCAGTCAGTATGTTCTTAGTAACAAGTAATTCCGGAGGGTAGGTTTGAGTTCTAGCAACACACTTTTTCTGTTCCGCTCCCCCTATTAGTTTCGCTGCTCTTGCTCTCGCTCTTTTTTATCATTTGATTTCTATGTTTTTTTTCACAGTTCCGTTTGTCATCTAAGATGCAAGATGTTGTGATAAGCAATAGAATATAATGAACAGAATAACAATACTGTTATTTCTTCTTGTCAATTTTAATTTTATTTTTCAACCGTTTACCCAATACGCATCACATCATTTAAGCATGATGTTATTTCAGTTATCGATTATTTAAAAGCTACGTGAGACCCTGCTTACGTGCTCAATAAAATCTATAGAAACCTTTTGGATACGAAGCTAACTTTAATAATTTGAAGTTAAACTACTATTTTTATTCAAATTACAGTTATTTTTTGCAGCTTTGGCATAATATAGCACATATTTTTATTTTCACATAAAATCCTGATGTTGTTTTATAATATATCATCACCTATATTTATCATAATGAGCTCGTATCATTTGATCGCAGTATTTGGCTAAAGGTAACTACCCTCAGGTAAATCTAACGTATCTCTTAAACTCAAAAATAGCGCTATGATTATAACAGTCTTATTAATGAAATGCTCGCAACATCTTAATCCAATAAGATTTTACGATGTTATAAATTCTTCATAGAATCACTCTACTTGGCTTTTTTAGTCATTGAATACTTGCTTTCTTTCTCGCAGTAGTGTTATACGAGTACCTCGTGTATAATGGAAGTAAGAGTAGTAATGAGAGAGTAATAAAATTTAATGAACCAATAATTAAAATTCAATTGTGACCGATGTTCAAATTCAATGAAGAGAACAAAAATGTTGGTATGCTGGTTTTAATTTCATTTTCACGTTATTTTATGACATTAAATAATTTAATTTATATGACTCACCGGAATGACGTAAAATTAAATGTCAGGATATTGATCTGTAAATGAAAATGAAAAGACTATGTTTCTTTATTGATACATAGAATACGAAATATATCCATGTATAAAAATTATATTTTTTAAAGTAAATAATTCAAAGATACTTTGCAATTTTTAAACCAATAAATTCAGAGAAAAATTATATTTTACGCAAAAATAATTCAATAAAAAATTATTTTTTAAAAAATCTGATAAAATTAAAATTTCTATTCGGTTACTGTTTGGTTTTCATTATTTTATTATTTATTATTTATTTAGTTAACAATTCTTTTATTATTTTTTATTATTTTATATTCTGGTAAAGATAGGATTAACGTATTTTTCACGCACGAAATATCAAATTTATTACTATCGATCAAACGAGAATGTAATATGAGAATATAACGCGTATAGCTTATTTTTTCTGATTCGCGGTAAACTCGCTTTTCCGGGATAATGCCGGGTTAATTAATCGACGATCGAACAAATTTACTTACCAGTCGTTACACCGCTGCCGCTATTTCTCCGTCAGGCGATGTTCCATCGCCCGAAATAGTCACTGAGGTGGATAATAGTCAATTGGAAGCACTAATTATCGTCGCGAATACTAATTAACGGGACATGACGATCGCTCGCCACTTTGTATGGCACATCCGGTGTTTATTGTACTCGCGACGAAAAAATAATGCAATACGCAACGATCGATCGTCCGATCGCGACTTTCGACATTCATTACACGCGACGTAATGGCGAGCGTCGAGTAAAAATTCAGAACGCGCGCGAGCAACTTCACACGGATTCGCGGTTTTCACATGACACAATTGTCGAATATTATTAATATCATTTAACTATTAGACGATTTAATCAATATTTCTCGCCAATTAGAGATCGAATATTTTACTACCGATCTGATTGCATTCGATACATGATTTAGAAGGACAAACATATAACATGACGTGTCATGATAGTTGTCCATAAAAATAGAAAAATATATAATTGAGGTTATAAAACGATATGCTGTTAATTACAATCGTACATATAATTAATATATAATACAGTCCAGTACTCACTCGTTGTTCGTTTCGGCATTTCCGACATTTATGTACTTGCGACTGTACGTTGGAGACGAACACGAAGCGCGAAACGTAACAAGTCGTCGTTTTGGCGCCATATGCGCGCCGCGAAGTTAGGAATTGGACTCGAAGCGTGCGCTGACAACTTCACGCGACTTTGTCACCGTGAACCGCGCGCGCAAATTCTATATTCTTCAAATTAGAAAAAGATACATTCTTAGAATTACAATTTTCTAATTCTAGGAGTAAATAGAACCGAGATTAAAATTAGTCTAAAGAGACACAGATCTTTGTGCCTTATGCATAACGAATAAAGCATAAGAAATTCAACCAATCAGAGTCTTTTATTTCATGAAAAAAAAAAAAGAAATGAAGGATTTTGATCGATTTATTTTATTATGCACCATCCAAGACTCTGTGCTTTTGCCTTTACATTGGTCTAATCGTGCCTTAAGGCTACATCGAATAACGTGATTAATCTCGCACAATCGTATTGATATAATACAATACGATGCTTATCAGTTATTTCTTTCGGCATTTCCAATGTTTATTGCACTTGCGATGCGTTCGAGAACAAATACGTGCAGTGGACTCTTCGACGCCATTTACATGCACCGTGATACAAGGAACTCTAAACTCGCGGCAATTTCACGCGAATTTGCCTCACCGCAAACCGCGATCGGAATACTATTAAAAAAATGGAGAGTTACTAAACGGGCACACAATTGATGCAAATATATCTATTCAATTACTAACGCGATAAACTTCGAATAAATAACTACCGCCGAAATTCTGCGTTTTTTTAACGAATCCATCGTGCCATGATGCGGGACGAGAACTCGACCGAAAAGAATAAGCACGCGAGTAACGCGACATCGAATGACGCGGTTAATCTCTCGTGATCATATATTATATGTTGGTATAATATATAATAACATGATGCTTACCCGTCGTTTGTGTCGACATTTCCGACGTTTATCGCACTTGCGACGCATTCGGGATGAGCGAATCGACGCTTCGGCACTATTACGTGCATCTCGCGACGTTTTTGGCAACGTTTCGAAAAGCGCGCCAGCAACTTCACGCGATCGCGCGCGTGAAATTTAAAGACTACAATGTTACTGAATGCACACTGTCAGATATCAAAGTAGCAATGGCAACTCCAATTGTAGAAAATGATAGATACAATCTCGTAGAATACCTTTCTTCTATAATACTAATTTACAATATTTAGTTTGTTCGCATTACTTGCATTCCAATTTATTTGCATAAAATTGCATTAAAAAAAATTGTCTAATCTTATCTGGAACTTTGAATAAAAATACCTGAAAAAAATCCGGGAATTCTTAGAGAATTTTTTACAAGATTTCAAACTGTTTCCTGTAAATGCCACAAATGATGCAAGGTATCTATTCAATTATTGGCGCAATAAGCTCTGAATGGATCTTGCGTTTTTTTTATCAAATAGATAAAACAGATCGTAAATGGATAACGCGGGGCGAGAACTCGACCGAAGAGAAACGCGCCACTAACGCGACGTTGAACAACGCGATTAATCTCGCGCGAGTGTACACGTTAATACAACACGATGATTACTCGTCGTTTCGGCATTTCCGTTTATTGCATTTACGACGCACGCATTCGGGATGAGTAAACATCGCGACATGCAATAAACTGAATAAACCGCCATTTCGACACGTCCTTTATAGGTATGCTGCGCGACATTAGAAAAGATTTGCCGCAAACAACTTCACGTCGTTCTACACAAACCACGAAATATTATTTTTAAAAATTAATAACAAATTAATATAATGTATATTCAATTAATACCCGATACTATTAACGCAGGAATCCATTCGATGACATGCACAATGAGTTTTGAAGGGGTAAACGTTGTCGAAACGATGCATCCTTTAATAAATAGATTATCTTATTCTGCTGAACACAAACTAATAGTAACATTACGTTTATACTATAATTTCCTACTAAATACAATAATATACATCATAATATAACTGTTATGTGCAATATGTGTGTTATACTATATATTTATATTATTGTATTATTGGACTGCGTTCAGAAATCTAAACTGCACTCATATCGAAAAAAGGTTGCATTAATTAAAATTTCGATTAAAATTGAACAAATCAAAATTTTCTGGTTGAATCTATTACACAATGCTAATTGAGACAACCATAATTTTAATTCACATGATTAGAATGTTTTATGATTTATTCATTTTTAATCAAAAATTTTTTTTAGTGCATGTATCATTTTATCCGTGTTAAACATTCGATGAACAGCAAGGATAAAATTGATAACATCTTATATATTTCTGAATGCACTCTTGATGTAATATTACTGTTAGTTTGTGTTTAGCGGGTGTATTATATATCCGTAGATGTTCGAGACGAAGGAAAGCATAGCATCGGAGAACGAGGTTAATCTCGATCGCGTCGATTTGACACGCTATGGCGATTGCACAATGCTCTTCGATACTGTAGATGTTCGAGCACGACGCTTTCCTTCGTCGAGGAAAATACGTAAAATGAGCAAAATTCTTAGCGTGAATCTACGTTGTACGACGTTAAAAATAATGAGCTTTAAAAAAAAAAAAGAAATGAGTGTATATCATAGCAAGCTTCGTAATAAAGTTACTGATTGTTAATTATGCATTCAGACACTTAACATGCAACGATTAAAACTAATTTTCGATTAGGTGTCACTAATTATAGGTGATTACAGATTTTATGATTATATTATTAATTTATTATTAATAATATAATATTAAATGTTATTAATAAATTGCTAATTATAAGCTTATTATAAGTCGATTATATAATTAATTAGATTAGTAAAATTAATTAAATTATTAGACTACTTGATACTTTAAATATTGTTAATATTATCTTCGTAAAATTAGCACGAAGATGTGAAATGAAAATGAGGTTAATTGTAAATGTAATGCAAATTGAATGTATATTTTAACTGTCACGGTTGAAGTATTATCGTGTTAATTATCGATATTCTAGTTCTAATGCTATCAAGATATAACTATCTCTCTCTCTTTCTTTCGCTCACTCCTCCCTACTTATACTTCCACTGGGAAAGATCTTAAGTACAAGAAGACACTTGTTGAAACTTGTATTAATATATTAATTACAAAGAATGGCGTGAAACACAAGGAATTAAATTATGTGTATAGAAATCTATTATATTATTTTCAAATTTATATTTAAAGTCTAATTATAGAAACAGTATATGATAAAATAATTATTTTGAATATTCTATTATGTTAGAAACAATATGTATATATATATAATAATGTATATTAATTTCACATTAATATAAGAGGAATTTTGTGATTTATTAGAGCAAAATTTTGAAACAAATAGATTTATCTTCCGAAGCCCGTTTCATGCCCGTCTGTGTTATTTGCGAAATGTAACCGGATATCGGACCACAAATCACAAATCAATTTGTCGTTCAATTTGTTGTATAACAGGACGAGGGGCGCAAAACCGCAGCTAGCACGTATTTAATAGATCAAACTATGCAGGATTTCGGGAAAGGCGGTTTAGAGATGCAGGTTCATCAGGGCACCCTCGGTCGTCGCAGCAATCACATGCAAACGTCCATGAACATGGACTCGCCGCCGCAGCGGACCACCGCCAGCGGGACTCTCTCAGGTACGTGTAAGTATTGATAAATACAAATTATATAAATACAGTACGATCCGCTATATTTGTTTATATATTACACGTATAATTTTAAATATACTCTATTACTATAATTTTAGATGTATTACTCTTCGCTGCCACTCTTGATATGGTATATTCAGCTTTCTTTCCTCTAATACTTTTCCAGTTTTTTTCCATTTGTCTATTAATAAAGATACATACATATTTGTTTTTATGTTACATTCTTTAATGTATAACGTTTCTATCCGTATTCATTGAATATTAAACAAAGATAAAGTGATACATCATATATCTTATGGCACCAAGGGATAATATAAAGAAAAATATTAGAATCCTAGATGCGAAATTTGACGGATTGCAGTGTCATAAATCATAACGGCATATATAAAATCCACTGAATTTTCATTATTGTCTCTCTGGCTGTATCTAACATACGTCTATAATGTATAGCTTTTCATGCCACCTCTTAAATACTTGTCTTCATCTAACGTTGCAGTGTCGAAGTCGAGTTACATCGGCAATCCGAGCCCGGCGCCGCCCAACGACGTGAGCTTCTACAGCGTGGAGATGGACAATGGCGGTCGGGGCTATATGAGCTACGACGGGAATCCGAGTCCGGCGCCACCCGCCATCGATCCAACCAGCGGACCCTACTATCCCTCGTCCATGGGTTCGACAGGTCACATAATGGGTGGACACATGACGGGAGCCAGTACCGGTACCCTGACGCGCACCAGAACGCTGCCACGTCCCGTACCACCGCCCGACGTCACCGTGATGACTGCGGGCACCAAATCGCCGATACCACCGTCGGTGCCGCCGCCACCCGCCACGTTCGCTCGTGCTGGTACCAACAACGGAGGTCCTCATTCGCATCCGCATTCACATCCGCCGCCGCCGTCCTGTCAGAGTCATCCGCTGTCTACGTTTGCGGCGACGCCTAGTTACTCCGACATCGACGGTCATCTTGTCTGAGGCTCGCCGATTTTCGGGCCCAGCTCGACGCGCGGCAAATATCACGCCGTCGCTCAGAACGACGACGAGGACCGCCGACCAACCCCGGTCACGGAGAGGAGCACGCGTCTCTGAACGACGAAGAGCTTCATGATGATGGATCCTCCTCTGAATCGTCCATCTCATTCGCATCGTCATTGATCATCTCCCTGAACGATAGCGAAAAGGACGAACGCGCAGCGACGGCTAACGGACGACGGTGTCGCGGCTGAAGGCCCTGGCATTCATCATCATGCGCCTGAACAATCTCCGAGGACTCTCTGTTTGGTGCACAAGAACGAAAGTATGACAAAGTGTGTAAATAGAAAAAGACAAAGGCAAAGAGAGAAAAAGAACGTTGATGCGGGACGAGAGAGTGGTGCACCAGGTTCACGCTGTAAACAGCCTTTCCCTTCCACGCGGTTACTTCCTAGATGAAAGGAGACGCGCGGGGCTCTCCTACGCGATTGAATTCTAATCTTAGGGATATATGTATGTATAATTGAATGCTCGATAAAGAGTGATCTTGGAGAAGGAGAGAAAGAGAGAATGACCGCGCCAACACGCGCGAGCGTTCTCCAAAAAGCTCGAGGATGGTTTTACCGTTCCTCCTCCGCTGTTCTGCCTTTCCCTCCCCTCATTATCGTTTTCCCTGCTCTAACTCTTCGTCTTTATCCGCTCGCCTTAGCGTTATTTAGCGTACTCGCTAAACAGCGACGTAATCACGACGCATCGAACGATCGAGCTCCAAATCGACGCACCGATCGTCGAGGAAAGTATATTTTTTCTGTAAATACACGCATGATCCGAAAGATAGACGAGAGAACCCCATGATAATTTTGTTCTTCGGTTGCTTCGTGCATGTCAGCGTACGTAGTACGCTTCTCGTCATAGCGATTATGTTTAGATATCACTATGCTGATATCAACAACTGTCGGGAAATCCGCGAAAGATCTTTAAAATATCAATATGGGAAATAATTTTTCTCGTTCTGACTGTGACTGACGCCGAAATAACATACATAAATGTTCCAAATTTCTAAGTGTGCAATCAAACTTCACGATCAACAGTAACATTATTGTTACTATAAATATCACGGAATATATTGTGTTTTGGCACTAGAATAGCCAATATTATACCATGGTTTAAAGTTTGTAAGAAAAAAGATATATTCAGATGACATATTTTTAATGTTTTATTTCTATTATTTTTCTAGTTAGGTTGTGTCATAAAACAAATCTCTATTCCAACAATTATCTTACAAATAATAAACTAGTTCTTGCAAGCTTTTTTTAATGCACAAAATTATTCGTCTGTCTTCCAATTTAACATTGGTTATTCTAGTTTCAAGATATACTGATCTCATCAAGGATATCAAGTTTTTATAATTACGACTGTCGCGCAAGATCAGAAATATTGATTTCTAAAATATTGGTAGCAATTAATTAATAATCGCACAATACTGCCCTTTAAAAACTCGTATATGAGAGTGGGCATATCCGTCATGACCGTCCATTATTATTTACTTTTGCGTCAATATAAGTCGGTTCATTCCGACAATTCGAGACTGAGGGAGGCGAGACAATCGTTATTACAAAAGAGATGTGCATTGAAAATCGTGGAAAGTCTGATAGCAACGACGTTAAGCTTTCTTTCCCTTCCCACCCTCCATTCGTGTCGTTTTATAATCCTCTATTTAAGTTAAAGTTATATCTTCTTATACACAATATTTACGAGTGCTAGCCGAGTTTATCGCTAAACGTGGGGATTTGATCTCTAATTTCGGCATTCCGACTTGGTGAAACACTTAAAGTTATAACATATAGCCACTTTTAGCACTAAAAGACAAGAATTCTAAGTGAGTCCATCATTTCGTACTTTATAAGAGCATTCAGGATTTTACGATCCTTGCGAGAATGAATAGGAGAGCCTGGAGTCAATTGTAATTTTAGGAAGGATTATGATCTTAATACTTACTATTATATATTCGGAGAAAAAGTTGACTTTAATATATCCTTAAAATTGTACATAAATAATACAAGGGGGTTAGATACTGTTACATTTATTTTCATACATTGTAAAAAAATATTTAAATTTCTAATAGCTATGTTATACTTATAGCTGTATTACAAATTTGTTATTACACAAGAAATTTAAAGCGGATGGAATTTTTTTAAAAAGTATATCCTTTTTTCAGTATAAAAATACATAAAAAAAATATTTATTACTTATTGTACAATCAATTCTTTGAAACTATTAATACAAGAAAATGTTTCAAATGAAAAGAACAGTTCCCCGAGGAAAATATTTTGATCACGTTATTTTTTTTCTAGATGAAAGTGCCAAAAGAATACGAAAGTTATTCTTTTTTTAAATAGAATTGCTCATTTTCTACAGTATGAATAATTTAACAAATCTTTATTGTAAATTTGATATGTATTAATATGGTATATTAATTTGTATTTGAACTCAATTAATAGTTGCATTTTTACAAGCATAAAAATTTCAGATTTTATTTTTTTCTTGCGATTGATCTCTCGCTTCTCTTTACCATTATATCTTCCACTCTTCAATTGGCTTCAGACTATTCTACGTATCGCAAGAAAGAGATTACGCGACAATTTAAGCTACGAGTTGAAAATTATGCGGGATAACTACTGGTCCGTTGTATCTATAACATAAATGAACTGTTTTAAGTATGTTATTAGCATAACATAATTTGCATATCATAAGTCACATTCGCATTTTAATTACGTACATTAAAGTTACGTCTTTTAAGTTACTTGTAATACTATTTACGCGACTGCGCTGCGATTGTCGTCTCTTGAGTAATTCTAACGAAACAAAAAACAAATCTGAAAATTGTCGTACGTAGAAAACAGAGGTTTCACTGCCGATCCTGAAGTCAATACTGTAGATAGTTTGTACCGACCGTTTAATATATTTTTACCTTCTTACATACACGCGATAAATTATATACGTATACAATGTATGTTAAACGACCGTTCTTTTCACGATTAATTGTCAATCGTAAACAATCGGTCGTTAAAAAAAAAAAGTTTGCGTTTTACTGATAATTCCGAACTTTTCATTCGCCACGAATACACGAGTGAATGCATCCACGATGCATCTTCATACTTTACATTTACGGACGCGTTTACAAAACAAAAACCGAATTATGACGAATGTAGAACTCACTTGGCCGAAAATTGAATTGAGCTGAGATCGCGATTCGATTATCATGGACTTCGTCAGGATTTTATCACGAAGGTCTCCGCTACGCGAGATGAAGACACACGAGGAGTATATACAACGTAATCAGCGAGAAATTTTTTTTCCCCAGAGGAGGACGAAAGAACGGGGACATAGTGAATGTCTCGGCGTAGTGATATCTTGAACAAAGACAATAGGACATAAGTTGAATTACTGCGTAATGGTTTTTAGTTAAGGGTAAATATACTCTACCGACTGTTTCGAGAAGACCGCGCGAAGAAAATCGTTACGCGACTTGCGCGGACGATCGGAAAAAAAAACCTGCGCGGATATATTCGTTAGCTCGATTAAATGTTCATACATATATACGTATATTTTTGCATTTATTTCCAATTACTAATTATGATTGAACCGTGTAAATAGTGCGATAACGTCTCAATGTTTCACGCGGTCGGAAGAGAAAAAAATTACAAAAATTAACCGATGAAAAAGTAATTCAAATGGATCATATGAGGGTCTCACTATTACCTAGGCTATAAACGAAGTATTGCTAGATGGTAATAACACTGTATATCCGAAAAAAAGAAAAATTAATCCTGTTGATTGTGAACGAGACAACGTCTTTCCGTTCTTCGTCGAAAGCCTAAGTAGTCAGCGTATATATATTTTTGAAAGTGACCACGACAATGACGTTAACGATGATGACGACGACGTTGACCTATTGACGGTGACGATGAAACTCAATGCATTTGGCCTATTGTAAAGGGGATATATTGCAAACAAAGCTATGTGTAACGCACGCTGTGTCCGCATTTCGGCGGTAAAGGGCTGTGACAATGAGGTGTAGGATTCCAACGACGTGACATCGTGTTCTCTCGAATCGATACCTATCGGTAGCACGAGGTTGCTCCATATAACGATTTCCACACTGTACGATAATTATAATAATCGTTAGTTATCATTTTGACTTATAAAATTGTTCGTTTTCGTTTTCAACGGAATTACGTTCCGTCTGTTGGTGTTAAGATTCCCTTAAGCTGGGGATTTCGCAAGAGAGAAACCGATTCGCGACGACAAAAAGAGAGATCCACGCTTCATTCCGCGACGAGTGGTATTGTTTGTAAGAGACAATTATACTTTACCTAGCCGGCGACCACGTGCGTTACGTCGTCAAAGAGATTGTTTGAAAATTTTATGAATAACGTTTTTCCGTAGCGTATGCATATATATTGTTGTTTCTTATTACAGCGATATTATTTGTTAACACGGTAGATAACTACAAAGCTTAAGGCAAAAAAGAGATAGAAGAGAGGAGAAAAAAATGAGAGAAAGAGAGAGAGAGAGAGTGAGAGAGAAAGAGTCGTGTATTGTTAAACCGCCGTTGTGTATGGAGCCGCACAGTTCGGCTTAGACTGATGATAAGAAATTCACGTATGCTCAATTAGAGATGAACATGTTCGCGCATAATTAAGAGTTCTATTTACATATACATGTTTTATATTTGTAATTAAAAAAAACAAATCATCTATACTTAATATTACCTGAAGATTATTATTAGATTTATGTAATCTCCAAAGTATTTGCTCATCAAAGTGCTAGGCATGTTAGACGGACCGCTATTCGTCCAAAATGGTACCTTGGAGATGGACATACCATCTAACACGTACGACATTTGATATTTTACATAATAATAACGACAGCTCGTAATTTCGTTGATTACTCTAAGACATAGTCAATCCTAATTATACAATCATTAAGGATATGGAAGAAAGAATCAATTAATCGTTTTACATGTATATAAAACATATAATGTACATAGCACTTAGATAGATACAAAAAGGGAGAAAGGAAATAATGAAAATACTTAAATTACGAATTATATCAAACTACGAAATGGGAAAAAACGAAGAATCGAGAGCTTTTGTATACTAGGTGTATATTGGTATACATATATTCACTTTGTATCGTTCTTTTTACCGCGACGAAATAATTATCGATAAATAGGGATTAGCGGCAGCGTCATTGTTTCTAAAAAGTGCGACAAAAAATACTCAACGACGGATCAGGAATCGACGCCGGGATAAAAAACGAAAATGTAGAGGGCAAGTGGAGAACGAGCATCACGACGCCGCGCAATTGTATCCGTTCCAAAATTGGTATCGCCATCGCCTTCACGTAACGCCACATTTTTTCACAATACGGGAGTACTTTTATGAGGATCTTTCTTATTGCTCGAGCTCTACTTCTACTTTTTCACACGCATATACGGAGATCATTTTTATCCCTTTGTGTGCCGAGCGTCACCGCCAATAATATACGAAAGTACGTCGTACTCCTCCCCGTGTTTTCATGTTTGTATATAACTATTATCGCGCCGCGATTGGTCTAAATGTTGCTTCCGTTTTATGTGCCAACCGATCGACGTTGTTCTTCGACGTGTGTAACGTATGTTACGGAGTATTAATGCGAGACGAAAGGAAGAAAAAAAAATAGACAGGGAATCAGCACTGGTCGACGGCCATTTTGACGGAAATTTTTTAGTGTGCGGCCGGCGCTGCTTCTTCGAGTACAACAGAGATATGTCGAGAAGGAAAAAAAAAAGAAGTAATGAAAATAAGCAAAAAGATAAAAGAATAGAACGAAGCGAAAATGAAAAGCTCTCTAATCGACGTAACGGTGTAATATAATTGCCCACGATTAACTGATTAATGTACATATACATAGTATTTTTACATTCTAATTCTAAATTACATTTCCAATTCTAAATGGTATACACAACACTACACTCACTGTGAGCTTCGCTCCGTCATCTGCGTATCGTATCGCGACGACGATGGCTGTCCGCTTCGTCGTCGTTCATCATCCCTATCGAGGATGAGTATTACGGTATCCCGTACAAAAGTGCATTTACAGTGATTATTGCTCAGCAGCATCCTCTTCTTCGTTGACTCCTTCATGTACATTACATTATTCTCACGCTGTCACATGACATTCAATAAACGCATGCCTTGTGCCTTTTCGCCGTATCGCATTGCTTGAACCGTAACACGTAGGGCAGAATGAAGGGAGAGGAAAGATACTTTATGCGCGATCCATTCTATTATTATTTGCGAAACATATTTGCGCGATTTGTCCAAGAGTTATGCTCATTATCAAGAATTGTGACGATACTGTAGCTTTTGAACTTTTAAAATAACATGGAATTCATTTCGTTTTATACATATATATATATATACTCCATTGATTATTAGCACAATTTGATAATTGCAAGATTTGCGTTCGAATGACTGCCAATATTCTAATATTCGATATTAAGGAAGGAGAGATATAAATGCTGATTTATGAATGCGTGTATACGCAGAGGCAGAGCGGAACTCAACACGCTAGTCCTTAATTTAAAACCAAAGTAAAAGCAACATTGTGTAGCGTTTAAGAATCTCTATTACGTATACACACCTGTGTGTCTATACAGACATAATTATAATTAACAATTCCAATCATTGTAATTAGGTAAATGAACTAACCGATAAGCAGATAGGTAAAAAATAAGCCACTCATTATGTGTATATCATCTTGTTTTTCATTCATAATTTTTCACTACACAATTAACAACATTTTACCTAGGAGAGCCTTTCGTCAGCTAGGATTATTCTGTATCTGTATTCTGTATATTGTTTTCTATTGCAACTATTAAAACTGATTGTCAACTTATAAACCGGTTCATTATACCTTTCTTCATCGATAGTTTCCTTTCCCTTTTTAACGTAGAGAGAATTTTGTTTAATATACAAAATTAATTGTGCACATTGTGTACAGTTCAGTTTCCTTAGTTCAAATAAAGACATGCTAGACTACTACTGATGGAAATATTTAAGTTTAGGTCTATACTTACGCGCATTTCTGTTGAAAAACTTAGTTGAAAACTCCCGTTGTGTATGTAATTAATAATACAATAATTATAATCCGAATAATTCAAAGAAAGAAATATCCACCAATTTCGAATTCTTAAATTTTTTGGAATTTAAATCTACGAGATAATGATATATTTTTCACACAATTACAGAATTTTTTTATTTTTATCGCGATATCATCAACAACTTCTCTTTTCATCTTTAATCAATCGTTGATATTTAACTAAAATAATAAAATGAATAAACAGTTTTTCAATGTTTATTTTAATCATCTGTATAGTGATGTTTGATAAAGGAACGTTTTAAGAAGAAAAAAACCTTGTGATCATATATCAATGTATATTTTTCTTTTTGTATAGCACAGAAGATAACAATTACTATTATATTACATTACATTTGTTGTCATTCTGGACATAGAGATAATGACGATGATCATGACAGTCCATAAAAGACAGATAATAATGATGATGATGTTGAACAATTATGATAGAAATGAAGTACTTAGGTAGATTTTAATAGAAATATGTTTCTCAAACATCTAATTGCGCCGTTCGAATTCAGTCTTCTTTTTTTATAAACGTAATTTGATAAACGAGACTAAATCAAAATCTAAAGGTTATTACTAAACTGCTTATGATCTTGATACATATTAATTACTCAATTTGCATGTGTATAGTTGCCAATAAATAATTTTAATTCTGCGTGAAAGATCTTGTTACTTGTTATTGGTATCATTTAATAAAAATACTAAATCAAATATATTCATCGTCTAAAACATTTCTACACGGAAAGAATTATTTCTACCCTGAAAATATGATGATCGTGGGACAACATTATATTTCGAAGAATTTTTATGTAAATCTCACATTTAAACTACATACCTAATAAAACTACAATAAAATATAAAATAAGTTTGATTAATTTTGCTGAAGTGCATGGTAAAAATCTTTAAAATATTGTAACTACTATATTTTCAGGGTAAATTTTAAGAAATAATTCTTTCCGTGTGTAATAATAAATTTAAATTATATTAAAAAATTCAATGTTATAAATTTTATAATTCTGTTATTGAGTCGTACAAATTAATAAAACAAGAATTGTAAAGAAAATATCTTATTGCATCAAAATTTTATGATTTGAATGAGTTCGCACGTCACAACAAGATTACATACATAATTCATGTTATCTGCAAAGGAAACAGATCGGTAATAGTGATTATGACATGATTCCTTGACTGCACCTTTGAAAAAAAATGCTCTAGCGCATTTTTCCCATTCATATATATATCTTAAATTATTAAGACGTTAGTTTTACAGCCCGAAACGCTCTTTCGTCCGCGACAAACGCGTTTGAAAAACTCACTAGAATTCTGTACATTAATGAAATCGCCCACTATTTCATGTTCATCAACGTAAACTCAATCAATATCGACAGGTACCATGCTGATATATCTCAGTATACAGGATATAGCTTAAAATAAATACGGTTGGTCTATGTTCTAACGCTCAGTGATCGCGGCAGAATATATCAATTAAGAATATGATAAATTTCTTGCAAAACTATTTGCAAAATTTTTGTCCAAATATTTTCACGCGAAATAGCTCACGATGAGTACACCATTTACAAATGTACACGAATTGCATTAAGTACAATCGTCAAAGAGAGCACGATTTATTAAATTGTTGATCTTGATATCGTTCGACGCAATTCTTTGCGTGATTTACGAATGCTATTGGAAGATCTCAAACAGAACTTCGATACTAATATCCGTTAGAAAAGCGCAAAAGAGAGTTATCTAATAGATATTTACACTGTGATGAAATTTAAAGTTGGCGCTAAAACTTGGCGCACAAACAAAAAAGTACATGAGGACATAAGAAATATATACTGTCAATCAGTAACTTGAACTGTTTCTCTTGTTAATCTTTCATATATTAAAGTCATTAAAAATTCCAATTACATTATTGCATAGTAATAATTATATAATAATTATTATATTAAGACATATCAAATTTCGTTTTCAGAAATTTAGTAAATTTTCAAAAATATTATTTACTGTTTTTTTCATTTTATTTTGTCTTGCTTTCCGATGAAAAGTACTCATAAAATAATTTGAGCACGACATTAGCTTCAAACTTAATTTTAAAAAAATAGCGTTCAAGGTGCTCACTAACAGTGTATGTACAACACAAATAAACATTTAATAAGCCTATGAAAGCCTTAATTACATCAGCGATAGGCTGTTCAGTAAACTCAGAAAAGACGGTAAATAAATCGCATGTATATAATGCCTAATAACGTAAAAAAATCACAGTTTCATTTAAATCTAGATTCGTATGTATACATAAGCGATTAAATAATTATACTATTTACAATCTCGAGGAAAGCCTCGACGCGACCTATCAAGCTACACGAGACACGCTCTAATAATAATTAGTCAATTAATAATATATAATATATCCTCTCGATCAACTCCATTCAAGAACGACAGTATATCTATTACGAAAGAGGTCTGGAGAGAGAGAGAGAGAGAGAGAAAGAGAGAGAGAGAAAGAGAGAATATAGTTAATAATATAACATTTATAAAATAATATTCGTCTCGTGCTCGCACTTGTCAATACGATTATTTTGATCCGGTACTTTGACATGGGTAGTTTTTCGCGTTTCGTCGTTTTATTAAAGTAAAAGACAAGCAACAATAAGGCATTCTTGATAAAAAGTACGTTCTTCAACATAATTTCAATAGCATGTTAAAAACAATAATATATAAATTTTAATATAAACTAATTGTTGCATTTTTATTCGCTTATGCACGATTCTAATTTGAAATCTGCTGCTAAGGAATTTAATTATTGCAAGTATTTAATCAAATTCTTTTAATTATCACAAATTGAAAAAATGTTTAAGAAAGATTCAATAGAATTCTGTGACATTTTCATAGAAAAATATTGATAAGTTAATTATTTGCGAGAAAATAATTTCTACTTGTAATTTCTGTACCTTCGTCAAATAAATTACTGACTCGTAATTAATTAAACGTACACGACATTTAATTACGATTAGATTTTCGATTTTATTTCGCTCGTGACCGCTAACGCGGCTAATGTCTTTTACTTTACGACTATATTAGCACAATTGTCGCTAAGAAACACACGCAATCCCGTACGACATAAAGGGAAAGGGTCGCTTTGATTAAATATACATGTAATATGCATATAATGGCATTCGCGAGAACATCTCGCATGTATAAAAGTTTATCTCTCTCTTCTAATATCTCGCCATCTCTTAAATGGTAAAGTCTTTTCTATGAGGATAGTCGCTTGATGATGATACTCTACGCACAACACCACTAGAAGTCAAGATCTATAATATCTTAAGAAACTTAAATTTCAGATTTTAATTCGACATTTACTGTACATATCATTCTTTTAAATATTAAAACGCACTATAATTTTGTTGAGGTATTTAGAAATTAATATTCGGTTCTAATAAACACGGATAGACGAAGAAAAAGTTATCTTTAATACCGATAAAGTTTGTAACATACGTGAAATGAATATTCATCCCGTTCATATATGCAGTTATTAAATACATTATTAACGTATGCAATTGGAAATAAGTATAATTAATGGGAAACACCAATAAAGATCGTGAATAATGGTTATAATTATAGATATGAGTTGATTTCGTAGAATATCCTGACAGCCCCAAAATGCGAGCATTGTCCGACGCTCTACATGCTTACTACATATCCGCACATTTTTCAGCATTAACAAAACGACTGCACATCCCTTAAAACTTTAACTCGCCCGCCTCTAACATGCGACTGGCATACTATACCTTATACACGTATATACATTATGTATTCGATAAAATTAATAAAACATGAATACAATTTCGTATGACCTATTGTCTTCTATCAACGTCTCAATTTTTTTACGGCTAATTTTCACGCCTTTACATATCGATGATCTATGTACACCGATTATTTATCAAGTATACAAAGTATTATTCGTCTTTTGTGGAGCTATGTTTGCGTATTTATACGAGTGTATACACGTATATGCGCGTATGTTCAAATTAACACCAAAAGGACTCGTCCTTTTAAATAAAAGATATTTTATACAGCAATTCTTATTCAAAATTGTGAATCGAGATAATTTTCAATAACTCGTTCGAGATCACTATTCGGAGCCTTTTCGTGTTAATTACTAATTAAGCTATCTATCAGTCACATGACGCGGAAAACGAAAACTGTGTGATGATACGCGAGAACACAGCAGCCTTCGAAAACAGATGTTCATTGAGAGTTTTACTGAACATTTCTTTATATTGTTTTCTATATATATATATATAGTATATATATATAATATAAATTTTTATATCTATAGCATACAGATATATCAAGATTTACATTCTTGCAGTATAATAGTTCCGAGTAGATCCTAGTCGTTAAAAGCCATTCTCAGTTCTAACTCTGAACAGTGTTTACTATCGAGAGCCACTATCAGAGAATAAAACTCTAATGTACATCCAGTCTATTTAGGACGAATCTCTCTGTTAGATCATTTTGACTTAGAGATAGTGAGTATGCACAATGCGCGATGAGATCTCCATCTTCTTATTAATAATTTTTTTTGCTGATAACTTCTCTCCTTTATTTCAAGAAGCACAACTATTATTATTATTGTAGTCATTAAAGCTACTATCTACTATTACGTAATATACTACTATTGTTACTGTCGCTGCGTTGCTGCTGCTGCTGCTGCTAAATACTACTAAATTACACATTTGTTAGCGTCTCATTATTATTCTTTCTCTTTCTATTAATATCATATTATCAGTTATTAATATTAGTATCATCAATAATCAACATAATCATTAGCAATATATTGTTAATCTTATTATTGTTATCGTTATTTAAAGTTTACTATTTATTGTTGCGGTTACTTTTGTTTATGTTGTTGCTATTATTGCGAGCATGTTCTTCTCAGTGTGTTACAAGCTGCATGTTAATTCCCTTGGTCCTGGTCCCAGTTCCTGCTACTTGTTCGCTTGTGTTCGCAATGACGATCGAAAGGATGACTCAGTCCTTACATATATAGCGAAGATACACTCAATCACAATTAACGTATTATTATCGGACCATCACTGGACGTGGCTAAAAATCTCAACTTAAATTCTACGAACATAACATAAGACACTGGAAGACTTTACAATGCCAGGAGTATTATTTATAATTGCAGAGATCACACCGTATCTCATAATTAGGGATACGCCACCTACGAACCCTAAAATCATAGGACTATATACATTCTACATTCTTCGCAAATGGACATTGATTTTACATTAATAACAGTTGATAATATAATTTGAAAGATGAGAATTATTTAAGACGTTGCAAAAATCGTGTTCAACGGTACACAATAAATTAAGTAATTTATCAAATCGTGATCATTGTTCATTCGATAAATGCAAATTTCCAGCATTCGTGATTTAAGTTAAATAGATCTCAATTATCGTGCCTAAATTAACGACAGTAAAAAACTACAAAAAGGAAATTAATATTTCTACGATCCATCTATTCATCGTACATTTTAGCGCAACACAGCATTTTTACCTGAGATACGAATGAATCGTTATATGAAATAAGAAGACATTAGAATATATAAATGTATAATCATCCTTTTTTAATATCAAGGGTTTTAAAGGATTGAGTAGAAAACACTGATTTTCCTCGTTCATCTATTTCCTCATTAATTTCTTCCGACATTTTCATAAGTTCCAATGACAAAACTAATTGTGCCTTAAAAAAACAGTGATGCCTATTCTTTGGCAATGTGTACAATAGTTTCTTCCAGATTCTAAGCTTATAGCTTGTATATGCGATTACGTGAGACAAGGCAGTGATTATAGCACGTGATAGAGTTTCTATTTTCTATTATCATTTAAAATGCACCCGACAATTTGGTTTAGTTAACTGAATTCATTTAATGCTTTAGCATTAACTATCCTCTTTTAAAGATTATAGTTCCATCGTGATATATACATAAATGCAGAACGATCATGCAAAACGGATTGAATCTAATCTGTTATACTCGTGATAAACTCGCCAAACGCCATACATCGAAGTCTGCCTTAAAGAGACATAGATTCTTGACGTTATTTTATGTACTATCTAGTACATATTATACTGATGAAAGGTAGAGGAAAAATATCTATAGATTGCGAAATATATATATATACATATAAATTTATAAATATATAAAAATATGTATACCAAAAAAATTTTTTACAAAGCCAATAAGGTTTGCAAGAGATAGATTCAACTCGTTTGGCATTATCGTTTCTTAAGTAGGAAACGAAAATCTAATTAACCAGCTGATATCATACAACGTCAAGCCCTTAAGTTTTTGCAGACGTTAACAATTTTTGCATCGTATTAACGCTGCGTACTTGTTTAAAGCGACTCGTGTTTTTCAATAATAATAATCAATGTCCGTACAGAATGAGCTAGGAACCTACAGCGGCTATCGTACATATATTTGAGAAACATCTCTAATTTTCGCGGCTGTTTCAATTACAACTACGTATGCCATTCCGTTGCGAATAGAATCTTGAATTTTTTCATCAGATGCCGCTGGTCATGATGAGATCTAATCGTAATGTACAACACGTATCGCCGTCCTTACAGAACGATCTATCGAAAGTCTATGAAATGTACAAAGCGTTTCTCTTTTCGTTTCCCTCTCCCTGGTAATCTTAGAAATGGTCTCCTGCAAATACGGAATCTCTTGCACCGTGTAGATCCAGCATAGATTCCAAGCTTCGTAGCATCTCTCTTTCTCTTTTCTATTATGTATCGCAGTGTATGTACGCTTTTATTCTCTCTCTCTTTCAGCGATAAATCAACGCGGCTTTGTCTGAAATCACATTCACACGATACTCTGTATATTGAACACATATTGCGTGTGTGAGTGTGTGTATGTATGTATGTGTGCGTGTGTGTGTACGTATTTACATCTATCTATTATGCATTTGTTGGAGAGTGCATCTTGTAGCACAAGTGCATTGTTATCCTATTACGAGAATATAGCGATCATTCCGCTAATAATCTATCTCGACTCCGCCGTTTTACTACTGACCTCTTCGTCGGTAGCAGCTTGGGTGGTGTTCGCCGGAAGCGGTTGTTGCTGCGCTTGCAGAGGAGCGGTTCCGCTCGCCGCTGTGCTCGCCGCACCGTGCGACGGGGCCGCCTGTTTACCGTACTTAACGGTATCCTGCTGCGGTGCGCTTTGCGACGACAGTTCCGGTCTTCGGAGGTAAGCGGCTGCCTCCTTTTTTGGCGGTACCACTGGCTTATTCGGTGGTACCGGGGGCGGCACGCCGCGTGAGATCGGTGGCTTTTTCGCGGGCAGGATACCACCGCCGCCGCCACCACCACTAGCGGCGGCGGCAGCGGATGCTTGAACAGTGGGGCTTGCGGCAGGATTTGAAGACTGGCCAACGTGAAAACTGAGCTTCCCCGCAGCGGCGACGGCGGCTTGCGACGATGTAATAAGCTTAGCCGCGGCGGCGGCCGCGGTACTAACTGGCGCAGGTACAACCGGCTGTCGCTTGTCTACGGCCTGAGGAATGAACATACAACCATGACCGATTTCAGAGAGTCGAGCTGCAGAGTACGGTTGCTTTCGTACACACTCCGCCGCCAGACAAGAACGAGCACACCGTTAAAAAAAAACGTTATTCTTGGGCTGCAAGGGGTGATGGAAGAAAAAGAACCATACCAAAGAACTAATCCAAAGCAGAGAGAGAAACAGAGACAGACTCGGTGGAAAGTAGGGCGATAGCTACGAAAAAATGGTCAAAGACCGCAGAGGAGGAGAGAAAAACACCGTTATTTAAGCAGCAAACGATTACAACTCAGGCCGAGGGTTTTGAGATGCTGAAATCAAATTGTGCATATATCAACTTGTGCTGTTAATAGATAATTACGAAGAAGCATCTTTTGTGGCATACTCGCAAATCATCAGAAGAAGACATATTTGAAACGCAGTTTGAGTTACACAACCAAGGAATATATTAGTAAAACTTAATAGATGTTCAGAAAATACACGAAGTACAAAACTAATTTTTAAGAAATAAATATTTCAATCTGCAGACCGTATTGGGATATTATGATATAACAATTTCATATAACAATTCCAATTTGACCAAATTCGTCTATTTGTTAAGATGTGCTGCAAATCAACTAAATAGTAGAGTACGTCAAAGTTCATGAGACCGTAAGACCGTATAATTTAGTAGTTGCGATTACGCTATTAGGAAGTCAAGCTGGGGCAATTTGTAAATAAAGCTCAGAAATGAGTTGCATACAATCTTTTTTTTTTAATTGTAGGAATCGGTCGATGTACACATGTAAAATAATAATAATCTTATGTACAGAAATTAAAAATATCGTAATAAAATATAACTCTAGATATCAATAATGTGCTAACTTATAAGATTGGTATACATACATATAGTGGAAGTGTATATAATATTGCGAGTGTATAATAATTGTTACATCAAAATTTTTAAATAAGTCGTGTACTTAAATGTGTATATAAAAGTATATACATGTATAAAATAAAACAAATTTTGTTGCAAATAATCTTGTGAACAGTGATCTTATTTGTGAAAAAATGGTTCTTAAACTTTAGTACACCATTTGATACGAATAATAGAAGTAGCGAGAATATAATTTGAAATAATGCGATAGAAATACTTTGTGCATCAAATATAAAATTATAAAAGCCAAGAATTATTCAGAGCAAGCGAAATTCACTTTTCTAATTTAATTTTTTAATTTATTTCGTTTTATAATTAATATTCAATATTATTCCACGTAAATATTTCTACATTGTTATATGATGTAACAGTGCAGAAATATTTCATATGTTTATTTTTTAGCCAAATGTAATATGCATAAAAGAACAAAATATATTAATAATTAAACGTAACCAAAATGTATACGTGTCTTTATCAGAAAAATTAATAAATACATATAACATATGTTTTCTTTAAATTAAACAAAGAAAAATATTAATTGTAATAATTATAGTTGCAATAAATACATGACTAAAATGCGATTTATGATATAAAATATGGAAATAAGATAAATATAAGACTAGAGAAAAGCTTATAAAATGCTCGTGTAAAATCAATGATAATAAATACAGTAATCCTATACTAAAGTAAAGCTATGAGGTGATGTAATATATTATTCTTTAAATAACTTTTTATACGTGATTCTCTGTTTCAATTACAATACTAAAATAGAGAAAAAACAAATAAACAAACATAAATTAAAGACTATAAAGAGTCAAACGCAGTTAACAATGCGAAAAAATTTTAATAATCTTACAAAATAACATTAAGATGTCCCGTCGAACGTTTCGGTCTGCAATTTAGACCATCTTCAGCGACGAAATAATAATAAACCATTACTCCATTTACTCCGAGTTAGAATGCAAGTAGTAGAATCAATTTTTGTTAAACGACAAAATGTTCCTGTGCACCAACTAGAGGTAAATTCATCGTAGATAATGGATGTGGAGTTGTGTAATGAAAAATCAGAAATATGTCTCTGTTGGTAGACAAAAACATTATTTCATAATTAAATTCACAATTTAATCATACTAGAAAGACTGATTGTAATACATATATATTGTATCGTCTTTTACTGTTGAATACGGACATATATGTATTACAATCAGTCTTTCTAGTATGATTAAATTGTGAATTTAATTATGAAATAATGTTTTTGTCTACCAACAGAGACATATTTCTGATTTTTCATTACACAACTCCACATCCATTATCTACGATGAATTTACCTCTAGTTGGTGCACAGGAACATTTTGTCGTTTAACAAAAATTGATTCTACTACTTGCATTCTAACTCGGAGTAAATGGAGTAATGGTTTATTATTATTTCGTCGCTGAAGATGGTCTAAATTGCAGACCGAAACGTTCGACAGGACATCTTAATGTTATTTTGTAAGATTATTAAAATTTTTTCGCATTGTTAACTGCGTTTGACTCTTTATAGCCTTTAATTTATGTTTGTTTATTTGTTTTTAACAAAAAAGAGTCCATAACTAGTTTATATAATTTTATTAAGAATTTTTTAAAATAGAGAATTCTTTCAAATTGAAAAAAAATAATTGAAAAAATAAATATTTCAACTATTTACAATTCAAAGAGATATATTTTGTTTCTTCAATTATTTAATCGAATAAGATTCAATCTCAATGATACGCTATGCGTAAGAAATTATTTTCATAAAAAATTTAATTTCATGTATCTCTTTATTATATATAATTACAAATAATATATGATTATATATAATTATAAAGAGCCTACTTACATTATTAATTACAATTTTTCTAGTAAAGTTTCATGCCATTTAGAAGACAAGAATCTTATCTGATACAATTTACAATCTGTAATTTTTTTCTTTACAGAATCTATTTTTAAATAATACCCAACACACAAATTTATATATATACTATATCGAATTAAAGCTAATCCTCCCTCTATATTTTGGACAAAACACAATACTAACTATAAATTAGCAGATTTCTACTTTCAACTAAATTTGTCTATCAACATAATAAGTTGTTATTTATCATCTTCTTTCGTCCTTTCTCTTTCAAGAGAATACTACCAAAGTGCAAGTATTTCTTAACGTCAGATATAAAAATATCTATTGTTTATAACACTTTGCGCATGTATAAATAGGCTCTATATAATCTTTAGATTAACGTCGAGTGTGTAGGGAAATGTGGATAGGTTACCTGCGTATCTGAAGGAGCTGTAGATTCTCCACCCACAGATGTTAAATTAGGCGTATATGCAACTCCGCGAAGTGCTTGTCCAGGTGTTACAGACCTAGCAATTCCAGTCGCTAAAAAAAAAAATAATAATTATACATCTCTTAAAATGGCCATACAATTCATTTTGAAATGTTTCCATATATAAGATGTAATTTATACTTTATCAAAAAATTCATTTATAAACCAGTTAGTAAAATGTCGATATAAGTTTCCTTGATTATTGATCATGATTGGTACAGAAAAATCTATGACAAAAAAACCCAAGTACAAATTACAAAAACGTAGATTTTTAGTAATTAATATCTATATATTGTTGATGTAGAAGACATTGCATCTGATGTTACATTATAATGATCATTGGCTACTACATATATCAGCTGAGCCAGATATGATGTTATTAATACCATTAGCGCTATCAATAATTTCTAATTCACGTTCATCACTTTCAGTATTACTAATATTAGATGTTTTTTGTTGTAAGTAATTTGGACACTTTTTCAAATATAATTTAATCCGCTCTATTTTTATTCTTCCAGAAATAATTTAAATGTGACAATATTTGCAACGCTTATCAGTAATATGGTCCCATTCTTGACATTTTCTTCGACCACCACCATTATTAATTCCAAAAATAGTTCGTCGTCCGTTACCTCTTAGTTTTATTATTATCATGATAATTATACAGATTAGGTGCTGTAACTTCGAAACTCACGTAAATGATATTAATAAAATCCTAATCCTAAAATCTGGTAGTATCTGTTTGACGATTTTTTGAGTTTATGTTTTTGTCGAACAGATACTACACTTTTAAAACAATAGATGGCTGTACTAGAGTCCTAGAACAAAAACCCATAAAAACCCCCAAAAAGTGGTTTTTCTGAAAAAACTGGGTTTTTACCAATTCTGTTATTGTGTGATGTATAAATAATATATTTATTAGGTAATATAAATCACAAATAATTGAGATGTATTTACCAACAAAATCAACTGCAAACATTACAATTCTTGATTTGAATCCTTCTCAATGTGAAGTCAAGTACAAATTACTGATTTAAAATATAGATATATTCAAAGATATAATTTTTTAAATTTTATATATATAATATACTAATATTAAAAAATATCTTACTTGGTCCACTGACAGGAACACTGGACACTGTCGCAGTAGGCTGAACAACTTTACTGCTAACCATAGATGTCCCTGTACCTAAGACTGTCCCTTTCACTGTAAAAGATGTAAAAAAAATTACAAAACATTCAATTTTTTTAATAATATCTAACGCATATTTTAAAAACGATCTTGTAACCAAGTCTTTTTATCATTCATATTATTTAACAAGATCTTCTTTAATACGTGTAACTTCTATTTTTATAACTTTGCATACTTGTTTGTGGAGCACTAGCCGGCCTGAGCGTCGGCATGGCAACCAAGTTCGCTGGTTTTGCAGGCGGTGGTGGTGGAGTTGCGCCAACTCCTCTAGCAGGACCGCGAGCCTGCGATTCCTTCCACGTGTCCATTTCGCCTCGTAATTTTTCTAATTCTGTTTCAAAGTCCTTAGCTCTCTTTTCCTCTTTTACGAGAGCTTGCCGATATTGTTGCCTTTCCATATCAAATTGCGCTAATTGCTTCTCCAATTCAGCTTCCATCTGCAGTGACTTTTTACTCTCTTCTTCGAGACCCTCAGCCATTGAATCTATTCTAACCTTCTCTTCACTGAGTATTTGAGCTAAATCCTCAGATCGTTTTCTCTCCTCAATGTATTTCATAATAATCTTTTTACGTTCTGCTAAGAGAAGTAGGACTATCTGCTTCTGTCGATTCTTTTCTTCCTCGAGATGATCGTTAACTTTCTTTAACTCCATTTCTAATCTTTTCTTTTCTTGTTTCTCTAATTCTAACTCCTTCTTTAATCTTGTTCGCTCTTTCTCAAGACCATAAGTGATATCGTCACCTTGAGCGGTATCATGTTCGTGTTTTCGCTTCTCTTCTTCCAATTCTTTAATTACCTAAAGTATTTATTTATCATATAAATAAAGCAATGATAATTATAAAACAAGAATTAATTACAATAACACTATTTTATAATATCTTATAATATTTATGTCGTATACATCATATTATTACTAAATAAAACAACAAGTACGACAAAAATAAGCGTACCGCTCTGTGCCTAATTTCTGCATCTCTAAGGACTTTAGTCATTCTACATTGCGCCTTTCTTTGTTGCGTCACTAGTGCTTCAAGACTAGCGACTTGTTGATCAATTTGATTTCCTTCAACACCAATAACACCACCTACTATCGCAACGTCGCGAGCTAATGCCGCATGTGGATCTGCAGTGCTACTAAGATACCGGGAACTTAAAAGGTGTTTCATTTTTTCTGACTGAAAAGAAAAATGATAATAGTTATACAATAAGCCAAATAACATTATGTAATATAATCTGGAAGTTAAGAGACATGATTAAAGACTTGGAAGATTAACACGTTTTTAAATAAATTTTTTATCTTTTATATCATTTAAAAATGGTACAGTGAGATAATACCCAAGTGGCAAAGTAACGTCAAATGAGATTTTTAACATCAAAGAGACGTTATTAAAATGTTATCTTGTTACTTGAATAGTATTGAAACAAAACGTCACTGTGCATATATGTTTTTTACAATTGTGATCTAATAATTTTATAACGTGTTATATTATCCAAGCTGAAAAACTTGCTAGTTTTAGTTAACAAAAAGATTACTGCAAGGTGCTTTCAAAAGCAATTCTTTAATAAAAGCTGTATAATTTTGATTACTTTTAATGCTGCTATCACTATGTCTCTTGCTTGGAGCTCGCCTTCCAGATATCCCAGTAACTTTAGCAAATCAGTTTTGCTCAGCTCCATCTTTGGATTACGCTACAAATATATACAAAGCAATCATTAAACATTCTACAAATTTATATTAAATATACAGGTATAATTGGAAACTAAATACAAAAAGAATAACAAAAAGAGCCAACTTTTTATATTCCTTTTTGTACCCTCTAAATTCTATGGAGTAGAATCCTTACTTTAAAGAATAAAAATTGAGCCAAACATGGAAAAGTGTGACTCAATTTTCAAATTTTAAGAGTGAGATTTCAGTCTTCAGAATAAGATTCACTCTAAAAGTTTTAAAGAGTATCTAGTTTTTATAACTCTATCACACATCATAGTTTACTAGATATGCAAAGCTTTTTGTTTAACTTCAAGAGGATGTATACCAGGAGTATGTACCTTGAGAGTATTGGAGGAATTCTTGTCCAAGGGTTCGATGTTGTTGGTTTGCTGTTGCAATTGTTGCTGGGATTGCGATTGTGAGGGCTGAGTACCAGAGGTGAGTACCTTTGCAGCCGAGATAGTAGCCGCACTGGTCAGGACGGTGGTGCCCGACGACGGCGCCGACGTCGACGGCGGCCCATTTGCCGTCGTAGTCGTCGTCATCGTCGTCGTCGTTGTCGTTGCCGACGTTATACCGGGCGAAGAAACATTGACGGCGCCCTGATTCTGCGATGCCATTGTTGCGCTCTAACGTAGAGGGTATTCTATTTACCTTACCCTATCGTCGACGAGGACAAGTGGTTGTCGCCTGGCTACGGCGCGACTCGGTAAGAGCGACCTCGTGAAACTCGCTTGCGCTCGTTCGCTCGCTCGTTCGCACTTTGCCTGAGCGCGCCCCAAGCTGCTCCTACGTCGGCTTCCTCACCCCTCGATCCGGAGATTCGCCACGGCCGTCACGGGACGCACGAGCACCCCCGCTGGACATCCAGCGGCCCAGGACGCTCGCCACATCGCCGACACGGGACCGATGGCCACGCGTTCCTCTTCTTCTCGTCGTCGTCGTCGTTGTCGTTCTTCTCTCCGTCTTCCTTGTCCTTCTTCTTGTCGCCGTCGTCGTCGTCGTCGTCGTTCTCTCGTCGCCGGTATTTTGGTCGTTACTCCGATCGTCGGATCGACGCTTCACGCCGACAAAAACGGATTAACGTGGCGGCATCCGGCGCGACGAGTTGCTCTGCCTTTCGCTCACGCTACGCTCGTTCCCTTTGGTTCCCTTGACAAATCAAGCGCACAAAGCGCAGCCAGTTCTACGGCACGGCCAAGCGGAATTCGATGGATCGTCTCCTCGTGAAAAGCGCTCCGATCTACTATCGATTCTACACCGAAGCCAGATATCGAATGGTCGACGATCGATCCAGTCGCGGTCGCCGCGGCGAAATATGAAATGCTGAGGATATGACTTCACAGTTTGTTCTTTTTTCTCTTTGAGAGAAATAGCTAACACGCTCGACGTTTATTTTTAGCATCAAAGTAGAGACTAAAATTGATCTAGACAGTAAAAATGATAAGAATATATACGTATATAGTGTCCTTGAATATAATAATTTGACACTCGTAAGTTGGATTTATAAGAGTTCTTATTATAACAGGATCACTATTATATATGTATACTACTATATATAATATACTTATAAAAATTAAAAATAAATACTAGTAAATATTTTTTTTTTGTTCTTCTTATTTCCTTTTTACTGTTTTTCTCGTAAAAATTGATATATTTTCAATACTTTGAAAAAAATTGATAATATACTAATATAAAATATATAATAAAATCACCATTTATTAAATTTTGTATTAGTATATTATTAATTTTTTCTTGCTATCTTTTGATACACATTTTCTTTAGTTTTCCAACATTCTTTAGCTTACACATTCTTATTTGTGGACTCCTAATGGCCACGCAATATGTTGCATTAATACTGAGTCCTGTTTTGTCTCTTTTATTTTTAATTTGATAAATTTTGAATTTGCGCGATAAATGGAGCAATTTCTCTACAGTGCCCTCTCTCGCGGATAATCAAGGTTGCTTACCGCAACGACATCTCTCGTTTCTACAATGGTAGAAACGAGGGAGAACTAGCAATTGGGGAGGGGAGAACCGTCCAGAACCATCTGATCTGGGAGTCTGGAACCATCTGGTCGGAGCTGTCGTATGCATATGGTGCCATTCGTATTTGTTATCGTTGGTGTTACGCGGATGGTGCTGTGGGTGCTGGTCTCGGTATAGTCTCCTCCGCGGTGCGAAGCGCAAAATGGGCAACCAGGTGGCACGCGTCGGGAACATGTCGTACAGGAAGATGGAATCCGCGACCGGTAACGGGAATCACGGCGCGAACGTCACTGCCTCCACTGCCGCCGACGTCGTCTCTAAGAGCGAACCGGACGATCACACGCAGTTCTTCCCGATCGACAGCCTCGCCAAGGTACAACGGCTCGCTCAGTTAGTTTAAAATCGTTCTCGAACCTCAATAGCAGACCGTACTCTTGGTGCCCTGGAAAATCATTCGGGAAAAACATGGAAGCGATACATCCTCTGTTGCCAATCATTTCTACAGCTGTTTGGGAAAACGGCAAAAACAATCTCTTGCCACCTGGTTTTTTTATTTACTATTTTCCTCATGTTGATATATTTTTTATTGTCTGCACTGCGACTCTAGAAAGTCATTTCATGTTCCTCATGCAATTACTTTGAATATTTTTATTATAATTCCTTAGATATTCTGAAATCATATCTTTCTTTCTGTCAATTGTAAATTGACTTTTAAAATATACGACTGTAAAATGGATGATTATATAGAGATTAAGTCTTAATCAACTACCTAACTTATTTTTAAAAACGTTTGAGAATATTAAAAAATCATTAAATGACAAATTATTCATGAAAAAATATTTTACTTGAGATAGAATATTGTGAAATTAGAGAACAATTACATTTCTCATTTTTTTTTTATTTTGAGATCTTGAGCTTTTCCATATTTCCTGTGTTTTATTATATCATTTCTTTGCATACAGGTTAGTAATCATATATCTTATATGTACCTAGCTGTAATCAAAAGCTAACATTACCTCACTAGTTTGATTTATATAATGAAGACATGTAATCTTCATTTGCAGAAGTATAGAAATTATTTTTACTGCTTATATGTTTCTGATACATTTAATGATTCTTATTTTACAAACATGAGTATAGAAATTGATTAAAATGTTCCTTGAATTAAATTTTAATATTTTTACAACTGACATCCAATCAAAAAACATGCATACAAAGAGAACTCATTCTAACCAATCAAAACCTCATGTTGGCGAAAATACTTTTATTTGTTAACAGTATAATTATAGGCTATAAACCAAGCTCAGTCCATAAGAAGTCTGTAGCAGAAGTTGATAAGGAAATATATTGTAGTTACAGAGATATCCAATTACAACCGATACGCTTCGGTGAAATGCATACTCCCTCTGTTTTTGGACCAACCTTCGGTTGGCAGCAATCGCGCGGGAGTAATAATTAGTAATATTACTAATATTAATACACAAATATATATTTTGCAGATATTGTCTCATCTCACTTACCAAGAGGTACATGTTAACGGCATTACCAAGTCTGTATTCGAAAAGTACTTATTTCCTACTCATCCTGAGCTAAGCGAGAAGCTCTTCACTTATTTTCACCACAATGCTCATGCCACAACTGCATACATAAGTACAACAGCTTTCAAGCAGCAATCGGAGAAATTTTTGTCAGTACTGAACGACCAAGCTATACTGGAGAATTATGTAAAGATATATTCTGACCTAAAAAATACTGGCAATGTTACTCCTGAATCGTTGCGAGCATTATTAACATCTTGCTTCGAGCTAGCGATGGAAAACAACAACACCAGTTCATGCCCTCCTTCGCAACAGATATTAAATGCAGTTGTCATTTCATGTGTTAGTAAATTTATTCATTCAACACAGAGAGAGAATAAATATATAAATATGGAATTTAATTATTATACAGTGTAATCATTTATAAGTTTGCACGGAATTTGAATTAGCATTTTAAATGAATAGTTCATATCACTAATGTGCAGTATGTAATTATTATATCTAAAAATATTTTACAGTTTCATGGCAAGACTAGCTTATCTACGAGTTACGTGAGTAATTGGATCGGACAGCATTGCCCACGCCTTGTGTACGGCCTACAGCGATACATAGTACACGTATTAACAACTGCTTATCGCAATGGTAAAACGCTTTTATCAAAAGAGCAGCCGCAATCTTCTGTAGATATTAAAAAAGTCCGTGCCCTACCCGTATTAGAAAAATCCGATCAGGAGTTCCTGCAAGTGGACTTGTTGCCAATAAGCTACGTCTGGCTATTGTCGTGTGCATTACCACAGTGTTACTTCAAGGTACGTTATCGCAGAGCAAGTAATACGAATATTCAATATTATTCTGCCTGTAAAGTATTTTGCATAAAAGGATTAATTATTGTCAATAAATTTAGTATTATATACATAATTAGATCTATGTATCTATGCGCGTGGTGTGTATGTGTAGACCAAGGATGCACCGAAGGACATAACTCACGCTTTGATAGCCAAAAGAACAGGCACTATTTGTCCAAAGCATTGGACGTTACTGTACAATAGCGGAGAGCATGGGACCGGGGCTAATCGCTTCCTTCACCATGTGTTAGGTTACAGAGGACCCACTCTGCTAATTATAAGAGCTGCTAATGTAGAGAGGAATGCGGAATGTCCAACGTATTGTGTATGCTCGGCCGTCGAGTGGCGAGAAAGTCATCTCTATTGGGGCGACGAAGATTCAATAGGCATTCAACTGATTCCGTCCTATAAAATCATGGAGAAAGGTCCAAAAGTACTATATTTGAATACGAATATTAGAGGTTATCCACATGGTTTACGATTCGGTAGCGATCCTCGTTCGCCGCTTATCAGTATCGACGAATCATTTCACTTCGTGACTATTGCCGGCGCGCCTTATAGCATCGCCAGTTTAGAAGTTTGGGGTTGTGGCGATACAAAACTAAGGTAATGTCTTGCAAACTGTGAAATAAAATAACGCTTATTGAAATGCAAAAAGTGATAACAAAAGACGCTAATACATTTACAGAGAGAAGCAATTGGAGATTAAGAAATGGCAGGTGAAAGAAGCGGAGAAACAGAGGGTCGTCAAGTTAAGCGCGAGCGATTGGTTGGACCATCCTGATCGTTACTTACTAGAGTTGGCTGGTAGAACTTCTTACAACGAATCTAATAATTAGAGCCGCAAAAAAATAATGTGCGTGCTTAAATAACTGCTCATATTATTACTTTATTATTTTACTTTGTAAATATGTATATAGCGTCAAAGATATCAAGAATTTCTGTACTTATGTGATGTACGAAGAACGTACGTATGAGATGTGATTACGTGACTTACGTGAAATACAGGGACTTATGCTTGACGTACTTAAGCACAAGTGTCACTTTGCAATTGTCTAATTTTCTCTTTTTTAGTATTTCCTTATAAAACGATATTATTTTTTTATAAGTGCTTTTCATTTAGTAGATTTATTTATGAAGATTATTTTTAAAAGTATTATTCTAAAAAATTTTTAATTTTGGAAATTATATTATCTGATTTTCACAAAATAACTCGGTAAATTTTATTTTAATAATCAACTTGCATTGTCTTCTGATATTTATATAAAGAAAAAGATATGCATATAAAGTTGAAAATAAATATATTTTTGTACAAAACTCGTACATATTTGTATATTTCACAAGGTTTTCGTTGATTGTACATTGGTGCGTGATGTTATTTTTGATATAAAACATAAACAAAACGCAATTATTAGTTTATCAATGTTTTTCATTGTTACAAAAATTCATTCGATTAGTCCTTGAATTCTTTATCGCGATTGTCAATTCTACGAATAAGACTTTTCCAGCTAAAGTCTTCCTCGCCATCTTGCAAATTTATCACATTCTTCTCCTCGATAACGTCAAACAAGTTTTTAAATGGCACATATCTGAGTAACGTAACTTTATCAGCGATTATAATCAGCTTGTGCCTTGCGCGAGTGATGGCTACCGTCAAACGTCGCTGATCGTTCAATATTTCAAATTCTTTCTTCGTGTCGCATTCGACACTCTTCGTACAAGAATACAGTATAACATCCTTATCACGTCCTTGATACTGATCTACGGTGTTTACTTCTATTTCTTTATCTATGATCTTTTTTAATAAATTGATATGAGCATTGTAAGGTGCAATAATTCCTATATTTCTAGCGCACACGCCCGCCTCAGTGAGCACTTGAATGAGACGCGAAGTAATAGCGACTTCCCAAATGTTCGAGTACGTTTGATCGAACATAACGTTTCCATTATCAAACTCTGCGTTCAAATCGTAAGTGCTACCGGTATTGAGCACCACCACCGAATCATCCAAGTTCCTAGAGAGCGCACTTCTCACCCACCTCTCGCAGGATGAGAGAACTTGCTCCATATTCGTACCAGTCAAAGTCGCGTTCTCCACCTGCTTGTTGCCGGATACCAGCTTACCGCGATACGTTGCTTCATTGGCCAGCCTCATAATCCTTCCATTCATTCTGTATTGCTTCCACAGATTGACAGTGTTGTCGTCGCTATCCAGCCTAACAAACAGAGATTCATCTGCGCCAAGTTTCGCGGCGGTCTTGTTCTTGACAATGGGCGGCAGCTGATCTGGGTCTCCGACGAGGATAAACTTGCGTGCGCTGTACAACGGTCGCAATACCGTAGGCAGCATGATTTGCGCGCTTTCGTCAACCACGCATACGTCAAAACTGCATCTCCTAAGAAGCGCATGATACGCGCCGTAACAAGTTACACCGACAATGCGTTTGCTGTTATAGAGTGTCTCCAGTTCCTCCGGCGAATCGCAACTCGCGATCGCGTATTCCTCGCTCTTGCATGTTAATAGAGGATGGATCTGCTTTGTCGAACCGAGACGTAGAAAGTCGATGTTCCGTTCCAGAAGTTTGAGAAGAATGTTGTCCACCGCGCTGTGCGTATGCGCGGTAATTAACACGCTAGAACCCAACTCCTGCAGCAACTCTATCAGGGCTACCAGCGTCTGTGTTTTCCCTGTTCCCGGCATACCTTTTATCAGAACATACTCTTGGGCAGCTATTGCCTTTAGCACAGCTCTCTGTTGATTCTCGTTTAAATCGCTTATTATTCTTGTGCTTGTTGATACCACTGAACGTGGCAATTTTTCCACAAATGTCGCCGGTTTCCTATCGATAACGATGCATCGAAGCTTGACGTATATTTCATCGTTGTTCAACAGACCGGCCACGTTCGCGTAATTGAATGTTGACAGCCCTGTAGAAGGGTATTTATCAACATGAAATGTAGAGTTTGCATATAATTGAGTAATATCTTTGTCCAATAGGACCGTAACGATGTCATGCGAAACGTGCATTATATATCCGGCAGCTATATTAACTCGTGCATCCGTGCTAATAATAATATAACTATTCTCGGAGAATGTACTGCCAAGTATACCGTTCTCGATAATTTCCTCCTTAATGTTGACGCGTGCAAGCTTATGTTCATATCTATCATCTTGCTTTATCACCTTACCGACAGTCTTCAAGTTGCAGATACATGTTCCTTTCGCCTCCCTCTTCTCGGGACTCATCGTCCATACGCTGCTTAAACTGCTGTTACTGTTCTCGTAGCTTTCTTCCAACTGCAATAATGCGATCCACTTCATAATGTAATCCAAATGACTAGTTTCAATGTTGTCCTGCACTTCTTTAATTAGCGCTGTTAACGGATGAGACATTGACAAATTCACGTTTGGATCTCTCGCCAGATACGCACAGCACAGAGTCTGATAAGGACATCTGTTGCACGCACTGTGATGATTTATCGGTTCAGGTAATTCCATCGTCTTTAAGTCCAACTCCGAGTTAATGCTCCATAGATCTTCGGGTTGTTTAGCGAAATAATGCGCCAAGGTATTTCGCAGCAGTATCAAGTCCCTCTTCTCGTGATGTCCGCTCTTAATTTCCTGCATCGAATTTTCCTTTAAATATAATAGAAGTCCAGTATCGATATCTTGGTCTCTGAAACCCATCATCATAAGATAAAGAATAACTTGACCCTTGTGCTCGAGAGAGTAGGAGGCTCTTCCAGTTTTCAACTCCAAAGGCATGATCTTCCTTCTTGAATTAATAGTCACCTCCGCCGTCACATCTATCCTTCCCTTTATGCCCAGCTGCGGTATATAAACTGTCTCCTCGATGTCTCGGATGTTATTAATACTCCCTTGAAAGTTATCCTTTTGATTGCTTATGTGATGCTGTTTGTTACCCATGATATAATGCTGAATAAAATTGAAAATTTTCGGAGCGTACTCCATCATGCGTTTTCGACAATCAACAAGCGACATTTCTGACGCGTAGAGATAGTCTAACGTGTCCTTCGATCGTAATATATCGTCCAACAGTTTGATCACGTCGGACAGGGCGCAGATATTCTCTCGCAATGCCTTTTGTAGCCATTGATGAACCAAAGACCCCACAGTCATAACGGAATAATCGGCGTTCAAATCTGGTAGTGATTCAATTTTCCTGAACTTTTCAGTCAAAACCGCTCGCCTGTTACAAAATAAACCACCCATTATTGTTGTGCCCGATATTAATAAATCAGGCTGTGTAATGAGAAAACCATTATTATTATCCACAATCCATTGTTGCGAACCCTTCGTAGCCTGTATCGTAACAATATCATTAATCTTTACTTCTGTATCTTTCCAAAATCCTGAACATGCAACAGTGTCGATACTTTCAGATTTCAAGTGCTGTACCGTTAAAACAGTGACTTTCGATTCGTGCTTCACGTTAATTATTTTACATCTCTCCAAAGTAGTAAAATTAATCTGTGCATGCCACTCTTTATCAAAGAAATCATCAAGCTCATCTCCATTTAATATCACAGAAAAGTCTTCAAAAGATTCTGTTTTTTTTAAATTATGTAATATAGTTTTTCTATGCTCAGGCATAGTTTCCACAGCAGACGTTAAAGTAACAATATTTAAGTCTTGTTCTTTAAGAACATGACTATTATTGTCAGTAACATCTAAAACATTTACATTTTTAATTGTGACAGAATTTTGTAAAATATTTACACTTTGCTTGCTTTTCACTGTAATATCAACTCTCTTTTTAACTTCATGAAGTACTGCATCTTTGCACGTAACTTCATTTTCGTTAAAATTACTATGCGATTCTTTAAAGTCCTTCAATACAGATAATAATACTGAATCATCGTGTGATTTGAAAGTTTCAGTCTTTATAGTGCAATATTTGTTTAGTGGCTCTTCCTTGACATGACATTTCTTTTTAGCACTTACATGGAATTCTTCTTCAAATGCATTATCTCTTTCCTTTCTTTTTTTTTCGACTGTAGCTTGAAATAAAGAATTTTTATCTGATGTTTTATTGTCGTCTATCACATTTGGAATTTTTGTAAAAAATGACGATATTTTTGTCTGAGATTTATCGACATTATTAGAAATCTATAATAAAATAGAGAAAATTCTGAAGTAGTTTAACAGACAAATTTAATACATTCTCTCTTCATATAAATACAAATTGCTAATACATCACTATCTTCTCTTTTAAATGTACTAAACATCTTCCTAACAAACACCAATTATATATAATTATTAGTTATAATTTTCCATTGAACAATAATTAATTATAGTATATATGGTAAAATATAACATAATATTTAACGTAGTTATATAATACATAACAATTATATTGTCAAGTAGAAAATTATAACAGTTCTTCTGCTATTCAGAATGGCTTTTTAACCCACACGTAACTAATAACTACGTCATACTATGTATGATTAGTTGATATTTGCTAAGCTAAATCTTACCAAAAATTCCGAATTGAAAAAAATACTTTAAAGTATTATTTTATAATAATTTTCAGTATTATCTTGTAATATAAAAAGTAGCACATAAAAAGAAAGATGGTAATGATTATCAACATGTAAATGTAGGTTATAAATAAAACACATTTTGTTTACCTTTCTCTGTGACAATTGACGTTTCTTCATATTTGTGTGTAATATGCGCTAAGTGACTCTCTATATATTTTATAAATATCAATCTTATCAAATCCTACGACGCAAGAATTTCGTTCCCGCGCAAACATTTCTTATTGCCATTGAAATCAATCACCATTTCCAGCAACATTTCAGTTCCATATGGCCTGCGCGCACAAAAAAAAAACAAATATTATAGTGTTCTTTCCAACAAGCGACACAGGCCTAGTTTATATCAAATAACATTGGTTCCGTATCGATCTCCTATTGGCCTGGTTTACATCGTGCACTTGATACGCGTACTAACTAGTTACTTTCTATTGAATTATCTTAATTTCAGCGATATATGTAAATGTATACACAATTAAACGTATTTAGTTAAACATTTTGATGCATATTGTATCAATTTTATACATCATTCTTTAAATACATTGCTGAAATTAAGATAATTTAATAGAAAGTAACTAGTTAGTACGTGTATCAAGTGCACGATGTAAACCAGGCCATTGAGCGCTCAATGAGTTTTTTTATCTGATTGGCATATTCCATTAGGAGATCGATTCTGTATCTTGAAACAAGGTGAAAATTGCAAAAGTGAGCGAATTTACTAGAACATTTATAATTTCATTGGTCAGTACCTAGTAAATTTGCTCACTTTTGTAATTTTCACTTTGTTTCGAGATACAGAATCGACCCCCTGATCTAAAAATATAAACCAAACAGGTACAAGAGCTCACTGAGCGCTCAAAGAGTGGTCGTGCTTCTGGATGCACTCAGTGCAAATCCAGCAATTCGGATTGTGCGCACCGTATCAGTGTGCGCAGATTGTCGTATTCGGCAAATGAAAACTGACCTAGTGTAGTGCTAAATTTGTCATTGGGCACATACAGCGGACTCAACAGTTAAGTAAGCGCTCGCTGTTATTCTTTTAGATCATCCAATCAGAATTTTAGATCTGGAAGAATACACTTTACCGCGTACCGCGCTGCATGTAAAATCACCCTAATGCTTTAGTTCGGGGCCTAATGTAGGATTCACACTGCATCCGAATTTATTCCGAATCCGATGTGCGTACCGACTACCGCCTAGAAGTTACAGCGTAGACAGTGTCCGCTTGCAATATTTCTAACCCATTTTAAATTTCGTTCCTGTTGGACCGAAAAGTAACGAGACGCATGCGCATAAGATCGAAATACATGTAGAAGACATGGCGATTGTAGGACTGTGGCTGCGGTCGAGTTGCCACTACGAATGCTTTGAAGCGTTTCTTGATTGGTCAGTTTGTATAACTCTTTCTTTTGATTGGTCAATCAAACGCTTCAAAGCATTCGTAGTGGCAACTCGACCGCAGCCTGTGACAGATCTCCTAACCTGAATAGACGTCAACTTTAACGCTCAATATCTCGGTTCGCGTGGCAGAGCGACACTTATTTTTGCCAGATCTTTCGTTTTATGCAAAAACGCGTCGAATGAGCCTAATTTTATCGAAATCGGAGGTGTTGAGGGTATTCTGTATAATTACCAAAAATATTTGATAAAAAGAGTACGATCTTATGATCACTTATAATAGAAACGAAGTACTTTAATATAAGATACTATAAGACGGAAGACTATGACTAGGCAAATGATGCAACGGATGATTGTGAATCTTCTGCTGAAAGCTCAGTCACCGCCTTTTTTGAAACCGACTCTATTGCTATATATGAACGGTTCACCCTTTGTCAAAGCCGTTTTGCAGAGTAGAATGCTGTGTAAGCATGTAGAAATAGTAGATCACACCTGTAAGATATCAACTTACAACGATTACCTTATGAATTATAAACCGATTCAGCGGATCTTAAGGAACACTCTTCAAGAATTACTGGATATGACAAAAATAGATATTATGAAAGTTATCGAAGAATATCCGCAACTAAAGAAGAGATCTAGGGCAGATATTCTGAACAATTATTACAATCTGATTAAGGCTGGCATACATAAAGATACTATCATAAACAACATCTGGTTACTGACACATGAACACAATAAATTAACAGATAAGCTTGATTGTGTCAAAGTTTTAAATTTAGATAATAACCAGCTTGTACCATGGCTATGCTTGACTCAAGGGGAACTGGCAAATTATGTACTTTATACTCAAGAGAATATGGAGTCTTACACTTATAACAGACTGGAATATCTTTCTCACAAATTAGAGGTACGAGTAAAACTAACATAAGGGATTTCAATTTTAGATATATAATAGTTGTGACCAATATTCTTAATAAATTAATATTTAAAATTATTTTTGAGACATTCCATAAAAAGTAATTTTATTTAAAAAAAAAAAACTGTACTTTTCTTAGGCTTAGAATATAAAAGATTGAACATTCTCTCTCTCCCTTCTTTTTTTCCTTTCCTTCCTCTATCTCCAATTATATTTTTGTAGAAAAATATTTAAAGTAAAATTAAAATAGAGGTTGGTGAATAGTAATATATCATATACAGCATATTTTATGTGTTACAAAATTGTTTTTTTTTCCAGTGTAGCATACAACAATTATGTGAAATAACAGTACCGAATTCATTCTTATTAAAAATACCAATTTCTTCTATAGACAAAAAATTAAACATATTGAATGGTAAGTTAATAATAGTAGCATTATTAAATAATAGGGTTTAATAATATTACTGACACTATAAATAGCTGCAAAATTTCTTTCTTTGTTTTATTTATCTATGGCATTAGATGTTTCCTTGCAAATATATTTCCTGCTTACAAGATTATAATTTATCCTCCCTCTTTACTTTATTATTTAATGATCATAGATACTTATTTGTCTCCCTATAAATATTGCATGTAGCAAAATATTGCAGTAGCTACCTATGTCTATATTTGTGTATTAATAAATGCATTAGTAGTAAAATATAAAATTATCTCTAAAAAGATTAATTTTAAATAACTTTGCCTCCTACAGAATATAATATACAAAATAAAGATATATTAAAAGACATATGGGTACTTCGATACAGTGAAAATCATATACGCCATAGATGTGAGTTATATAAAGATACAGGAAGATTAAAGATAAAAACATGGGCTATACGATGTTCGCTGCAAGTTATATCAAGGTAGATTAATAAGATTGAATATGAAAAATATCTTATTTCTAATATTTTCATTATATTTTTTATGAAATTATTATATCAAGTTATTTTTATTTTAAAAAATTACATTTTAAATATTGTCATTTATTAACTTCTGCAGTTTCTACTAACTTTTTATATTATTTATATATACATATTTATTTATTCTTTAATTCATACAAAATAAAAAAGATGTACAAATGTTACATATATATTGGAATATCTAAAAATAAAGAGTATAAAATATTGTTTGTTCACACATAGAGCTATTAAAAAAAATAAGGTGGAACGTAGCTTAATGCAACATTATGGAAATGTTAGTGAATATTTACAAAACAAATTGAAAGTCGATGATGAAATACTCAATTCAGTGGTCCAGAAAATACCAAGTATTTTACGGGTGAATATAGCAAAATTGGATCAGTTAATCAATATACTACATCAGAATAGTATTACTAGCGATGAAATATTACGGTATCCACGAATCTTTTATTTTAATACAGATACCATACAGAATCGAATTGCGATTTTAAAGAAAACAGATCTTGTTCCAAAACTTACTGTGCTCATACAATCTGAGCGAATCTTTGATCAGTATGTAAAATTTATAAAAATAAAAAAAATATATAGAGAAACTTATATAGCATAATACATCTCTAATTATATTGTTTATTTTTCATATAGGTATATAGAAATAAATAATGAACGGCAGAAATTATTGCAAGAACATGGAAGCGTTAAAAATTACTTAAACAACGTATTAAATGTGAAGGAAAAGCTTCTTGAAGAAGCAATTACAAAATATCCATCTATTTTACGAGTGAAATTAAAAAAATTGATGGAATTGATCGATTTGTTGCAACAAAGTGGTATAACGGGTGATGACGTAGTAAGTCATCCAAAAATTTTTTATTTTAATGTTGAAACGTTGCGTAAGCGAATAGCAATGTTGAAAGAAAACGGTATACCGCCAAGAATCACTTTATTAATATGTAAGCAAAGAATCATAGATCGATATGTAAAACACAGATCACACAATTCAAAAAATAGTAATTTAGATTAATATTTATTAAATTTTATTTCTTTAATTTAATATTTTTTATGAAATTATTATATCAAGTTATTTTTATTTTAAAAAATTACATTTTAAATATTGTCATTTATTAACTTCTGCAGTTTCTACTAACTTTTTATATTATTTATATATACATATTTATTTATTCTTTAATTCATACAAAATAAAAAAGATGTACAAATGTTACATATATATTGGAATATCTAAAAATAAAGAGTATAAAATATTGTTTGTTCACACATAGAGCTATTAAAAAAAATAAGGTGGAACGTAGCTTAATGCAACATTATGGAAATGTTAGTGAATATTTACAAAACAAATTGAAAGTCGATGATGAAATACTCAATTCAGTGGTCCAGAAAATACCAAGTATTTTACGGGTGAATATAGCAAAATTGGATCAGTTAATCAATATACTACATCAGAATAGTATTACTAGCGATGAAATATTACGGTATCCACGAATCTTTTATTTTAATACAGATACCATACAGAATCGAATTGCGATTTTAAAGAAAACAGATCTTGTTCCAAAACTTACTGTGCTCATACAATCTGAGCGAATCTTTGATCAGTATGTAAAATTTATAAAAATAAAAAAAATATATAGAGAAACTTATATAGCATAATACATCTCTAATTATATTGTTTATTTTTCATATAGGTATATAGAAATAAATAATGAACGGCAGAAATTATTGCAAGAACATGGAAGCGTTAAAAATTACTTAAACAACGTATTAAATGTGAAGGAAAAGCTTCTTGAAGAAGCAATTACAAAATATCCATCTATTTTACGAGTGAAATTAAAAAAATTGATGGAATTGATCGATTTGTTGCAACAAAGTGGTATAACGGGTGATGACGTAGTAAGTCATCCAAAAATTTTTTATTTTAATGTTGAAACGTTGCGTAAGCGAATAGCAATGTTGAAAGAAAACGGTATACCGCCAAGAATCACTTTATTAATATGTAAGCAAAGAATCATAGATCGATATGTAAAACACAGATCACACAATTCAAAAAATAGTAATTTAGATTAATATTTATTAAATTTTATTTCTTTAATTTAATTATTTTTATAACACGCAAACTGTAAAATACAAGAATGTATATATATATATATATATAAATTTTTAATATACAGTAAATGAGATGAAAAAAATGAGCAAACAAATCTTTTAACTATGTTACAAAAACAAACTTGGAAAGAAAAGGGCACTAGGAGTCCAGCGCAGAGTTTCTGTTATCTAAGAATTATTATATGTTTTAACTATGTTATTAATACAAACTTAGGATACATCGAATAAAACACTATTGATTATTGTTTATGTCACTAATACAGTGGTTTGGAATATTCCTTATAAATAGTTTACCTCGAGTTCATTTACTTCCTACATTTATGATCTGTAATTTAGGTAAAACTCCTGTTTAAAGGGAGGCATCTCCGACGACCTCGATCTTGTCATATGTTATCAAGGTCATGACCTCCAACAGATTTTAGCCATCGCTCGTCCTTCGTTAAAAAGTTATTAATCAAAGTTTCTAAAATAACATCTTATTTTTGCTATACACACATACGATATTAAGTACTATTCTACACTTCCTCCTGTTTAGAAACGTTAAACTTTCCACGCGAAACAACTCATCCCCCCCTCTCTGCAAGGGGCGCTCGACTTCTATGAATGTACTGTTGCACATGGGTTTCGACTTTCCACGCGAAACGAGCACTACCTCACACCAAAAAATGGATTTTTTTTCAGTAATGAAGCTCCCCGCAAGGGGGGGGTGAAACCTACTGCATTTACGCGAAGAGGTGATGCCTCGCCTAAATAAGAGTTTTACTATCAAACATGTTTATCTCACTTTAAGTTTTAAAAACGTACTATAATAGTTCAGCCATACAAAATATACTTATAATTTGAGCATGGTTGCTTTAAAATTAAAGTTGTTTGTTCACAACTACTATCTCCGATTGTGATGTTGGAAGCAAGCCAAAACAAACTTTTGCAAAATTATTATGAAAATGTTTTAATAACCCTTAGAATCGATATAGAACCCATTTATAAAATATATTGAAAATTCCTTTTGTTTCATTTAATTAATAAATAACCATATATCTGGGAATAAATTATACATCTATATTATATAACCAAAAACGAGAAATAACCTGTGTTCTCATAATCATAGCTATGATAAATTCAAATTAATAATAATTAATATAGAAATGAAAAATAAATACTAATAAACAAAGCTCTCGATATCAAAACAATAATAAGGATAAAGTAAAGGGCAAATCATTTAGAGAAAGTCGCTGATAAATAGAATTAAGAAATTAATACATATGAAAAAAATTAGAAATATAATTAAAACATTCAAACTGCAACATAATAGAAATTAATATAATTTCACTTCTCCCCGAAACAAGAAGTTAGTTTTTCTTTATATTTTACCGTGGAGTTTACATTACCGTGTCTCCTGATAAATCTATTCTAGCGATTACAAAAGTAAAAAAATATTTTTATTGAAATATAATTTATTTTCAGATTGGTCACAATATTTATTGTGTTTCCTCGCTTCTGACGTTATTAATTTCAGATAGTAATGATAAACAAACTGCAGAAGGAGAATAATTATTTTTACTTCTCTTCATTTTTGATGTCTAAAATATATAGAAATCCCTAAAACTTTACATCCCTAGTATATAATGACCATAGTTAAACACTATAATAAAATAGATACACGAATGATATTGTACCAATTCTTTTCTAATAAATGTATACACTTACAAAAATGATTAACTTTCTGAAGTCATCCAATCTTTTAAAAATACAAATGAAGGCACCTTTATTTATTTGTTTGCAGTACTTATGTTATGACCATTGATTTCTATCATTCCGCTGTTTCTGTAAAGCTCTAACAGACTCGATAAATGATTGTTGTTTACAACTGCAAAATTCTCATGGCATAATTTCTTTTTTAAAGAGGATCCTATTAAATCAGGATGACCAATTAACTTTGTTCCTATTCTTAAATCATCTAACCATATTGTATTTCCAATATGAAGGCGAACCTGTGAATAATTTATTGATATATTTTTCTGTTTTTATATTTTTCCTTCATAATTATAAAAAATTCTTACTTCTCCGATAATATAAGACCTTTCATCGAAATTTTCTGAAAACCACTTGTGCACCTGTTCATTAGTATAATGATTCCACTTATATTCTTCATCCCAAGGGACTAAATTAGCTAAAAATATTTCGACAACATGTGTTGGGAGACTTAATAATTCTTTTGGGACGTGCATTAGTTTACGTACCTAAAATACCGAATAATACATTTATTTAAAAAATAAGTTATAAATAACATTCTTCTCATTTAATATAAAAGGTCATTTACATTATCTTTTGAAAAATATGCAAATTGTCAAAAGAAAATGTTTAATATAGAATTCAAACATATAAAATAATCTTACATTAATGTATTCATGTATAATACCACTGTCGATACATCTTACATCTACGAAATTGTCAGTTTCAGAATATTTTCTGTCATATCTGATGCGTATGATCTGTACTCTTTTAAATGTATCGATAGTTTCTTCCAAAACGCAGATATCACCTACATTTGTCGAGGTAGACATTTTTCTATAATTGATTATTAAGAAAAATATATATATATTATTTTCTTATAATTATACTAAAAAAATATACTTTATAGAAATTCAAGGAATATACGGACAAATAATTTTTTTTTTAATTTGTGAAATTGCTCAATACATACCTGTTTTCGATATTGCCGTAATAACTTTGTATTTCACCTGTATTTTGCATATACTCTATGTTGGAAAATGTTAATTTTTTCGATTCATCGAAAAGTGGAATATGTTCAAGAATTCTTGCAGAAAAATGTGTCGTATCATGAATATATATCACCATCAACTTCACCTTATCACCTCTGTACAAACAAAATCTTAAAAACATCAAATAATGAATATGACTAATAAAAAATTACTTACATTTGTATATTTGTCATTGGCGTATCGATTTCAGGAAGGACACAATGTCTGAATACACAAACATTTCGTGTTTGGCAAAAACCAAATGATTTTACATTATCACATAGAGCATATACTTTCTTATTCTTTTCTAATTCAACAGCCTTTTGCTGGAAATATATTTCATTACAACTCAAAATAAAATGATAAAAATTTTGAGAATAAAACTAGCTTAATAGGATTAATATCTAACTTACCTCAATGGAGTCCAATACTTTCGGGTTTATTGCAATGTTCATTCGCTGTAGTACTCTTACTATACTTAATAACTGTATAATGTTGTTTTCGTCAGAAATAATACTAACTTTACAATTAGACGAATCCTTAAATAGTGATATTATTTATAGTGATATTAGTCGTAGAATATTTAAATATAAGCGTAATATAATTTGCTCGCAATAAAAAGAAAAAGTAATCTTAAGTTCTCATTTAATAATTACCTCCGTTAAATTATCTAAAAGTAAAGAAAACCTATAATTGAATTGATTTTTGAATTTTGATAATACAGAATAATGTATCAACCACTGAATATTAGTAAAATTGAGATCAGACAAAACGCAGTCAGTACATATAAGTACTGGATAGGAACCACATATACATGCTATCCAACTTTCTTGTAAAGCTGTAAAATACAAGAAATAATATACGTATAACTGTCAAAAAGATAAAAAAAATTAATTAAATCAACAACGAATAAAATATTAAGTATAAGATAAAGCATTTCTTAATGTGCTTAAAGTATCATTGTACCTCGTATAGAAGATGAATGCATTTTTTCATGAATTAGCAGAGTTTTCTTTGTCAAAATTAAAAAGGTATTTAAATTTTCAGCTTCTTCAGCATTCGTACATACTATCGCTGTTCTCATTGTAAGGTACTCATTCATTGACAGTAGATCTAACATTAAAATAATTTCGAAATATTAGAAATATATTTCGTGTATACAGGGTGTTTGAGAAGTAATGAAAAATTTTGTCGCATAGGGGTAGAATGGACTAAACTATGAAGAAAAATCCTCTACCATTTTACAATTTTCGCAATAGTTAAGATGTTAATTTATAAAAATATCTAAATTCGCCCGGTTCACCACCAAATGCAAGCGCGCGGCTGAATACGACTGCCCAGCGAGACGCGCCGCGCGCGTTCGCCATCACTAAACACGCGTTGTTTATAACAAGCGGCAATGGTCGTCGTCGATAGACAATGTCCATTGCCGCGCGGCGCGTTTCACTGAACAGTCGTATTCAGCCGCGCGCTTGAATTTGTCAGTGGATCGGGTGAATTTAGATATTTTTATAAATTAATATCTCGTTAACTGTTGCGAAAATTGTAAAATGGTAGAGGACTTTTCTTCTTAGTTTAGTCCATTCTACTCCTTATGCAACAAAATTTTTCATTGCTTCTCAAACACCCTGTATATAATTAATAAATGCTGATACAGGCAAACGTTCATATTTATAAGTTTTTTACCGAATATTTTTTTATTCTTGTATCCAGTAGTCAAATGGTACAGTTTTATATTTACAGATTTAAAAACCACAGCCTCTATAAATGACGCGATGCATATATATGGATTATACATCGCTAAATGTACAAATTTTTTAATCTCAGACGTCCAGTTTGTTGCAGATACAATTATCTGCAATATTGGTCTATCGTTCTCTTGTGGTTCACGGTTCTCGATTATCTTGTGTTTTTTGAAAAGTTCTCCCACCTATCAAAAAAATATATTAAGAAATCTTTAAAAATTTTATCTTTCTATGATAAAGTAATACTAAATACATTACAAGTGTTCACTGACCGCATTGTAATATTTATCCAAAATTACATCAGCATTGTCAAGTATTAAATAAGAAAGTCCATCAAATGATAATATACCTTTATTTTTATTTAAAAATCGAATTAGAAATTGCGGTGTAGTCACTAAAATTTGACAGCCATTGTATATCATTGCCTGAAAAAAAACAAAAATGAGTAGCTTCTTACATTTACTTTACCTTTTTAATACAACAATAATCGGCGTTTAGTATCACTAAATCGTTGATAAGGCGTGATAGCATTTGTGGTTATGCAGAAATCTTCATATATCTTTTTGTATCTATTGGTAACAGAAGACATTTAAAATACGTTTAAATAAAAAATTATGAAATATAAGTTACTTTATTAGTAGACAAACAAATTACTAAAATTTAATTTAGAAAAATTAGTTCAATAAACATTTCGAAGTGTGATATTATATCTGAACCAACATTATATTTTCCGTAATATGTGCTATGTCTTTTGTCATTTTTGTTTCATACAACGTAATATTTTTTTTAAACTAATGGTAATAAAAATATATTTTTTTTTTGTTAGATAAAATGATTGATGCGCAGTCATACGTGAACGCTTAGCGGCTATTGACGATCATCCCAAAAAAATTAAAAAGATTAAACATTATTGTGAAAATATTGATAAATTTACCGCTACTGATCTATCCGACTTGCCATTAAATGCAGCAACAGATCTTATATTGTTAAAAGCCTGTAGAAACGACTCGCACAAAGTTTGAACGGAAATTACTTCATAAGACGAGGCACATAAAATTAATGCTAACGGCTGAGTTGCACTACGTATTTCCTAAAACAAATATTAGTTATATCAATTAAAATAAATATTTTATACACATGCCATGTATGCATATGTAGATTTTATTTATATAAATTTTGAAGAAAAATATTTTGCTTGTGCTATACACTTGAAAAGATGATTAAAGACATTAAGTTCTTTATAGTATTCATATAAAATATGAAAAATATATTACATTTAGACGCATAACTATTTGACCGCATACAGCCATTACACATCCGGTTGTTTTACCGCTCTGTGTTGATCCAATAGCAACAACGTTTAATCCATTGTTTATAGCTGGCCATATATAAGACTGAAGTTTTCTTGGCCTGGAAGATTTCAAGACCTCATTCCAACCCTACAGAATAAAAACAGAAAGATATTTCAAACTATATTCTTACTACACTCTTAATTATTCAAAATTACATTTATACCTGATGTATTCCTTTGGGATATCTGAGGTCTGTAATATCATTTAAAATGTCACAGTCTATTGAGCTCTGTACTAAAATCTTCTCACTAATAACAAAGATCAGAATTATAAGGAACATGAGTATCTACATATATATTATGTTAATTACATATATACTTATATAAACATTTACCTCAGAAAGAATTTTGTATGAGAATTAGTTTTACTGATACGTATTACAGTGTTTCGTTTTTCTCTATTTTTCGAGAATTTTGCGTATAAAATGTACCATCGTTTTTCTTTAAGCTGTGAGTGTGTTTCAACTAGTTTCAATAATTCTAGATATCAATCAAATTATAAAATTATATGTTATTAGAATATTATTTTAATAGATTTATTATAGGAAAATCTTATGTGTGAAATACACATTTACATACCTCCTTCTATATAGAGTGCATAATGATGAAAAAACAAAGTTTCACTTAATGAAATGACAACATTATTAATGATGAAATAAAATTCTCCATATTCTATTCCATTATTTTTGTTTGTGGTTAAATGATCAAAGTATACAATTTTACATGCACTGAGAAGATTTTTTGTAAATTGAATTGCTTTTTCGGTCCACTTTTCTGCAACACTTCGGATAATTGCAATCTTTTGAATGTTTTTATTTTATTAGACATCACATTGATGCATGCTATTTAGCTTTTTGTTTTTTTCTTTCTACTACTTGCTTAAATTGTTTGCTTGCTTATAAATATGATAATATAATGCATATATATATATATATATATATATGCATACAATTAATATTACATTGCTACTATAACTCCTCAATAGACACAACCATAGATATATATCACATTTATTGACAAAGCTATAAAAACATATTGTGATAGCCGTTCATGAAGTAAAGTACAGTAAAAGAATCAATCGGCATCTTGCAGAAAAGGCCACAATAAACTTCAAATATTGATTTAACAGTGCTTTTTGAGAAGTATATAGATTAAAAAAATGACTATAACAAAGAAAACTTACACTGCTATAGTATTGTAACCATTTAAAATGGCGCTTTTCTTCATGCAAATTGGCAAAATACCATATACACCAACAGTTTTTGTTAAATATCTATCAGGAATAAAATTTTTTGGAAGTATATGAAATTTATCCCTAGTTAATCCAATACTAATTCCATGATCCACTAGAAGAATTATATAATGTATCTCACATTCCTTTTTAATACAAGTTATTAAACCTTGACAAATACATGATGGTAATTTTATCTCAGCTTTAATACTATCTTGTATAAGAACCATCTATGAGATAAATATGAAGATTAATCACATCTTATATTATAAGAAATCCAATTTGTATAAGATAATTACACTTAACATTTGCAATACAGTAAAACTTACAAAAATAAGATAATTATACAGTAAAACTTACATCACCAATTTTAGCATCTTTTGTATTAGATTTTGTCTCTAAAAATTCATTTGTTTTCATAAAACTCAATAATCTTTCCTCAATCATACAAAGTTTATCTGTATGCTTTTCAATTTCATAAGCTCTCATGCAATATGGGTTGTTTACATTTGTTATTTTTAATATCTTGGCTGTAGTAGGAATGGTATCTAAAACCAAACAAAATACAGATATATATATATAATTAAATAATTCAATTTATTTAACATACCATTGTTATAAATATTCAGTTTATGAATATTACCTTGATGCTCATAAAATTTCATCTTTTGAGAAGATTTATATTTCTGAAAAATTTGTAATACTTTACAATCTCATTAAAAAATTTTTATTATTTAATTTGGCTCACTATAACTCATAATACAGTTACCTTTCTACTTTTTTATATACATGTTTTTGTTTTGTTTGCCTGTCAAGCTTTTATCTTACCTTTGGTTTGTTGTACGTAGTTTCTATTGTTTCAATAGGAACTTTCTTTATAACAGAAACTGGCATTGTTTAGCAGATTTATAAAAAAAACTGTTTACAATTGTAAGCTATTTCCTTCAATCTCTTTTCAAATCTTTGACAACAAGAACTTCAAACTTCATCAACTTTTTAAAATAAAACCATAAATACCTGCACAAATTTGTCACATGTAAACATTTTTCTTGAAAAATTTATTTAATAAATAAAATTACAAAAAGAATATAATTTTGACAATAACGTGCTAATTTGCAAAGGTTTTAATTTGCAACAATTCACATAATTTGAAACAGCACAACACCATGGTAGGAGCACAAGGCCTCTGCACACAGTCGGTAATACTGTCAGTATTAATGAATATTGACAATATTATTGATCGTGTGTGTGGTTAATATTGATGGATTGACATAGAATACTGACAATGATTTGGATTTGAATACATATTTTTTCCTTAAAATCCATGTCGCCATAGATAATAATATACGTCAAACCACATCAAACTGAAATAAAATATTGTTAATAATACTGATCGTTTTTAAGATTGTAAAAACTAATGTATACTGTCAGTAATACTGATTCAGTATTACTAACTGTGTAGGGAGGCCTATATATTTATAAGATGGACCCATTGCATGTTCACATGATAGAAGTGAAGATAACATATCAGTGAGAATAATTAGTGAGAACAAAAACAACGGTTAAGTATCTCTATCATTTTCTCCATTACTGTGAATATGCGTAAGTACGTAAGAAAAGAAAATAGAGGTGCTATTTACTCCGCTCACCTCAAAAATCGATGTTATTATACTCATTCAACGCATTTTTGCATAAAACGAAAGAATCTGGCAGAAAAAAGCGTCGCTCTGTCCCGCGAATTAAAATATTAATCGTTAAAGATCACGATTATTCAGGTTAGGAAATCTGTCACGGTCAAGTAGTAACACTGCGATGCGAGCATGTGCTGCGGTCACGTTTTTTCATACTCTGTAGCTACACGCGCATGCGTGCAAATTCTCTGATCTACAAACACAAAGAATTATCAAAATAGAGGTTATCCTGAGAAATAGAGAAACCCCTGTTAAGAACAAAAATAGTCAATAGCAAATCACTGCGAACAGCACGATCTTTGATGATCTTCTATGACCATAAATGGGGGACACTTCTCTTTTCATCAGAAAACGGAATTTTCAAATAGGTCATCTCTTTCTTTTTCTCTAGCCTTAACACTATTTCGAAATCGTACTTTTGGCGTACCTTAGGTACAAGCCCAGTAAATCCTCGTTACATTCAATTACATCTCAAGTACAGTAGATTATCGATATCACAGAACTTCACACAATAGATGAAGAAACACGGAAAAGAGACGACTACAGAAATAGCACGGCTGATAATAGGCTGTTTTTTATTGCTGAACTTTTGCACTAGTTCATCTTTCTTCCTTTTCTCTCCAGGAGAAGGGAAAAGGAAAAAAGATGAACTGGTGCAAAAGTTCAGCAATAAAGAACAGACCTATTATAATGTGTCGAGTCGACTGCAGAAGCCGATAACGAAACTGTAAGTTTTTAATTTTCTTCCGTTTTTCGTATTGAAATGTAGCTAGCACCCTCCGTTTTTGTCGATATTTTAATTATGCAGAAGGATTTTTCCATCCGTAAATGCAATTAAGAGAAACGAGTTTTTAACTAAGTAATGATAAAACAGGCACTCCAGCATCCCCTTAATGTGACTAGTATTGAATAGAATTCCATCGAACTCTGTGTTTAAAAAACAATGGATAGAGGCACTTCTTGCTGCTAGTCATAGTGAAGACAAAAATAAAAAAATATAGTAAAATATGTAGCCTGCACTTTTTACAACAGATTGCATATTCCATCTTTTCTTTTCTCTCTTCTTTGTCATATTCCATCTCTTTCTTTTTTCCTGTTTTACCATCGAATGTACACGGTTCTCTTTGCTATCTTACGGAAAAGATACAAAGAGTGGAGGTAGCAATCCATGGTTATATAGTCAAAGTGTAAACTACATTTTGATTATGCATAGATCCCAGCTGATCTTTTCATAATTACTATTCTCACAATTACTTTCATGGTTCCTCTTTTTATAAAATTTTTAATGTACTTGGAATAGTAAAGGTTAATTTGCAATTAAACATGTTAATAATCGGTGTAAATGATTTCTGATATTAAATTAACATATGAAATAGGAAAAAAAATTGTTAATTTACTATTTTTATTATTAATATTGTTAATATAAAATTTAATTCTACTATAAATAGTCGAAAAAATAAAATAAAGTAGTGGATATCCATTGTTTAAGAAAATATTAATAATCAAACGGATTATTTTATCTACAACTCCATAAATTACATCTGACAAATTAATTTTTGCTTAAAAAAAAATAATATATAAGGGAAGTAGAACAAAAGCTCATATTGCCTTTATACATACATGAATGTTTTTTTATAATATTATTATTGTTACTCGAAAAATTTAATTTTTTATATAAACAGAAAAAAAATTATTTTCATATATTTTTATATTTATTTTATTATCGAATATTAGTTCTGTACAAAACGTAAAGAAGGTCTAGGAAAAATAATAAATCTTAAACGTACAAATGAGAAAATGCATTTATTCACGTACGAAAGGGATGCAAAAGGAAATTACAAGAAATTTACGCGTATACAACACTAAATGCATTTACCACCTACTTCGAGCTACCAATCGATCTTTTTTCGCTTACGGTGAATTGCATAGCACTACAATCGCGGCCCGTTAGAGAGAGAGTATCGGTTAGTGTAATAATTATAAATAATAAACGTACGACGAACGGAGAAAATACGCGATGCGCGTGGAATATCATCGCGTTTAAAATTATTGTACTTTTTATGTACGATGTGATGGTCTGCTCGCCCGAATCCGTTCACGGTTGGATCCTTTTATAAACGGATTCCTGGATTTCGGGATGCAACAAAATTGAGAAGCTCATCGCTGTCCTCACACACAAAGGGTTTTACATGGTGGCAGGCCACATCGTGCCACTTGATGCCGTCATTATAGAAATTGTTTAAGATGGACAGGCAGGACTCGTCGTTACCCTAGAAATGAACGAAATTGAATAAGACCTGAAATTTAAAGTTTCCTTCGGAAAAAGGTAGTTGAAATAACGCGTTTCTAGCAAACCTTTCTTTTAAAGTTCGTACAGAAAAAAATCGATTTTACTGAAGTACCTAAAAATTTAGATAGATACAAATCTGAAAATAATTTTAAATTATCAAAATAATTATGTAGAATGCTCAAACTTATGTTATTAGAATATAAAAACTTCTTGTAGTATTTTTCTTACTTTGAGATTCCTACGTTAATTACTTTCATGGTCTAACAAAATTATTTTCAGATTTGTATTTACCTAAATTTTTAGATACTTTAGCAACCATTATTTTTCTTCGGTGTATTCTTAGAACTTAATGCATCCCACAAATCATTCCAATAATATTACATTAATATTATACATTGTTTATTACAATAATATTATACATCGTTTAGCAATATTACAATAACCTTGCATCAACGGTATTGCAAGTTTCTGTGCTGAATTGTTGTTACATACGTTTAATTAAAGGACATCATTAAAATACTTTATTTGATTTAACTTATTAAAACTAATGGTGAGTTACACAATTTTGAAGTAAGAAAATGGAGTTTCCTATATTATGATTACAAATAATTCTTTGCATTATAAATATATATTAGTAAAATTGAAATTTATTTTATATACTTCTTTGTATGTAACATCAAAAAGTAAAAAAAGCTTTTAAGAAACAAAGTAAAATTCTAAAATTTTAAAAATATATCATTTTCTCAAGATATTTTTATAAAATTTTGAAAGATCAAGAGTTACATGATTTTAAGTAGATAACTTTTATATCTAATTGATAGTGCGAAGTCATGAGAACGAGACGCTAGTAAAAATTACTAAAGGTCACGTATATGACGGCACTAATAAATCCAGAGATGCCAAAAGCACTTTCACTCTAATACCTTACGAGAATATAAATCAGAGTTTCATAGGGTACATCGGTGCTGAAGGAAAAGACGTTGCAATCGGATGCCATGCTCAGTGAAATTACTATGAGACCTCTTTTATGTTTTCGAATTTATTAAAAATCTCTTTTAAAATGATTTATTGTAAAATATATTAAATATATTAAAAATTAAAAATATGTAAAAATAAAATAAAATATAATTGCTAAATATGTGTAAGAGTTTGCACGAATTAAGCCGTAATCATACTAATCATTGTGTGATTATGATTAACAATTCGCAACTTACTTTTCAACCAACCAAAATAAAGTATCAATTGCTTTGTTCTAACTGGTTTAAAAGTAATTCTCATTCGTCAATCACAATCGCGCAATGGCTAGCGTGATTATGGTTTTACGTCCATTGTACATATGTAACTATCTATAAGTACTCCAAAATAAAGTTTTCTTGATAAAAGTAAACTTTACCTGTGCAGCCTCACGGTTGTCTGGTTGCGGTTGACCATATCCTCCAGTGTTGCTCCAGTCACCAGAGTTACGTTGGGTCGTTGGTCCAATCTTGGCACCAGATCCAGACCAGAACCATCCGTTAATGTTCTGGGGCTGAAGATCAGGTCGATCGCAGCCGTTGAAATTGCACTTACGGCCCGATGTCCAAATATACCTCACGTTTCCTGATTGAATTTATTAATTTTTTAGTTAAACAACTCAAAATGAAGAAACTGGGATTGTCGCTGTAATTAGTACGCTACATATTGATATAATACAAAAACTATATAATTAACCAATGTTTAAAAAATTCATGTTTGATACATATATTGACTGATCTATGAATGTTCCATGAATTATTTTATTGGTTACTGAACATATAAAGATAAACTTAAGGAAGCCTTAAATATGAGACCAGAACTATATGAATACGGGCATTAGTCATATAGTAAAAGTAATTTTTTTAATTAAAATACTTATACCTTTGTTCAACGTGAACCGGGATTAAAAAAGAATATTCTAGGATGGTGCAAGAGATTTTCGTGTAGGCTCGTAGAAGAAATAATTAAATTTCTCATTGTCTGTGAATAATGGGGATGTAAGTTAAATCGTAAGATTGACCTTACAATCTCTAAATGATAGCTCGCAAATGCATTGATTATCTTCACCCGGACGTCCGCATCACTCTGACCGCAATAGGAACTCCGTTCTTTAATTATAAAATTATTCGAAATGTGACAATAAAATTTAAATGAGAATCAAGAAAACGCGGATAAATAGCTATCATTTTCTTAATAAGGCCGGATGTCTTAATCAAATAACGCTTTATTATTCGAATAATAGCACGAGCAACCTCGTATAAAATGTCACGTCCAACTTGATACATCATTAAGAAAAAATACTGATTCACGTACCTGTAATCCGTTACATGATATAATTGATCTGTGATATAAACTACAGAAATTAACATACGTAAAACTTTTTTAAAATAATTCTGTCCAAATCTTATAAATTTGTATTCGACATTTTTATATACACGCGCGTAAATATATTTTGAGATGAATTGTAATAAATTCAAAATATTCAAATAACGCGATTGCTTCTTAAGTTTGCGCGCATTTCAGCCCGCAGAGTTTCGCGTGAATTAATTAAGATAAAACGAAACGATAGAAATGTTAAACTTTTCGAAAGCATCGAACTTGTGTTTCACCAACGTGCTGTTAGGCACCACGAATTACACTTCGCTTAACATTTCCTTATTGTATCCCGAAGAACTATCTGCGGTTTTCTGGCACGCGGAATCAGTTTTGGTCTATCAGGTAATTAAACAAATTGCATTTGCATTTGGATATATTTGGATATAACTCGTTTATGTTACTAATTATTGGCTTGATTAATAATCTAAATTAATTTAATAGTTAATTTATTAAGTTTTATTATTTTACACTATTCTTTCCTCTATATCATTTTTATGTTATATTGCTATTAAAGAAAAAAATCTGTAAATTTATATAAATAACTAATATACGACGGTGCATATGATACCTATATAATACTTATCTAAAATGAGAGTTTAAAAAGTATATAAAAGAAATTTTGTTTAAGGAATTACTAATTAAATAAGAAATTAATTAGAATTTTTTAATTTCTTGACCTACAACTATAGAGAAAAGGAAACGAGACAATCCAGGAAAAAAAGCGTACAAAACTTTAGTTAAAAATTCTGAATTATTATATAAAAGCTGTATTATCAAAATCCAAAATTATTAAACGAAGAATATATAATGTTTTAAATATAAACAATTATAAAAATTACAAGAGTTGTAATTACAAGACTTAGCAATTTTGAACATGTAGATCGCTAAAATGAGACGTCGATAGAAAAATCAGAGCTTTCCATATCATATATTATTCAACATTGCTTGCTTGAAACTCAGACGTTGAGAGTAATAACCGCTTTAGTAGCAACAAGCATCTCGTTATCGTCAACGATTCACCAGAATTCAGTCTCAGAAGACAAATCGTTAAATTGCAGATACCTACATAAAGTCCCTTTCACGTCAGTTCCTTTTTCTGAACGGGGCATCAACGGTCAAGTGAAAGTGACCCGCTTCGCCGAGTATAGGGGTATATACACGTGAGCATCTAGTCACCCGCGAATCTAAGTTGCAACTCGAATTCCTCGCTGAGCAGCCGGCAGGATCATAGGTCGTACAGAAATGACGAAGAGAAATGACGAGTAGTCACTATCATTGCGCCACCAAATTCGCGGACGCGCCTAATCGGACTATACTCATCCCGCAAGACTTAATCGCGCGACAATTTTATTGTGTAATCAGATCTTAAATTGACCGAAGAGGATCCGCTTTTACTTCTCACGCGCTCGGCGCAACGTTTACTTTGTTAGATTCGCAGGACTGTCTGGAGATTACGGCGCGGAAAATTTCTCTCGCGAACAAGATGCGAAATTAGCGACACTAATGAGAGATTCCATGTCACTCGCGTCTCTCGAACTCGCGTTTCTGACGCGGTTCTTGAAAAGAATGGCGAGATTATATTGTAGCAACCGAATTTCACTACGACAAAGCGTACCATATTTAAAATATGCTTGAATGCACTTTGAAAAATTGCGAAATACGATATTGATTACTGTATCGTGATTGTAAATGGGAAATATTATTTCTATTATACCATTCTATCTCACACGTAATTTCGTATATAAATTCTACGGTAACGGTACTCTGTAATTTGAATTTCTGAGTAAATCACCACAAAACTAACTGATTTGCATTAATTATGCCGATAGTTTTCCGGTAGTCTTCGTTTTTTTTACGGATAACAAGTTGAAGCGGTTAAAGATGATATAATCAGAGATGGTATGCTTCGTATTTTTACAGGGTAGAAGTTGCGAGAAGAATGTATAAACATTTTATTAATACATCATTGACATACTTTAGATTATAAAATCCTCAATAGAGTCGAGTGTAATTAATAATTGTTCTTTAATATCTTTACGATTTATTGACTGTCTGATTATTCTTGGAGATTGTCATCACGGATGTAGGAGGGATCAGAATAATGATCAAACAGTTTTATAACAATATATATTAATAACCGTATAAGCAGTATTGAATATTAATATCGAATATTAATTTCTCTCTATAATTAAAAGGATACTTAACAGATTATCGAAGAATTAAATTTAATTTTCAACTTGATTACGATCAAAGATTGACATGACAAAAAATTTGTCAATAATTTATCAATTATTATAGTTTATCAATTATTTTCACAAGAGTTAACATTAATTCGCATTATGTGTTTTTAATTGCTTATGGAAACCAGTCACGCTTTGATAATTTTATTAAGGAATCGTCAAAAGTCATCAGGGGGGATTTATTATTAAAGCTTGACGCGACAGTGATTAGCTACCTGTTACATTGCATCACTCAAATATAACCTACGATTAATTTTACCATTTATCGAGCCTTCGATTGTCGAAACCAATAATTCGCAAATCGGTTTTTTCTCAAACAGAAATTTTATTCGCGAAGAGAGGATTACATAAGACAGCAAATCTTTATAAGGAATCAAAGTACGGATTGTAACAAAAAGTCAGTATATTTCAAGTCTGTCATCGCTCACCTCTTGCTAATCTCTGCTTGATAAATTCGTTCTCCTGAGGTGTCTCCAGAGACACGGCGTCCATGCAATGACGACGGCAGATGTTGCGAGCATCCAGCCAGTCCACCTCGAGATTCCTAGTTGGCAGATGTTCCCAGCTGAAGAAGTACGAGTGTACAACCCCCCTGCCATCCCTGTACGTCGAGTGACGGACGCCTGGAAAATGAATACATTAATGAATCATAATATCGTCAATCGTGATTGTATTTGTAATAATTGATTTTTCTGGACATGACTTTGTCATCAATTCACAGAAATCTATTTTACATTATAATATATAAAATAAAAAGATATAAAATATTATATTTATAATATAAAAAAATATATAAATCTTTCGTCTAATGTCGTCGAAGTGAATTTACAATAAAACCGTATTTATGTTGGAAACGGTTTACTCAAGCTTCGTAAAAATTTTGTGTTGAATTTTTCGTGTTAAAACGTAAATACTAAAATAAATTAATAAAAAATGTGTTAACTTTCTTTTAAATAGTATTTGCGTTATCTTTTCATATATTCATCTTATGTTAAACAAATACAAAAATTTGAGTTGATCGTTTTTGAGATACATAAAATTAATATTAAATTTAACATATAATAAATTTTCCACAGCAGTATGATATATCACCCGTTCGTAGAAACATTTCAAAGAATTTAAAACTTGTTGGATAAAGCCGTCAAACAATTTCAGGATCGCAAAGTTGCATTTAATTACAGAAGATTATAAATGGAACAAATCCTACGCGCAATCGTTTGATGGCTAACGCGAGTCAGTTCACACAAAGCGAGTTATGACACACAACAAACGTATTCATGAATGAAGAGCATCTTGCAATCGTCCTCTTTTTTCTCTGTTTTTTTTTTTTTTTCTTTGAGTATACGATTTCCAACGATTTTCCACTTAGTTAGCCGTGCAGCCGCCAAGTTAAAGTGTGATTACGAAATGTCACTAGAAATACTTACGGTTCGCGCAACTTCGCGGGTCAGGCAAGGCTAAACGACGCTGGGCACTCACGGCAACAACGCCGAGGAGGAGCAAATAGATGGCCCTCATATTCCCGGACCTTGAACAGAAGAAGAGAACGTTCGTTTATAAAAAAAAAAATTACGCAAGATACATAAGCGTCGAATCTTTGGGCGATTTATTGATGGATTTAATGACATAAACAGTCATTTAAGGTTTCCACTCGGATGTTAAAAAGTTTCCAAGTCATTCTGCAAATTCATTATTTATCTTGTAAAATTTGTGATTATCAGATTTCACGAATTAAATTTTTATGAAGTGTTTTTATCTATATTTTATCATTTATTTATATTACTATCATCAAAGTAAAGTACGTTTGATTTTTATTATCGCAATGTAATTGGGAAAATTATTTTAGCTACATAGAACTATTACATTGCCTTATACAAAATTCCTAAATATATTTCATATTCTAAATCTGTTATCTGTAAATGAATGCGATCGTTAATCAATACGATGCCGCAATTTCATGTAGCGCGCGTTACATCCGCAATGAAACGTGCCTGGGAGTGTTATTGTATGTACGCTTAACGTAATGGAAGCGAAAATTATTATTCTAAATCACGATCGGTTTAAAAAACTATATAAAATTCGAAAAATTATGCATTTTAAATACATTTCAAAAATATAATTAAATTCCTTATAGAAAGCTCTAGCTTTCTCCGTTTTAAGAAAAAAAAATACATATAAAAATAAAGCTGTATAACAATAGACCTTTTACTACGTTCAATGATTGATTTAAGAATTCATATTTATGAAAAGCTATTTCAAAGAATCTGTCGGTAGAAAGAAGAACGCTTCGTGTTCTAAATTCAGGGAAACAAAAGAGCTCTCCCACACTTGGATAATAGTGTAAAACTTCGTACTACTTTTTATGTATACTCTGCACGGCATAATTATGCGAATATTAAAACTTCTTCAACTTTACGAAGTTTCGCTTGCTTCTAATCACGAGAAAATCAGCTTCTTGCTCATTGCAACGTTTAGTTTCGCTCGTTGAAAAATATACCGAAGATATAATTAGAAATTCAAGCCTACTGGAAAGCCTTGACAGTAGGAGTTCCAACATGCATGCTTTTGTGCAGATGCTGATTACGTACAATTCAGGGCACTCGACAGAAATACCGAGCCACGTTGGTGTCGTACACCAAGGTAGTATTATGGAATCCTTAAGAAAGTCGACAATTCTTTGAAACGGGAACGCTGAACATTTGCCAACGCCATTGAGCGTGTTCAGCAGTTCGAGGTTACGGGGTTACAAGGCTTTTATGATGCTCGCATGTACTGAATTTGCAACAGACACAAATCCTAATTATATTAAAATTTTTTAGACAGTCTCTCAAATCTTTTTTATATAATTTTTAAAATATCCTTTCGTATCTTTTTCAAATTATAGCAATTATTCACATAAATTGTACGAGAAAAACTAAATTTATTAAATAGCGAATTAAATAATAAATAATAAAAGACTTGACATCATCAAGTTGTACATGTACATTTTTTATAAAATATTTTTAAGAAAATCATAGAAATTATATATTTTTGATTAACATTTTGTAGAGATAATTATTTTGTATAAAAAATCCATTTCTTAAAAAGTGATATTCCATAGAATTGTTCCATGTACTATAAAATATAAATTATTATTAAAATAGCACACTTTCGATTAATCAGTTTTCTAATTCGATTTAATTTTAACAAAGCAAAATGACTAGCGCATCGAATTATAACTTCCGGATTGATCTCGTGCGACACGTAAATGTCGACGCTTCGTGATGGTTTTACTAATGACTGTCATCCGTCGCGGCGGACAAATGCGAAGCGAACCACTTTCTAGAAGAGCAAACGGCACGAAGCCGTTAGCAAAATGCGTTCATAGACCGAATAAAAACCATTCTACAGTTTTCCTAATCATTGTGCTGACTGCTAATCTTTGGTTCGAAAAGTGACATTTCGCTCGGTTTTAGAAGTTCTCGAAGAAAAACGTGTTGTATTTTCTCGCAATCTCTTAATTTATCAGTAACCTAAATTCACAAGTCGATAAATGAATATATACTTTCAAATAATCCTTAAAAAAACAAAGCTTTCACATCAGATACGTTCGAATCGAATAAAATTAGAAAAAGTGATTATTTTTTTAACTGTACTATCAAATTAAATTAACTTATAATAATTTAATGGAATTTAAATAAAGTATTAATAAATTACAAGATATTTTTTAATTTGTAAAAATAATTATAAGAGTGGCTGATTTATTTGATCTGTAATGAAGAAGCAAGAAAATAAATTTTCATGCAATTACCAATAGAAAGTAAAGATTGTGAGGTCACAAGAAAGTTTATGTAAGAGGCGCTAGCAAAAGTTAAATACTGAATTATTTATTATTAATTATCTAGTTTAACAAACTCTCATCTCTAAGTACACAATAATAATGTATGATGACTTGAACTTGCCAATTTAACAGCATTCATGTATTCATCGCCCCATCGTCATACATCACGACTTCTTCTTTTACTTCTGCCAATACATTACGAAGACAATGAGTAGTTTTTCACGTGCTGAAATGTGCAACTTGACATAAAGATAAATGGTGATTTCGCATTAGAATAAACAGCAATATTCATGAGACGTTGATGACGAAACGCGAGCAAAAGAATATCTCGCCTTAGATTAACACAATAAAATCGTGGACCAAATGACACAGTCAAATTTTTCGACGTAAAATTAGGAGAAACATTCCCTGCAAATCTCTCTATTTTTTATTTATCTTTCACTTAGGTGATAGAGCAATCCGTACTATTTTCTTCGTGCACTAAATCGCTAATTAAGAATGGAAGCGAAAGAATTATCATGTGGCAGTAATTAACGTACTTTGACACGACGGTGTATACACTATTAAATGTATACCGCGTGAAATGGAGTGTCCAGATTGAAAGTTAATAACTCACTAGAATAGAGGTTGATGGGTTATGAGAGCCGCAGGCAATATTTATAACAACATAAAACATCGCGTTGAATATAATGGTATAATAGATTCTGGCGGATGAGACCGGAGAAAGGATATAAAGGGGAGTAACGAATGCATCAAATAAATTGAAGATAAAACTTAACATCTCTTTCACGTATAGTCTTCTTAATTTTATATTTGCTATTACGTTACTTTCGCTCCATTTCACTTTTAAAGACTTAAGTTAATTGGCCTTTCTCTTTTATACAGAATTAAATTAATGCTCCAAAAAAGTGTATTTTGTTTCTGCATTTTATAATTATTAATACATAACTTTCATATATTTTTATAATTATTAATATATAGCTTTCATTTTTTTTTCTAAATAAGCTAAAATATACTGTGTGAAAAATTTGAGGCGTTCAAAGACTGATGCTTTAATTCTGCTGTACAATAGGTAATAATTAAAAATGTTTATTAAGATTAGAGTACCATGAAAATATGAGCATACTACGATTGCATCACAATTGGAAGAACAAGAAATATCCACGTCTGTTAATTCTTTTATGCCACGCTTCTTTAACAAGCTAATTGATTGCATTTATCTTTTTGTATACTTTTACAAACATACTTAGCGACAAAACTATTAAATACTCGTCAATGTGTACTTTTATCATAAGATCTGTATAATGTATCAGGTGAAGGGATTAACGATGTCTTAATAAAACATTATTAGACCTCTTCTCTCCAGATGTCAATTCAATCTTCTAAGTGTCATAGCATTGACATAATCAACAATTGTCGAATGATTTCAGCGAATAATCTCTTTTTTGTTGGTATTACAAAATCTCTTGACCGTTGCATCACTTAAGGTCACCTAGCGATCTTACATCAACGGCTATCCCGATACTTCACTGAGACGATGCATGCATAGAATGTCATAATTTTTTGATGAGAAATACGAAAGAGAGAAAGAGAACAGGAGAATATATTCTTAACGTTACGAACAGATGCTATAGATTTGGTCGCATCCAATCTGGTTGTGTAAAATCTATTGCAAAAGAGCTTTTCTATGTATGAGTACCTCATTAATGTGTCCTCGCTCACACCTACGCAATTTTCCTCTCTAAAACGCATCTTCTTTCAAAAGCAGCCGTTTTCCTTTTTCTTATTCTGTACAATGCAGTTTTGACGCAACTAACGTTTTCTGTTCAAAGAGTATATTTACAAAGAATATATTTACATTTTATTTTACATCATGTAGTTTTATTTAAAACAAAAAATTTAAAAATTAAGGCTGAAAATTGATTGATTTAAAAAATAATATGCATACAAGCGATAAAAAGTACACCGTAGAAAAATTTAATACGTTACTTATTCTTTCTCTAAATATATATTTATTTGTTTAGAGAGTATGCAAATCATGTACCAACATGTAAAAATTAAAGTCAAGTTGAATCAAAACTCGTGCTGTATAAAATATACGAAAATTTACGGTGAGTTGCTAGTTCCTCGTGTGTGCACGTGTGAATCATAATACGCGGCATGCATAATTTACGCACGATGATCGTGTTAAGTAACTTACGGATGACGCAGAGCATGGCTAAAAAAAGAAAAAAGATCGGTCGACTTTAACCAGGGTCCAGTGACCCTATGACCACGTAAGCTGCTGCATTCTTTACGCGTCGATCAGTTCGCTCGTTAAGGAAATTACAGTGTTGCTTTTCCGCAGTTAGGAGTAGTTCCTGATCAAATTTACGTCTTCCTAAAAGTTACACGTAACAATCTAGAATAAGAATTATAGTTCCCTGCTTTTTTATAGATCTAATCATTAGCTGTAGCAGCTTCTAACTGAGACTCTTCTCACGTACATTATCGTCTTTCATTATATTCAAACGCGGAAGCACACCGACGTTACAACGTATCCCTATTATGTAAAACAACGGCAACTAATTAATGTAATTCTAAGGTAATTCATTGTGGCTCATCATTATATTGTTCCTCACAAATCGCGAGATACGACATTTCATCAGTTCTTTAAAAATAGATAGGGATGTTACATAATGACAATTACATTGTATATACAATTACATTATCATTGCTTTTATGTAGGCAGGGCGGAGCCAGATTTAGCGATCGCTGAAAGTTACTCAATATCGTACTTTGTTATGTCATTTGAGGAAGATATAACTTTGTAGAACAAAATTGCATCTTTCGTCAGGCACCTTATCGTTTTTTATCGAGAAATGGATAGAGAGATGTATATTTAAAGTCCTAAATGAAATTTATGTCAAATTACAAAACTGTTAGTTTCACTTTTGTTTCAAGAATTAGACAGAGTCAAAAAGTTTGTTTTCTAAACTAGTATATATTTTAGAACTTAAAGCTAGTAAGATAGGTGTACAATATTTGATATTTGGTGAAAATGAGAACAAGAGTTTTAATACATGTGTGGAAATAAAAAAAACAGACCTAAAATGAATCAGCAAATGTACATAAAAAGGGAATGAGTCATCAAATTTTTCAATACTAATAAAAAACTTTAATTTTATTTCCAGTAAAAATCATTTGTCAAAATTATTTTTGGAAATTTAAATACAAGTCACTATTAATATTTTCGAAACATTCTTCATTTCTGAAATGTGTGTTTATCTATTAAACAACAAACTTAAATTTCAAATTTAAATTCGTACTGTCTGCACTCAATGTTGATAAAAAAAATTTATAATATACTGCTACAAATAAATTATTTATCTGAGATTATGTTTAACAATATTATTTTTATTCATGTGTGTTAAACAATTTATAAGATGATTTACACAAAACACTTCTAAAACCACTCAGGATTTAAACATTGCTTATTAAAACATCTTTTCTGGTTTGCTCTTCAAGCTCAATAGTGCACTCACCAATTCAAATGTAGGACACTATAACTTTAAACGAGACATAAAAATATAATAAAATTAAAATTAAAAATATAAAATATATTAATAAATTATAGATGTAATAAATATATATACATATATTCTACACGATTTTAAATGGGCACAAACGTAATGAGAAGACAATACCGGTGCACGCTACTCAGGACCAACTGATGGGGTTAAAGACGATGATTGGACGATCGCGATGACTTTAGAAACAAGTCTGAATCGTCCACGGCCAGTGAAACTTGATGTGATTTTGCAACGCGTCCTTTTTTTATCTAATTTTTATCGGACAGCTGACTTTCCTCGTATCACGATTGCCAGTCTCTGTGAAGGGAGCTGAGACTTTCTAAACCGTTCGTGACACTCGCGTCTGCACGAAGTAGTGGATGAGCATTGGTATCGAGGATATACCATGTTAGACCTCTTTCAAATTTCTGCAGTGTGTTGCTGCAATTGATTACAGCTGAGACATTTCCAAAATAATACGATAATGTTAACGCAAATGTTAACATTCATGGGAAAAAGTAGATTGGATGATTCAGCAACACTGATAGTTTGGTACGCGAGTTCAACATCCATAACTAAAAAGATTTAATGATTTAATAAAGCAATTATTTCTGTGAATAATTATTAGTATGCTATAATTCAGCTAATTCTTTGCTACAATGAAAATTGCTATCTGAATGTAACAAATTTTCTTCATTATAGTAATTAAAGCATGTGCCATTTTACTTAGCATATTTTGTTAAAAATTTTGATCTATATGTATATTGGATTGATTTTCGCAGAGTTATCTTTGCTATATAGTATTAACAAATTTATCGTGCTATTACAACAAATATGATTATCTATAATCGCTAATATTATTCAGTTATACAACTTTGTTAATTTAACATGAAAAATTGACTATATGTATATTATTATACGAGTATGTTGTATGTTTGCTGAATCAGAAGTTTTTAGTTGTTTTAACAAATCTTCTTTTTTCGTATCTTCTTCACACCCCGCTAGATTTATAGATGTTATTATAAGTCCAAATTTTGAATCTAATGGAAATTTTTTCCCGCAAATGTAAATGAGCGATGTTTTATAGCCCATCAGATTAGAATGGAAGAATTCCGGAATTCCGGAATTACGATGGTATCGGCCACTCCATCACATGATGAATATTAATGTTAAATTTAAACGCGCACACACACACACACACACACACACACACACATGGAAATAAACCTTAATGTAATTAAGACATTATGTAATCGATTATATACGAATAAATAATGTAGCGCAAAATTTTGTATATTGTACTCGTGATATAATTTTGGAAGGATCTCCGAAGTTATGTCAAGAATATATTATGAGGAGCCATTAAATTTACATGTGATATTGCATGCATCAATAAAAATGCAAATAAAAGATATCAATAGCATAAGCGCAAAATTGGATTTTTTATTTTACAGAAACTGTATTAAGAAATATCGGCGATGAAAGTTGGACATTTGACGAATAAAGACTCCAGGAACAAAAGTCACGGCTTTGTTCTCATCAGCCGATATGGTACATTAATCGAAAGGAAAGTTGTTCTAGAATCGACTCATTAGTCCGGTTATTCTTATTCGGAGATTGGCAAAACACGTGTATCGCCTGAGGACTGCCGTGCGCGAAGATGAGTCCTGCACCATCAAACGATCTTAAAATTCCAAATAACATCCTTACAGAAATTTAATACTGGAAGGTAGTCATTATAGTTACTTATTTTAAATGTTCCCTTGTTTAGAGCTTTTAATACTCAAAGTAAGTAATCAAAATTAATCATTATCTTTTTCAGTATTTAATTTGATATTTCTATAAGTATACGGGTATACGCTTTTTATTGATCGCAAAGGAAAATAGCACAAAATCGCCATTTTTGCGCCTAATTGAATAATGGTCTTTTATTTTTTAAAATCTATTAGATGTTCGTCGTTTTCTTGTAATTTTCCTCTGAACACCTCTAAATTGCTGTGACATTTAAATTAATATTGATATTATCTTTTAACATTTTACATAAAAAGTGCATATATATGTATAAAAATTTAGCTAAAATATTAGTCTTAAATTATTTAAAGAATTCAAGAGTAAAAACTTTCGATCTCTCTCTTCTATGATCTAAATACATTCCACAGCTTGTAATGCACTTGCTTGTATGCATAAACTTAATTAAAAGTTTCGAATTATTTGACATTATCTGTTATAAAGACTAACTGCTCTTTATATCATGAATGTTAATTATATAGCCCTCAGGTATCGTAATATTTCACATGTGTGTGTATACATAAACATTAGATGTTTTACACTTTATGACGTAAAAAATGTCAGGATCAAGATGCATTATGAAAACTAATTCAGCAACGTACTAATTAAGGCTACATATCTTGCGGCGCAACCACAAGTAATGTTACGAATATTGACTGACATGATTTATATAATCATAAACCTATTTTATTACGAATAATAAAACAGTGATAGCATTACATTTTATGTCACTTCTTTTCTGGAGAACTTGTGTAACTGATAACTCCACTTTTGTCTTGATCAATTTAGAAGATTCAATTAAAGAAATCGTGAATTTCTCTCCAAAGACTAATTTAATTTAATTAAATTTTATTTTGTTATAATTTATACATATGAAATTCGCTGAAAATTCGCTTCTTTTCGCAACGTCATTTTTACATTATTGCATTTTTTTATTGTGTGATAATTGTTTACATCTAATGCACATTGCAGACAAAAGCTTCGTATGATATGCTGTTGCAAATACAAAATTCCAAAAAGGTACGTATATTGGTTTTTTTATTCTTTTTTAATTAACTAATAAAAAAAAACAATGTATATTCAATGTTTTTGACTAATACTTGCGATTTGTGGTAATCTATAAAGGCATATCGCATTGTGTCTTTAAATGCAATGAAGACTAATAACATTTGCGGTTGAAACAGATGCTCTCTATAACCATTTGCCACTCTCGCAAAGGAATCGATATCTTAACGAACCGTACCTATAATTTAAACGTACGCAGCAATTTGTTTCGCACATACTAGTTACGTTGTAACAAGTTGCAACGTAATAATTTATCTGATATATGCTTGTGTGGCAGTCATTAAAGTAATCATAATAATCGTTCAGTTATGGAGAAACGTTTGTGTTCTAAACAGCAATATTTACGATATGACATAGAAAACTCTCGTTTACAAAATGTAATTGTAAAAGACAAAATTTTCCACTTTCTTCTTACAAAACAAGGAAAATAATATATAGAATATTAAATCTTATTAGAATATAATTAAATATTAAAATAAATAGAAATAGAATGTAAATTAACGATAAGAGTTTAAAGTTTGAATTGATTAATAATTAAAGAGAATATGTAGAAACTGTACAAAAATATTTGCAAAAAAATCCGTTTGTTAGTTTTCTTCTTTTACATGAACATTTTAAACATGCAACGGGCATCTACATGTGAAAATAATAACCGATTCTCTCAGTTTTTATTTTTCATTTTTGCTTAAGAAAGAATAAAAATATCATTGAGAATATTATTGCAAAAAGTCTGAAAAAATAGACCTACCAAATTAGCATATTGTGATAGTAACTGTAAGTAAATATTAATTGTAAATATTACTAACTATAATAATAGTATTGATAGTAACCAATCGTTTAATAAACATTAGAAAAGTAAGATAATATTTTAAAAAGTCAAATTGGCGATTAGCACAAATTTTAGTTCTATTAATCAAACACTTGATTGAAATTATCTCATACTAGTAACTATCATATGTAGTTAAGATTGAAGTAATATGGTTCTGTGATTGGTTCACGTATCTTATTATGATTAATTGTACTTAAGGCAGTCTTCAATATATGAACCGACTATGAATACCAGAGAGTCGAATTTTCGATTCGGGGATGCTTAAAAACTCATGCGCTAATATCCGTTGCGTAGTCTCAACTATATAATAATCTCTTCTACTTCGACAAGTAGTCGCAGATAACTCAAAACTGTCGACCATGCACCTGTCCGACCTGACGTCGAGCTTTCCCGGTATTCGCTGCCGACGCCATTCACGCGAACAGAAACGAGAATGAGAATGAGTATGAGAATGAGAACTGTAGGTGTAGGATAACGACATGACGGAGAGTGTACGTAAACAAGCGTACGCAAGCGTGTGTGCGCTCGCGGACCACATCGCCGCGCCGTCGTGACCGTTAGCTGGCCGGCTTTACGTCCCAGCCGGACTCTCTTCCAGGAGTCTCATACAGTTTGTCCGAGGTGGACTTTTGTTAACGGCAAACGCCGTCGTGTGTCCATCGACGTATCCCGCATACTGCGGGTAACGTCTGGATTCTGGGGAATCCGACCGCAAAAACGAGACGGGCGCGAATCGAGTCCGCGGTAGGAAAGAGTTGCAGGGCTTTGAACGCACCACGCCAGGTCAAGTCTGTCAATCGTTACAATGCCGATATTTTCTTAAAGAAAATAAAGGACAAATCTAACAATTTTAGAATTTTATTCCAAAATCTAATAAAATTGTAAGTAAAGTCCTATATTTGGTTAAAGCTAATCTTAGTGCTTAAATATTTCTGTGTGAATTTATGTCTGATTTTGCAAACTGCTCGTCAAAATTGTTTTGTTGAAGTACAATCATAAGAATCAGATATGTATATAAATTCACACGGTCAAATAACTGCAAATTTAATTATTAAAAGTCACTTTTTTCTATTACGATTTATTTTGACGTTATTTTGATATTATTGTAACTATTGATCTGGTTGGGTCAATACGCTCTTATCATAAAACTAAATTTATCCATAGTTTCCGTAACAATTCGCTCATTAGTATATATGTTAGACATTGGAATTCTAATTAAGAAGAAATTGCTCTTATTAATATTATCATTTATTATTTAATTTTATTAAAATAAAGACCCAAATTGAGTTTTGAAAAAATAAATAAATCTAAAGGATAGCTAACTAAAATAAAGATTATTTTTTACAATAAAGGATATAGCCATCTCGATTATCGTTTATCGTTTTTGTCGAGTATCGACCGACGAGATTTAGTCAACGAGTCTATTTGGTGGGATAAAATCGCGATTTTGTTCCACTTCGCTAATAACTCTCATCGTCGAGAGAGGGAACTTACTCGATACTCAAATAGAAATGCGCTCGTGACTCGCGGACCTAAAAAGCGGAGATAGCAATCTCGAGTTTCGGCCTTTAATTACATGTCTCAGTTGAATGAGCTCCGTTCATAGCTTCCTCGAAATGACAGATGTCACGCAAAATTATTTCCATTAAAATTACGCTTGTATCTGTATTTGACACAGTTCTTTATTTTGCTTATTTTTATCATTATTGAACTGTTACCGTTAGCCTTATAATGTGCCGTATTTTATTTTCGTTCTTTCGCAAGGAAAGAATAATTTTGCTAACATGTTTAAAAGTTTAACTAAATATACACAGTTCTAAAAGTAATTTTGTTGAACCGTCAAAGTAATTATATAAAAATCGCAAGCATAATACTGCAAAAATAATATTTTTTTGACATTGTAGTAATTAATTTGAGCATATATAATTACTTTAATGATCCTACATTATTACTTTGATAATTTAATAAAATTATTTTGAGATCTGTATCTAACTAATTTTTAAATATTTCAGCAAAAGTCCTTTTGCGTGTCAAATAATTTTGTATAAATATATACACATATATATATATATATATACAATATGTATATGCAAGTATCGTACGGTTGTGAGGAACAGAGTACCGTTCTTTAGCATGTGCCATATGTAGAACGCTATGCGTATTGGTATCAAAACTCTTAACTTTCTATATTTACACTCTCGTATACCTTGGTAATGTAAGTACACTTGTGCTTTTAAATTATTTTAAAGCTAGCAGCCTAATTCAGTAGGTTTTATAAAACTTTATTTAAACATCTTATTAATTATTAAACATCTTTCTTGAGCAGAGATACAGATATTTAATGTGAAAATATTTAAAGAACTTAAACCGTCATCAACTTTTTAAGAGCGCCTCGGTTAAAAAATATTTTGGTAACAAAATTCAAAGGTATTTAAGAAAGTCTTCATAGACCTATGAGATCCTTCGACATTTCACTCTCGTGTTAACTACCGGCGACTTCACAATAACGACAAAATTAATCTCCTTCCTTCTATTTTGCTTCGCACAATAAACTCCCATTGACGTGTCAACCTAACTCGTTACCCACATAAAATGTCGAAATCCCATGATAGCACAAAGTGTACAATCGTGTACGCTTTCCACGCGTTGCTCTTTGTGTGCAAGATCGTTGCAATTATCTCAGTTATCTTAAAAGCACGAAGTTTATCTCACAAAGAAACGCGACGATTTCGCGAGAAAAGAGTCGATTTCCATTGGTTGTAGAAATTAAACAAATATCTCTTATCAATGAACAAAACATAGAATATATGATATTAAAACGTAGAATAAAAAAATTAAATTTTAATAAATATTTGAATAGATCTAAGTAAATATTTATTTACTGTATGTAAGTTTACTAATACTATTCAAAGAAATATATACATATCAAGATTTAGTACTTCCCCCCAACACATATATTATACATATTAAAAATAAAAAGAATCTTCTCTAAATCTATCATTTAGGAAAATACGAAGAAGCACGCATTTAAGTGAAAGGAGACTATAAAGTCTAACATGGATCATTAGAGAAGTATTCAAAAAAGAATTCGCTTCGCGTAAATAACGTGCGTTTGGTATTACTAGTATGTGTGACGAAATAATAATATAAAGATATTTTTTTAAATGCGAACGCATGATCGTTTATGTAATCGTGCTTTACTTCAACATACCGCAGTTAAAAAATGCTAAAATGTCAAGAAACTTTCTCGGTACAAAATGAAGCATATTTCGAAACAATTATTAACAGCCTCAAATCCTCCTGGTGAGAGGTAATATACGTAAAGTACTTTTTTTCATAGTTGATCTGAGAAACGTAAATAACAAACATAAATATTCCAACATCAGTTTTACAAATAAAATAACATTTTATCGATTCAAGGAATTCAATTACTCAAGCTATTAGCTCATAAAGTAAAATCAGTTAATGACTGAGATCACTTAATAATCAATCAATTTGAAACTCATAGTGAAACTAATTTCTAACTAGTGTAGTTATTTAATTACGACATCTAAAGAGATTTCACTAACTCTACGATGTAATTTATTATTAGTATTTCACTGATAATTAAAATAGATTGTTTGGCATTTTTTGAAAATGGCTTTTCTATTCATTTTTTATTTCTCAAATATAAAATATTTTATTTATTATAGAATTACAAGTGTATAAGAGTATTTTGATGACAAAATCTTCTTAAATACGTTATTACTAATATTATAAGCGTTTATTCATGCGCCTCCTAATTCTTGTTACATCCGAAAGTATTCCATCTTCACTTGTAAAAGATTGATAAGCATCGTTCTACTCGAGTGATTCTCGTTCTTCTCACTATTCGAGATTACCGAGGAAACTTACGGAATAGAACGAAAGCAATCGAAATAGGGACACGTAATTGATAGACATGATAGGCTGTCTAGCAGTTTTGAAGATGCTTGCAAAACGCGGTCATATCAAGATGATCAAGAAAAAGATCGTTCAGGGTCAACGATGCACCGATGATACGGTTTGATCCGATTTCGCTTGTTTCGATCAACTAGTTTCCACAAGTTCGAATTGTTCTTATTAATTGTTAAAATTTACCATTCATAAATCGGACATACTTTTATAAAAAAAAAAGTATCTAAATTTTTATTGAAAAACGTAACAAAATTTGTCAACAAAGATCTGTCGTTAAGAATTATCTTTATGGTATAAGTCAGAAACTTTTATATAAAATAAGAAATAGTTTGTATTAAATAATTTATATTGTGTAACATATATAATATATAATATTATATAATAAATACATTTTACATATATAATATATAATATTATATAACAAATACATTTTACATGTAAGCTTACAAATTTGGGACGGGATTGTAACCCTTGTGAAATTGTTGTTCTCGGATGCGAAATCGAGCAGATCCGTTAGCTACAACTCCTAGGATATACGGCACCTTGCACCTATAAACTTTCACGAGCGACCCTTTACTTATCTTACTGATAAATCGTGACGGAGACATCATACGAGATGTAGGATAACGCGAGAATATATTTATCTCATATCTTCACAAATAATTATTTGTTTATGTCTCCAAGACGGATATTAAATTATAAATTAACAGCAGTGATATGGAGAAATTAAGAAAGTGTCGTGAATAATTAAAAAGAAAATGCAAAGCAAATAACAGACATATCGCCAAATAATTTATATTTTAAAATTACATTAAAAAATGTTTCGTTAAATTAAGCTGAACAATAATTGACTAATGACAGACTTGTCTAATTCACATTCTTTATATGAATATCGTTTCTAATTACGCACTTTCTTCATTAACTTCAAAAATAATAATATCGTGTCCACCTTTCTAGGCATTATTAACGTAATTATGAGACACATAAGAGACGTTTTCACTATCTAAAAATTAAGAAATAGTTTGTAACTTTCGATATTAAGAAAATAGCACTACACTTTTCGAATTTTTCAGTTTGGAACTTAAACATATAAGTATATATAATATTAGATATTAAAAAACTGCAACATGTTTTTTTTTTAAATTTTTCTGACGAGGACATCGACATGTAACTCTTTAGAAAATTTGTCATTAAGATTAACATCAAATGTAGAAGTCTACATAAAATGCATTTAGAATTAAACATATAATCAGATAATTATGCGTTTAATTTTCTTATAGTACAAACGAACTAAGAATTAAATTGATTTGAATTCTTAAATTCCTTTCAAAACAATGCAACTTTTAAAATTAGAATAAAACATCTCATATTATCTCTATAAATCACGAATTGAATAACATACGTTAGAGTTAAAGTAACTTTCAACCGTATTAAGTAACAAAAGCTCGTAAATCGTTGGCGTAACACCTATTTTTCTCTCGACGTATTCTCGCGTCCAAAATGGAGAATGTTCTAACAAAGACAGGAATTTCCCGAGCTCGTGTTAACGATTATGTCATATCTTCGGCGAGTTAGCACTGTTAATTGGAAGTCAAAGACTCAGATTTTCCCATCTCTGATAGAATATCACAGATTCCGAGATTTTAATTCCGGGAATGTATACACGCGCACATTGATAAAATCAGGACTCAAAACCGGTATAATATCGGAGAGTTCAATGCTCGATGTTGCACAGAAAGATGCATTTTACATCTTGTACGTTTCCATCATCATCAATTTAAAGATTGAGATACATATAATGCCAATCATTAATTTATAAATGTTTATAGAACATTTTTTAAATTTTACATAGAAAAATAATATAAAAATTTAATGTACAAATTTCTTGCGGTTTTACAAATGTTGAGAAAAACAGAAAAATACACGGAGAGAACAATTTGGTAGACTATTTAAAAATTTAGTTAGATACAAATATGAAAATAATTTTAAAAATAATGAAAAAATAATGAAAATAATTTTGTTGGACCATCAAATTATGTAGGACATTCGAACTGGTTGCTAGAATGTTAAAACTTTTTGTAATATTGTCATCAACGCTTCGGCATTCTACATAATTATTTTGACGGTCCAACATATTTATTATTCAGATTTGTATTTAGCTAAATTTTTAGATATATTTCAGCAAAACCGTTTTTTTTAATGTATTTTATAAATTATGGACTTTAGTTCTATTTTCCATAAAAATTTTCAAACAAAAATTCTTTATTTTTAATAGGCAAAGAATATTCAATCTTTTTTGTGCTGAAGTTAGTATTGATAAATCGTGCAATGTGTGTGTGTGTGTGTGTGTGTGTGTGTGTGTGTGTGTCGAACATGAACTCGTATAGTCCTCGAATAAATAAATGTACTTACTGAAGAAGCAGCGGTCCTCGAAGATGCGATGAGGTTTCAAAACTGATGGTCTTCCTCTTCCTGCTTTGTCGCCTCTTCCGCTGGCTCAGGACTTACCTAGAGACGAGGTGCGAGAAGAGCCCTCGAGTGCCAGACGACGATGACGACGACGACGACAACGACAAGAGAAAGAATCCCTGGCGGTGATGCTGGATCCGACGAATTGGAAATACGGGGAAGGAATGAATTGACTGACGGTCGCGATGAGCCGGTATATAGTCGGCCCACATTCCCTAGTGGTACGAGTAACCTAAATTCCTCCCACCAGAACGAGACATCATCCTCATCAGGTAGACGTTGGGTCCTCCACAGGTGGGATATACAGCCCCACCTGTGTATGCCCCGTCGTCGACGTGCGCGGTGTACACGGTTAGACTCGTACACACCGGTTCGTAAAGCGATGGTATTATCGTCCCCTTCGTCTTTGCTCCCGCCCCAAGTCGAGACCGATACTCATCGTCGTTTCGAAAACTCCTCTTCTTTGTCCCGACGATACGGTCCTCGAGAGCGCGCAATTCTGTAGCGAGGAAAAAAAAAAAACTCCGTTGAATGACGATCGTTCTGGTTTGCATTGTAAATGTCAGTTATGCAACAGTTTTGTCTATATCATTGTTGGAAATTGGCCAAATATTTAGATTATATAGTATTTATAATTGATTTTCTTCTTCCCTTTTCTGCTCCCAGGATAGTTTATCGATTCACAGCTGCAGGTCACAGTATTATACAAATTTTTCATCGGACCAAAAGGTCCTGTAGAATTGCTTCTTTGGGGAGAAAGAACGTACCACTTTTTATTATTATAAAAATAATGTATCTTTTCAACTTCTGTCAGTAATTCCTGTTAAATAATGTGCTGAATGAATTAGCATGACGTACGTTTGAATAAGATCAGTAGTCTCGTCCATTAGAACAGGTTTCCTTCAGCTTTCGTCTACATATAAGTGACGATATCATTTCGAAATCTAGATACCAAGGAACATTTAGACATCCGGCAAAATTTGGTCGAGTATCTGTTATGCAATCATCTAAAATTCAGACCGGAAACTCGAAGGAAACGTGACATGAAACGTAAAGAAGCGCAGCGGGTTTACGTACATTCCGGACAGTCGGGAAAGAACAAGTTTCTCAGAGCAACGTAATTGAATGAAAGACCTTTTAAGAATATCCCGAAGGAACTCTGATTCTTCTTCTTCTTCTTTGTCTCTCTCTCTCTCTCTCTCTCTGTTTCTCTTTCTTTTCTTTACAGCTTTTAGGTATAAATTTTATAACTACTCGCTTAACAATCGCTAATTCTATCGTCATGTATTATGACGTTTTCTTATATATATTTCTTATGTTATTACATCTCACTATATTAATGCGGACAAAGTCTCGATACTTTACATTTCTATAAGACATGCTGCGCTTATACATACACCCACAAGAAAGCACACACTCATTAACTCTTATATATGATACATATCTTATATGTTTATAGCTTATATTAAAAATTTTTTATTTTATGTATAATCCATTTTATGAATCTATTTATATATTGTTGGACACTTGAGAAGAATATATGGGAAGCATATAAACATCGATTTTCTCCCTCTCTCGTACTCTGATAAATCTTCGACTCCTGTTTAACGCATTCGGCAGTCGCCGCCTTTCGATTTATCACGAGAATTTCTAGATGGTTGTCTGAGGGAATGACTGTTATCTCGCCGTCGAGTAATTCGAAAGGCCGTGCCTCGTGACACCAAAACTACTTACACAGCCGAGACCATAAAGCGATGTGGTGACTGCGTAAGTATTCAGCAGTCAATGACAATCCCCTGAGAATCACTTCAATCGCGCGTTCAATCGAAGCGGCTACAACATCCTCATCTTTCTTCTTCAAGACTTCTTCACGATGACGTCGGGGTGGCGTCGCCTTTTAAATCACGCTTGCTGTATCCTTGACAAAAATAAAAATTCGAGTCGGACGTAAGGGGAAAGTGACAGAAACGTAAATGGATTATGAAGCTTTTAAGAGACGAAAATTAAGACAACGAAACTCTTTTACATCTTATTGTTTCAATTTTTGTCTCTTATAGAAATTTTGTTTATGCGTTACTCTTTCCTTATATTTTTTACTTATACATAATACTAATTTACAATGTACTTTTTGCTTTTTGTTTCTTTTGCCTTCTGCATCTTGTCTTTCTTTATCTTTGCGACTTTATCTTTGCGACTGTTTTACTGATAATTGTGTGTTGCTTGTCTCTTAATTTAAAGCTCGTCAATTTTTATCTCAGATGACAAAAAATTAAAGTTTTTCTACTTAAAAATACGCAATTGTACTATATACATATAAATGTACAGCTCAAAGAAGCATGTGCGAATTATTAGATTTTTATTCTAGATCTAGAACAAGATACGATATATAGTTACAAATCTGAGGTATATATTGTAATATATGCATTACAAGTATTATATCGAAATAACGTGCGTATTATTTTATTTTTACGAAGGCATATAACTGCGTTAATTAGTAATTGATGAAATATAACATTAAGCGATAGTAACATCGTATGATTTATTTAATGAGCGTTGAGCGATCAGTTTCTCTCCAGTTGAAACTGCGAGACTCATTGAGGTCTGGTGATATGGATCAATTTCATCAACGTCAATTAACCTCTACTCTAGTTTATAATTAATCATCGTTGCCCTAATTGCTTGATTAGACAATATCGCTTTCACACTTAGAATTGTTGGCTTGCAAAATTCTTGTTGCATTTTTGCAAATATAATTCTCTCAAGTCATATCTCTTATGTGTGATCAGATTACGTGTTATAAATTTTTAATTAAAAAGATCGCGTTTGACTTTTAAATATTTATTACACTTTTATTATTTATAAATGCATCTTCTATTGATTTATTAATAATAGTAATTTCATTATTACATTCTCTCTCTTCTCTCTCTCTCTCTCTCTCTCTCTCTCTCTCTCTCTCTCTCTCTCTCTTATAATTCGAGAAATAATCGATTAATTTATATTTTTCTAAATTTATTGCAATGTCACTTTGAATACAATATTATATTTAAAAAAAGAATGCATTTTTCAACACACGGTTTAATACATTTTGTTGTTTTATCATAGAATGAGGTGTGCCTACGTGCATAAATAGCAAAAGTTTTGAGAGAAATAAACCAACAAGTCATATTAACACGTAAAAATAATATTACATTAACTGAGTCATAAAGTAAATCATGATGATTAAAAAAAGTGTATAGTTGTGTATAGTTGACTGTAATAGTTGTAATATCAATTTTTATGTCATTTTTTGTCATTTTGATGTTATCATGATTTTTTGTTGAGGTCATCATATACGTAATTTTTTCTCTAGAGCGGAAATGTGAAAAATGAAAATTGTTATGTACGATATACACGTTACAACATATAAGGATCGGTCTTATCAACTCCAATTAATTTAATAATACATAACGTACAAAAAATTTTTATTTTTTGTTTTCGTGATAGTGATTCTTTCTGCTTAGGAATGTTTTAATTTGAAATTTATTATCATAATCGTTCATCGTGACGCCATCATAAAATTGTAGTTGGAACCGTCGATCAGATAAATTGTTGGTTGCATTATGTAGGTACCATAGAAATTTTTCAGCCTCACGTCGGTATTGTAGAAAGTTACAAACCTCGCAGTCGATAATAAAGTCTGCAATATACGATGTAGATTTCCTTGTCGAATTGCATGCATTTTAGCAATATAATTATATTAGAAATCCTGTGTTTTGCGTGGAGTGCAATTTTAGTAATTTGCTAAAATATAAACAATCCAGCGAAAAAAAATACTTTGTGTGCCGTTGACTTAATATTTTTCAAACCGCATCTATGCACAATATAAGTTAATAATCATCAATATCAATTCTTGCATTTTCCTGTTATATTAATAACAATCAGTGAAAAAAAAAAAAGAATACAAGTTTATGTCTTGTGTGAAACGCATTTCATAAAACCTGGCTTAATTACTGTTTCGCCCTTCGTCATAAATAATAATCGTTAATAATTGATTCATTGCTGATGACGAAAAAAATTTAATTCTCCATCATTATACCGGTGAGCCAACCGAGGGCCGAGCGGCATTCTCGTAGCCGGGAAAGCCGGGAAGACCCGGGAAGCGGCATGTCGCATTCGCCGGAAAATCGATGGCGCGCTGTCGGTCGGCCGGCGCCATTGTGCGCAGTGCGCGGCGCCCGCCGCGTTTGTCGGTATTCCTACGCATAGACCGCGTCGCGACGCTCATCCGCGGCAACCATCTAGATCTCGTACCGTACGCCTAACGATTTCGTCGCGCGTGTCATCAGATAAATCATTACGAATTCTTGATTTTTTTCAAGCGCATCATTAGAAAGTACAACGTCACGTGCGTTTTTCGCTGGAAATTCGAGTCATCGTATCGGACTTGCCAAAGTGGAATTTTCCAGACGTCGTGGCGCGGCTGTGCTTGACTTCCGGTGGCGCCAGCGACGACCGCTGTGTGTCGTCAAAGAGAACCAAGAAGAACGGAGAGAAAGAGGTGCGGTGTTGCGTGACTGGGTGCGAGCGACCGTGGCGCGTGTGTGTTTGTTGTGTTGTTAAGCGTAAACGAGTTTTACAAGATTCTCCTCGTACTCCGCTTTTTCGAGTAATACGCGAGCATAAACGCGGACGAAACTAGGAAAAACGAACCGGGTGCGGAGTAATTCGGGAGAAGCGAGGAAGAAAGAGTGAGAGCGAGAGAGAGAGAGAGAGAGAGAGAGAGATACGAGTGAGTGAGGAAGAGAGCGAGGGTGACCAGACCAGCGGGGACAACAGTAGGGTCGCCGTCCGATTGATAAAGGGATCAGCTTCGTGACGAACGAACGCCACACGATGTCGTCCTACATTCAGGTCGCCGAGGACGAGGGTGAGGAGCCGATCGAGCTGCCGACCGAGGACGACACCACGCTCCTGCTCACCACCCTATCCGCCCAGTTTCCCGGTACTTGCGGCCTCAAATACCGCAACCCGGAGTCCCGTACGATGCGCGGTGTACGATTGGTCGACGGTCGTCTGCATCCGCCCGAGAACGGCTGGGGCAAAGCGATCTACTTCTGCGTATTCCCTAAAGGTATAAAAATTTGCGCGAACGTACTCGCGTACCTACCTCCCTTCCCTTCCCTTCTCTTCTCTTCTCTTCTTCATCCCTGTGATATTTATAACGCGGCGGCGCTGTGCTCGCGGCGTCGACGTCGAGGCGACTCAACGAAATGATTCAAAACCGACCGTCATGGGATCCATCGGATCACTGCGATAACGCTTTTCTCGATCACGAGCGGGAAAGCGTCGGGATACTGTACATTACATGAGTCTCTCTTGAGACTCTTCTTGGACTGTATCCGCCGTGGTGAATCTGCCACTTCAACTCCTGAAGCAGTTGGTTGACAGGAACAACTTTTGGCTCAACTTCTTTGTTTGAATGATTATAACACTAATGTCTGTTTCTGTAAATGTCTTTAGATTAACTTTGTTCTTGGTTCAACTAATTCTTTTTTAGTTCTGTAAATTTTAACACACACACATACACAGATATATTAGTCAAATTTTAATAATTATTTATTTAAATAGTCTCTCAATAGATTCTTAACTAAACATTTACTCTTGGTAAATAAATATTTACTCAATAAAAATAAATGATAATTAAATCTAGTTATTTTTGTATCAAATAAATATATTTTTATATAAATAAATATTTGGCATTTTTCAAACAAATGATTTATTAAAAATATTTTTTTTTAGTACAGTAGGAATTGGAGCGATAAAAATAAACTAAAATAATTGTATTTTTAGTCGAAGCAGATCTTGCTTATACACAAAAAAAAATACATACTGTACAGTAATAATTACTTCAAATATCTTAAAAGTTTATGTACGTGCACATGATATAGTCACAATATCATATTTCATTAAAATGCTTTAAATTTTAGTATGTTTAAACTTCAATCAGGGTTATTAAATTAAAACAAATTCGATGTGTGTATTATATAAAGTCGCTTCTTCGATAAAATTTTATAACATTCTTTAAAAGAAAATAAATTTTTATTTTGAATTTTTCAAAAATTTATAATAATATATTTTAAGAATATTATCAAGAAAAAAATTCTTCGTTAAAGACTCACTTAAAAGAACGAAAATAAATTGAGTTATCATAAACTTTTTTTTTAGCAGTAGAATATTTTTTAGTGTGTGTGAATGCTTCCTTTATTTAACTGAGTACTTTTTGAGGTTTTTACGGGTATTTTTCATAAAGAAACTATGCGGATTAACTCCGTGTCTATATGTAGATCCATTGTTCAGTTACATTTACACCTAACAAACACCGAACGCAAATATTTAAACATTCGTGTTTGTGAGCAATTTATTCTTTCTCTCTATTGCTCCGAATACTAGCATTTGATCAGATTTGATATTCGTTGCACATAGCAATTAAACTTGTCCAACTTTTATGTAACAAATAACAAACTTTTGCATTCCTTGTTTGGTGTTCGTTTGCTACATGTATACACGGCTTTAAATTGCCAATGTTTCGTGAACATTGCAGTTCACTTAATCAACGCGAAAAGCAGCCTGAATAAAACTTTATAAGTGTGATGATTGGCTATAGGTCAGATAAATCTAAGAATCGGCAATCAATTAACAGGCTTGAAAAGCTTCGATTCTGAAATATTAATCTCAAGTTATTTCTTTCTGTGATCAAGTGAACTGCAATGTTCTAAAACGTTGACTTCTAACAATGGCTGCATTCAGCAGAAATTATTTAATCAGTGAGCGCTCAGTGATTCTTTAATATGATTGGTTCTTGCTTTTAATTTTTCCCTGGAGCTAAGTGTAAAACTGTATTATAAAGTATAAAAAAATCAACTGATCAGTTTTCTTTGCTAAATGCAGCCAATTAATTCAGGCATGGAAAATTCGCAAAACGCATAACTTTTTTGTTCGACTTGTCACTCGATATAGATACAATCTGTAGTATTAGGTCTGTTCTTTTTAACTGAACTTCTGTACAATTCATTTTTTTCTCTTCAACATAGGGAAAAAAAAAGGAAGAAAAATAAACCGTGCAAGTTCAACTTAAGAAACAGGCTCATTGTCTTTAATACAGATAAAATTAGTTTTTTTTTTCTTCTAGTGCATATAGAGGAAAAGATTAGAGATTATTAGGGAGAATAAATTCCAATTACAAATTCTGGTTATTAAATTATAAAGCGCCAATAAAGTTAGAGTTTGACCCAAGTTATCCCAAAATATCCTATTTAAAACAATTATTTCTTTAATTATATCCATCACGTTTAATAGGATGTTGGATCATTTTAGAGATACTCCTATATGTATATCTTCTTTAATAAAACTACTTCAATTTGTCTACTTTATGATGAGTATTAGCTAAATGGAATAATATTCTCATGATCCAGAAAAGTACTGCAATCAGCTGTTAAAATTAGTTTCGTCGTTGTCGAATATTAAAATTAATGTGTAATTCGAAGATCTTTAAGTTGTTTTTCTTCTTTTTTTCTCTTTCTTTTTAACAATGTTTTCCTTTATTATTATTTTTTTTTACTTTTTTCTATAAATCATTACGAGTCAGTTAGACATGAACGTCTATTATATCTTTTCAGAGAACAAACGTAAATCTGATGACAATTTGGAAAATTCCACAGCTAAGACTAAAAGAATGGAAACAAAGTTACGTTGCACTGACTTAATTGTACTTGGTTTGCCATGGAAAACAACCGAACAGAATTTGCGTGAATACTTTGAAACGTTTGGCGAAGTTTTGATGGCACAGGTAAGTTTTCGCATTTACTGAAGTTTGTGCTTGGGCTTGGAAACTAATACGGAGGAATCTTGCGTTTTTCTGCACTAATAATGTATTTAAGTTTACTAATCTAATAGATAAATAAGAAAGTTATATCACTATAACTCTTAAAGCAATACAAATATGATTTTTAAAACAATGATAACTAAATTGAAATAAATAATAAATTAATAAATAATAATAATAAGAGTAATAAATAATCTTTATTAGATAAACATTTATATATACGTTATATACACATTATATGTGACGTACATACACAATGTATGTGTATGTATTTTTGACAAGTGCAAATAATAAAAAACAGATTATTTTATTCACATAAACATAACGTTCAATATCCTTTGACTATGAAAGATCACTTTAAATACTGTCGTAGGTAAAAAAAGATGCAAAATCCGGTCAAAGCAAAGGATTTGGTTTTATTCGATTTGGAAGTTATGAATCGCAGTTGAGATGCCTTGCTCAACGTCATATGATAGATGGCAGATGGTGTGATGTCAAGGTTCCTAACAGTAAGGTAAGAACATAACTCATATACTTGAAAATTCTATAATTCTTTCTGCTACTTTTTATCGCTTTCTTGAATGTACAACAAAATCTTAAAAGGCGTTAAATCGGTGATTTAAGACATTTAGGAGCGAATAAATCATTTTAAAAGCAATTGGAGGTATCTAAAGAAAATTTTATAATTTTTGACAAAAGTTTAAAAATACTGTAATTCGTTATACATTTTTCTAACATCTTTATTTAATTATTTATCAATGAAATTCATATATTCTGATATGATTATTGATATTATGTTGTATATTTTGTTATTCAATAATACACAGTAATGTGTGTTATTGAATAATAAAATATACAACATAATATTAATGTTAATAATCAATCATTAATTATATATTACTGTCAATAATTTAAAAATAAAAATAACTATATTATGTATGTAAATATTAAATGACAATATACAAGAATTCAGATTTATTCATATGTGTTGTGTATTATAAAATGGATATTTTATATATTGTTTCTAAAATGATATGTTCTCTCTCTTTCAAGTACACCTGCCTTCAATCTGTACATATTTTCGAAAAAAAGTTATATAGCAAAATTTATAATTAAGTTACCATAATAATATATCACATTTTATATAGTTTAAGATTATCTCTTTTTTATCTCAGATCAAATCCTGATTTAATCATGTATTATCAAATGTATTATTATTATATCGAATTTATTTATTATTATTTTATTTGTTTTTATTAATTTTATTCTTTTTATTATTAATTGATTTTGCAGTACCGTTGCCTATATTATGTAATTGAATATACAATATAAAAGTGTAAGCTGCATGAATTTTATCTTTATTTTATTGACTGATAAATATCAATTTAATTAAATTTCGGTCGTTTTCTACAATGCAAAGTATAAAGAAATTCGGTCGTAATCAAGCATTAATAAGATGTTTTCATAAAATAAATTTAAAGTTTACAATGTTAGTACAGCATAAAAATAAAAATATATAAAGTATAATATAAATATATAATATAAAAAAAATAATATAATGATATCGAACATTTTGGAACTCACAGGTTCTTTTTCAGCGATTCTTGAAGATGTTACAAATCATAGAAATAAATAATCTTATATCTAAGCGTGGTATAGTGTGGTACAATTGTTTCAAAGAATTGATTCTCCTGTTTTTATGTGAATCGTGTAATAAAATGTGTGAAAACAGGAAAATCAATTCTTCGAAACAATTACACCACACTATAGACCATAAGATTATTCATTTCTATGATTTGTAACATCTTCAAGAATTGCTAAACAAGGACCTGTGAATTGGAAATGTTCGATATCATTACATTATTTTTTTTATATTTTTTAATATTATATTCTTTGTATATTTTTATTTTTATGCTGTACTAACATTGTAAATGTTATAAACTTGAAATTTATTTTATGAAAACATCTTATTAATGCTCGATTTAGACCTAATTTCTTTATACTTGAATATCAATTTGTTTTTAAAAGTTGTTTCTTCCATTAATCTTAGCAGTCATAAGAGGAAAATTTTAAAAAATAAGAAACGCTTGATATAGAATAGAAAGTAATACCTAATTTTCTAATATGTAAGGCAAATCTTTCCTATTGCTATAAAAATATGTATCTTTACATTCTAAAATATGTACAGATGTGAACACACGTGTAATATTTCAAGTAAAAATGAAATGTAGTGTGAGAAACAATCGGCTAAAATTGATAAGAGCTTACAACTATGGATATGGATAATACCTTATCTTTCTGTCTATCTCCATTTTATCACATAATGCTTTAAGCGAATATTTTCTCATATTTCTTGAATATGTTATTTTTATGTATATGAGACATATTTCGCTGTGTGGTATAAATAGGTGAATGTGCGAACGGTTATAAGTGGTGGAATTGTACAGAAAGAATGCAAAATGTCTGTATGTACGAATGTATGTTTATACGAGTGTGGTGCGTGAGCCGTGGAGAGAGCGACGTTAACGGTGTGCTTGCGTGAACATGTAAATAATATAGTATGTTTGTGTCTCTAAAACGATATGAGATCTCCTTAGGAGAGTGATTAATAGTCCTGTCAGAGGCATTGCAATGGAGAGTAAAATTATTCGATAAAAACGTATCCAACTTAACAAACTTTAACGTGTCGTGTGTTATCTTCTTCAAGATTTCTTAAAGATGGCCGAAGCTTTCGCAAGCCTCAATTATCTCAAATGAGAAAAATCCTCATATATATTATCTATCTCGAAATATCTTTACGCTGATAAAAACTAAAATACTCGCTAAATTGCGTTAATATCCCGAGTACGCGTGAATGAGACTATTATGAGGAATGTATCGCGCATTGAGAGAGCGTAATTGAAGGTAAAGATCAATATTTTCACGTTTTTGAGCGCGCGTATCTTCCTGGATACATAAAATATTGTAACGGGTATGATTTTGTGTGTTAAAGTATGTAAATGTAGAACCTTGCAGTCGCGTATGTGGAGTATGTCTCATGTCCATGTCTATCAATAGAATTTAATTTTAATCTCGGTTTAATTTACTCTTTTTCTAATTTTTAGAACTAAAAGAAGATAAAAAGCAAGTTAAACCGAGATTAAAGTTAATCTGATAGAAATGGACATCAGCCGTGAACCAATTCCTTAGATCCGAGAATCTCTTTGCGCGAGCTACCGTGATACGGGAACGATGCTTCTGACAAATTTTGTGAGATCCGCGATGCGTCGTACGAGTAAAGTCTCTCCAGAACGTGTGAGGTTACGTGGAAAAGATTTTGGCGAGGCGATTCTAGGAAGAATGCGTAATCATGAATGAAAAAACTCGCGAATGAATGGTGCAATAGCTCACACGTCGTCGTGTCACGTTTCGCGGAATAGATTCTGCGCTGCGAAACCATTTACGTTTGCGTGTTCCACCGTCATCGGCGGAGTATCAACACGTATTCGAGTACTGTAAAATGTAGTAACTTTGACTCAAAATTGGGATAAAATACTTTGATTCAAGTTTTGATGATGCACATGTCAAAATCAAAACGCAGACCGGTAATTGGTTTTTGTTTCGAGACTATTTTAAGCTAATATATTGATAATAATACGTTAATAGCCTATATGACTGTCTTGTTTTATGATAATATAATAATGTAATAAAACTATACTTACATACACGTGCGCTTACGCGCACACACAACGGCCTGAAATATAACATACTATTGTATGGATCGTTACTTAAGCTTAAATCGCAAAATTGATCAGTCGAATGTAAAAAAAATTATCTATTGATCAATATTCATAATCCGTTTTTATTTTAAGATCGTCTTAAGTAATATCTTAATGCTAATTCGGCTCTCTAATTGATTCATGATATCTTAAGATTATACTTAAGACAATCTTAAATATAAGAATCAACTATGAGTACTGGCTATAATTTACTACCATTAAACATCCTCAAAACGTTTTAAGATGTTTTATATATATCTATTGATTGAATATTCGCGTTGTGTCTAGACATTTTTTAAAATTTGAGTCAAAGTTATCTTGACTGAGCTAAAATTACCCCATTTTACGTGTACATAATTAGAGATGTGTGCCGCGTTGTTACGGAGCGTTGAGCGGAGCGAATGCGTATGTGTGCTTCAGCATTACGATCAAGTCTGTATGTGATTGTCGAGGGCTGGTGTAATCTGGTTGCAGAATATTGATGGATTAATGATGGCACGTCAGTATGATACGGGTAAGCACGGTAACGAGTGCTACCGACCTATACCGGTGCACACACCGAGTAGTCGCCGAGTGCCGGCGTCGAAGCCGTACGTAGCCAACGTAAACTCGTCATCCGAGGCCACTGCTCCACCTCCGAGCGCGCCACCCCCGAGATACGACTCGGAGTATGATTACAAAACCACTCACTACCCGTCGTATCCCCCGAATTATCCTTACGATGATAACAAATACAAGTATGAAGGCGGTGGCGGTGGTGGTCAACAACAGGCCGCCTACAACTCCTACAATGAGAAGCCAAGCTACGCCTATGAGGATCCCGCCACTTATGATTCTCGTGGCTACATGCCGCCACCGCATGCAAACGTTGCCGCGGCGCCCGCTAATCCCTCGTATCCCTCGTCCGATGCGGAATACGGCTCGCGGTACTACAGCGAGGGACGTGTCGTTTATTCAGCCGACAACTGTCCGGAGCAGTACGATAAAAGCAGGTACAATTACGGGTACGATCAAAGGTGCTACTACGATCAGGCTGACGGCCGTTATGCCGTCGCTGCAGCTGACTGCAGGTACGAAGTGCGTTATTCAGATGGGAGACATCCGGACAGCCGACATCTGCCGGTCGATCCCAGCCGGGAAGCGGATTGTCGATACGTAGACAGTCGTGAGATGGACAGAAGGTACGTCGATGGTAGGGAACCAGTGGATGGCAGGTACGCGATGGACAACCGCGAGGTCGATGGCCGCTATGCTGCTACATCAGACGGCCGCGATCTAGTCGACGGTAGATACGCTGATCCATCGAGATACCCAACGAAAGAGAACTATTACGATCGCTATTACAAGCACCGGCCATCGAGGGATCACCATGTCGCAGATACGTCAAGATACTGAAGAGAAAACTCGTAATTAAAATCAATCATGTTTTAATGGGAATAATAGACTATGTCGCAACGACGATGATATTTTCTCTCAGGATCCATTGCACATTCCACGCATCTACAGGCACATATTATACCACGCATCTACGAGCGCTATGAATGTTGATATTATTGTTACGTATTGTTTGCAACGTGTTATTTTGATGGATTTCTTTGATATCGATACAAAATTTCATACATAAAATGTGTTAAAAATTTGTGTGAATGAATGTTGGAAAGTATTCAGTATGTGGATGCAGTTTATTGAAATATTTATTTTATATAATTATATATATACACGTAAAATATTAGTCATTTTAATTGAACGTTTATTAATATTTGACATTTTTGAGTTATCAAATGCTTTTTTACTGTTGCGTTCATGTCACACACAAAAGACAGTCAGGACAAGAGGCAAGAGGCGAAATTTCTGATGATTAACATTTTACTGATTTATTTTCTTTCGTGTTATTTTGAATTTTATTAATTTATTATTGGTATGAAAAATATTAGAAGATGATCACGAATTATTTTAGAAATATCGAAAATAACGAAAAAGATGCGTGGTATAATTCTTAAAACATTATATAAATTTTTCTTTTGTATCATTGATATTTTCAAGTCTTCTAATTTTAAATACATATGTACTATATACATTATTATATTTTATTCAAACAATAACATACATTGTATATTTTATGACCTAAAGTGTCTATATTGTGCATTTTAAAAATCGAAGTTTAAACATTTATTTAAGACAAGGATATATATGTAATAGCATAAATTATATAAGTTCTTTTACAAAGTAATTGTAATAATTTTAGAAAATATAATATTTCTTCTGTACCAATTAACTCATCTTATTTTGTGTATCAAATTAAAAAATTAATAAAATGTTACATATTTTAATAAAATGTTACATATCAAGATTTGAATAAAATACAAAATTAGTGTAACATATGAAATGCTGATGTAATTATAAATAGCTTTTATATGAAGACTGACTAGAGAAGTGGTATTATGTAAAAAAAATTATACGGTACGTTTAAAATTATAAAATGACGTTTAAATATCTCAAAATACTTAATTTGTTATATCATATTTCTTCTTTAAAATTATGAGACTTTGTTGAAAATATTTCTTGATAACTACGCACAATAAAAGGATAATTTAGGTTTTAAAAATATATAATTAATTGAGTAAATATTAAAGAAAACAATATTTATACATATATACATATATATATTCCCATTAATTCATGATGTTTGTTAAATATAACAGATATGTTGTCTAATGGTAGAAATAATTAGTCTGGAATATAATTGTTCACATTTTATCAGATACGTGCTTATTCAAATCAAGACAGTGTAATGTAGCATGAGATTTTCTCTACATTGTGAATATAATGAAACAGACATTGTACAGATTGATGCATGGATTTCAAGTGGTCATAGTGCTTAAGTGTTCATTATATAACATATGTGTATTTACATATAAAAAATCGAGCCAACCGGCGTCTTTTTTTGAACCGACAGATAATAAATATTTAAGAATTTTATATATAAAACTTGACGTTTAGTGCAGATTAATTGCAATCGACGGAACATTGTTAGAGTACTAAGCCGGAAGCGAGAAGTTTCATACTGCGTCTCTACGGAACATTGTGTGTAATATATGCATGTGATACACTCGATGTAAACTATAATGTATCTATGTTACGTATTGTCATTCTCTTGACGAATGCTACACATCTTGCAGCGATTTCTACCGCCGCCGGTATTGTGAGTAATGTGCACTGTACGCAAGTTTTACTTGGATACCCGTGAAAACCTCGTACATATTTGATATAACGTTTTTTTAGGAAGGAATGATACAGCAAGTCCCCTGCAAGGTTTTCGTCGGCCGCTGCACAGAAGATCTAACCGCGGACGATCTACGAGATTATTTCTCCAAATTTGGCGAAGTCACGGACGTTTTCATCCCGAAACCCTTCCGCGCGTTTTCGTTTGTCACTTTCTTAGATCCTGAGGTCGCTCAGTCGCTCTGTGGCGAAGATCATATTATCAAGGGTGTCTCGGTACACGTCTCGAATGCCGCGCCCAAGTCCGAGGGAAACAATAAAAATTTTAATAATCAAGTTAACTCGAACATGAGGGGCGGCAGGGGCGCGCCGGGACCCGTCGATAATAACGTCCAGGGCAATTATCAGGGTAACCGTTATATGGGTCATTCGGGCAACAATATGGGCCCGAATGGCTGGAACAATCCGGGGAATCGCGGTAATCTCGACATGCCGAATCTACAAGCCCTTGGTATCACCGGTCAAAACAACGGTGGTGGTGGTGGAGGCGGCATGTCGAATCCGCTGGCGATGGGTGGTCTGAATCTGTCTGCGTTGCCGGTCAATCCGGCATTGGTGGCCGCTGCTCTGAACCAGGCGTCCTGGGGTCTGATCGGTAATCTGCAGAACCAGGGAAACGACCAGGGTTATTCGAACCAGCCGGGCCCACCGGGCCAGCCGCCCTCCGGTAACAACAGTATTGGTAATAGCGGCAATTCTGGCTTTCTCAGCTGGATGAACCAAGGCGGCGGCGATGGCAATACTGGCAATCCCGGCACCGGCGGCCCCGGGCCGAATAACCCGAACGCGTCCCAGGGCGCCTGGCAGAATCACCCGGGTCAGCGCGACCAGAAGTCGAATACCTTTCTCAAGTACGAGTAAATTCAATCGGGGCCGTGGGTCTACTCGTAAAACCAAACGGATCCTCCATCCACGGGTCCCGATACAACAACCATAACGAACGGTGGTAACTAATGAGGTCGACAGTTTTCCAAAAATGCGTCGACCTCGGAAAAAGATTAAGAGCCAGAGCCTATAGTATGTTGACGTTTTTTCTAATGTTTTGCACTAATCGCCACTGCGTGTATTATAATATTTCGAGACCTTCCCCACTCTCTTATTGGTTTGACAAATTAGCACAATTCCGTTCGTTTAGGTTTACAACAATCGAAGGCGGATAGCTTCGATCATTCAAATATATGTGCGCGATTTTTGCGTCACTCTCTGAGGTGTGAGCGTCCGATGAATAGTAGCATGATTAAAATCAATACGTATGAAGTTGATGTATGAGGAGCTTAGCTGTACAATGATGAGATTGATCGATCGAATACATTTATTGCTTAGCATAATAATTGGTAAACTTGTAATTTACATGTACAAAGATACCTGACGAGATCTGAGTCCTAAAAAGATTTCAGCTACTTCAGCATTTATTAAACTCAGTGAAATGTGTACTAAAATAGTCTTACTCAAAAAGAAATAACTACTACACAAACATGAAATTCTACGCATTCTCATTTGATATTAGTTTAGATTCCGAAATTGCCTAGTCGCAGCAAAGATAATGATGTCCCAGTACAGTTTTCAAATCATACCTAAGTCTAAAGAAACAATAAAAATGTTAATAATCAAGTGAACTTTGACGAGGGGAGTTACATCTGCATTATTCTTTCATTCTATTTAAGTATACATTTTCTTAAATAGCAATTAATAAATTATTGGAAAATCGGAAGTAGCTAAAGTTTTTTTTCATCGCAAATCTCTTTAATAGAGGGGGCTTTAGTAAATACTTAATAGTATTTGTTGAGCTGTTTTGGCTTTCTCTATACGACCACATTTTTTTATTTAATTATAATTAAATTTTGTCTCCTTGTCTACGTCAAAAATGTAATGTAGGAGGAGACTAGATTGATCACCTTAGTCACAAGAACAAAGTTAGTAACTAACTAAGGCAATCGATCTAATGGGTGCAATGTGGTAATAGATGATACCTAGTATCATGAGACCAAAGCCAATTATATAATTTGTTGTAACGAATCGAGAACCATACCGAATTGCTAGACGTTATTTGTAAAAAGCGTAATATGTAATACAATGTATAACTTGCCATTGAGTTTTCAAGCTGTTTATAATATTTCATATTTCTTACGTATTACTTTTTAACGATAGATCTCTTGTTTATTTTAGAAACATAATTTTTCCTTGGTATATTCAAGAGATCTACAATTACGAATTTTGCTGCTGCGAGAATAGACAGTTTCATTTAAATCAGAGTACTTTGATTAAAACTATGCAGTCGTTTTTGATATTTTTAACTTTCGTTATATCCTTTAGCAAAATATTTGGGAAGCAATTTTATTTCGTTCTATATAATATCACCATTGTACGAGCGGATAGTAAGAATATTATGAAGAAAAAGATACATTTTCATGTACAAAAATAATTGACATTAAAATAAAAAATTAGTATTTATTCATTTTAGATTTTAAGTGAATAGAAATTTTTTTGGTGTGGTTCTTTGTTGAAACAACATCTTATTCTATTTTGCAGCATTTTTTATCTGCAAAAGATTATCTAAAATATTAAGATTTTCAGAAGGAGCGTACAAATTACGAATGATATGATTGCCTGAGAAAGAGAGAGAGAGAGAGAGAGTGTATGTATGAGTCAGAATAGCTCGCAACACACCTAGAGAACACTTGATCGCAGCTATCCGTATTGTATATTATTATCGATTTGAACTTATGTTTCAAATATCTAAAATGTAACACATAAATAGCTTATGTGAGAATTTTACATTAGTGTGCAGGTGTGTCAAAATTATTGATCGATTGTGTGTGAAAGAAAATTGTTTGAATCGTTTGATCAAATTTTTCCATTTTAATTGAGTGATTTGAAAAAAGAAACGGAAAGAAAAGCTGTTTAAATGTCTTATATGTCTGTGTATAATGTGTCATAAGTTTTGAATGAAATATCCTTGATGAAAAGACTTTTGAACTGTTTCCTGATTGAACGATAATGAAAAAGATAGCTTTACTGGTCGAGAGTATTTATTTTTCAAAGAAAGAAAGAAAGAAAAAGAAAGAGTCATAACACGAAGAAGGATGCAATTCACATCTCACAATTATAGTCAATAACTTTAACATACGAAATAGTATCGCAGTTAAACTTAAAGACCGCATTCGACATCGCGATATCACTGTATACCACGTTAAAAGAATTATTTAGATTGACTATTTCAGAGAGTACACTAATTATCTCTTATGAGTATATTAATTGAAAGAATAAAAATATATAATCCTTCTATATAAGAGATGTATGTACTGTTGTGCTTTTTATTTTATCGTACAGTGATTTCTCATCAGTTTCCTTCTTTTGAACGCGATATAACTACTTAATATACAATTCTAATGATAATACTCTCTCACTCTTTCTCTCTCATTAGCGTGAATTCTCATCGATATGCGTGTCGCGTGTATAGATGAGAAACATCTCCTCTAACTTTGAGAATGTCAAACTGGATTGCTCGATAAGCACATGTGTGTATGACGGTTGAATGTATTTGTTAATGGTCGTCTAAGAACTACAGGCGTGAGTTTTTATTACTAGCAAAGTGATAATGTTGTCTGTTTAGAGCACTGAGAACGCGTGTACTTGGCGGAGCGAGATGAAAAAATGAGATGACTGAGTAATATAATGCATAAGACGAACGGGAGATTACTGCGGTATTAGATGAGAATGAGCAAAAGTCGTCCAGTATGTATTTGATACATATGTAGATCGAGAGGAGGTTGTTTATATACGTAGCGTATGTAAGAAAGCTAAATTATATACACACAAATTTCAATGAGGAGAGATAGACGATGTGAAATTGGTTGATTGCGCATTCTGCCACGCTATTAAGAGAGAGTCTATAAATTGTTAAATCGATCTACATAGAAGCTGTGGTTTGAGACAACTTTTAACAGACACTGGAACCGTACCAAGCTTGTCACTGAAGCACGAATGTTCGCACTTTAATCTCCTTAATTCTGAAAATATTTTCAGGGAAAATGTAGTTCCTTACGATACGAGAAGTAAAAAAAAAAAAGTAGAAAGAGTAAAATAAAACTTGTATAAGAGGTAAAATTAAATCATTGATGGATAACTATACAATGGATAATAATTGATTGATTAGCTTGAACATTCGTGCGTGAGTCGTCGCGATTATAGATCTACGTGGTCTGACAATTATATTTGTAGATGTAACTCCTTTTATGTTGTCATCTAGATAATGTTGGAAACACGTTAAATATGCAGTCTCTTTTCACTTTATACTTTCTTATAAGTTCAATTTTAACAACGAAACTTGTATTAAATAATCATTGTTGAGCAATTTAGAAAAAAAAAAAAACAGAATCAATACTGGTTTTCTAAAAAAAAGAACGAAAAAATTGCGTATAAATGTCGTAAAATAAGGCCCTATTAAAAAAAATATAATATATACAATTTACACTTAGAAAAAAACCTGAGCATTTTTATCATCTCGTTTGTTAAACAAATGAATTGTATCCATATGTTTGTATAGTATTGTATCTGTACGTATTGTATATATTTTTAAGTAAATTTTGCCTATAGATTTAATTGTCAGGCTATGTATTTCAAATCGTTTGAAATAGCAATGTCTATGACACTATTAGCATCTTCTCGTAAATCCTCAATCAGTGAATTTTTCGTGCGAGATGAGTGTCCACTGCTCAAAGGATGCCTTGAAAAACGATTTGGAAGTGATCTATGAAATATGTAAATACGGATTGATATAAAGCAATTTTAATATCGCTCACAAAATGTAAACGAATTTTATTGTAGAGTTAGCTGCGCTCTGTAAATCGCTCGATATTGTTGTGTCCTGAGAGAGGGAGAGAGAGGAAATGAGATGAGGCTGCGTGACGAATCCGAGACGTGTGTCGTGAAACGTTGTCGTGTGAGAATGTTGATTTTGATCCGTCGATCTCGCGGTTGTTAGGGGGGATTCGAGCCGCGTCGTAGAAGAGCGCGTGGTGAGAAGACCGTGATTCCGGCATTCTTTTACACTTTTGAGATACTCAAACTATACAAACGAATGTGAATCGAGATTACCGTGGATTTTTTACGTGTGAGAACGATCCCATGATTTTTGCGCGTGCCGCAAAATCCCTGTCGAGCAAAAGAGAAAAGCGTCCTCTTGTCCACAGCAATATGCTGCGCGAAAATCTTATAGATGTGAATATTAGACGATCGTGGCATTACGTTTCCTAATCGTGCTGACGGTTTTGCTGTGAAATTGTAAAGCGTTTTCCGAGTTCGTCGAGTTGATGCGAGAATACTCAATGCTCTCCGTAACAATCTCCGTTGATTGTAGTGTATGTTAAATTATGCCGAGAATAAAAGACCCAAGCATCGTGGGGTACCATAGCTTCCTTTAAATGCGAGTCAGCGATGCACAATTACACATCTGCTGGCTTGTCCCAGAATTGGTAGAAGACGGATGTGCTTACAAAATTTGCACTCCTCAGTCGCTTATGTGCCAACAACTTTAGATTATAATGAAATCATGATCAATTTTCATAAGCTAGTAAAAATAAATCATTTTTTGCGAATTAATTGTGTTTTCCAGCAAGAGACAGTGATTATAACATTATTTCATTTTTTTTTTCAACATTAACCATCAACAAAAATGTAAGAATTTAATGTATTGTGTCATCTTTGTCTCTTATTGGAAGGCTCCCTCAAGTCTCAGAAGATAAGAATGAAAGTCATCATCAATCGTTAGATTTCAAATAGATCTTATCTTCAACAGAATTAAATATTGAAACTGATATGTCAACTCTTGCTTTTGCCAAGTTGTGAAGAACGATAAGATCTGTGGTATTTTTGTCACACCAATTCTGAGACAGTCAGGGCCTGTATTCTGTATATGCCTACCGATAGTTGTCGATGTCGTTATGTGTCGTTATGCAAATACTTTATATAGTAAAAAAACGACACATATAATTAGCGACACCGATAATTATTGGTTGGCGTGAACAGAATACAAGCCTAGGATATCTGCCCAGTCCAAAATTACCAACGTTACAAGATCAATGTTTTGATTAGAGGTGCAGCGGATATTTGGCAATTCTTACCAGTATTCTAGTTTTAATATAATATGTCCTCTCTCGGACATGAAAAAATATTTAATTTGTTCTACATAATCTGATATAAGTCGTAACAAAGCTACTCTCGAGATTTGCGTGTATAAAGTCCTAATATTTTTACAACTTTGTTCACTTTATCGACTTCGTTAAGGAGCAGGTCGCGCGTTTAATTAAAAGCGATAAATAGGGTGACATTTATAATTGTAAAACTGTAAAATGCGAGTGGGAGAGTTTGAAAGGTAACTGACAGATCCGCCGGTAGCCGGTCTTCCGGCGATGGCTGAATGAAGACGATGACTGAAGGTAAACGTAAGACTACGGAAACGTCCGCTGATCCTCGAAACAGGTGATTACGATCTGACATTATTTCTCTTTCATGACGCCTCACCATCATCAACGATAAAATAGAATAATCATCTTCATCAACACTTTGGCTTTCTGCAATTTTCAAAGAATTAATTTTCGTCTACCGTTTTTTTTTATTTTCTTTTCTAACAAGGGAAGTTCTCGAAATGTCAAATTCTGATTTTAATGAAACTTTGTGAACTTGTAGCTTACATAAAGAGATGGATTTAGAAAATATCAGTTGCTGTCAAAACAATTGTTTCGAAAAAAAATATTAATACAAAAAATTGTTAAATAATTATTCTAAAAACGCGAATAAATACAGCTAATTTTGTTATAAAACTTTTGTATAAAATATTTTTTATATCTCGAATAGTTTTCGAGTATAACGAAAAATGCTGAAAACCGCTGTACACGTGTAAGAGGTGATTTCACTCCTTCAAATCGTTTTTTGGTAGTAACTGATATTTTCTAAATTCATTTCTTTATGTAAGCTACAAGTTCACAAAGTTTTATTAAAATCAGAATTTGACACCTCGAGAGGTTTCCTTGTAAGTCATCATTTACGCGTTCGCAATATTTTTTTTGCTAAAGCAAGAAAATGACCCTGCTAATTGCATACATCTTTTGGAACTTGGCCTTTCTTTCGAATGCCTTGCGTGTTCTCTTCTGTAATAATGTTATCGAAATGAATTTTTTGTTAAAAAGGAAGAAAAATAATGCGGTAAATGTCGATTAACTAGTACTTATTAAATTATTTTTCTTGTAAAATACGCGGTATTTGTTTCTTAAATATTTGTTTACTAATAAATAAATCTCTCAAAGAATGTCAGATGCCAATTTTTCTCAAATTAATAACAGATTTCTTTATACTTAAAAAATATAAGAAACAATTGTAAACAAAAATTGAGAAAAATTAGCGTCTGCAGACATTCTTTAAGATTTATTTATTAGTAAACAAATTATATTATAAGTTTTCTTGAGAATCTTTATGATATATATGAAAAGTTTTTTTAAATATAATTTAGCTTGATGATTTTGAAGTTCATAATCTTTTTCGTTCTCCAAAAGAATGAAAAACCGATGAGGATTCCCCGCGTTTGTTAATTTGGTGTTGTTGCTTTGCTAAACAAGTTCTATCTCTCGTACAGAATTACACGTGATTCATCATTGCTTTCTTTAACGTTTTGAAAACACATTTTGCCATGACACGCGTTCAATCCGCGGCCAGTTAACAATTCTCACAGATCACCAACGAGGCGGATAAGATTGCAGGCACACTTTTCGCACGTTCGTTATCTTAGAGTGCGTACCATTGCACGCATTATGCTTATGATGTATCCTATCACTTCATCATTTATATTCTTTAATATTTGATGACCAACAATGATAAAATGATACATCATGTACATCATGCGTGAAACGGAACGCATCCTTAGTCGCGAGCCGCGTGCGAGAGCCATGGAGCTGAGGTACCAACGAGATTTCGGGAAATGTGAGTCTCTGTTCTCTGTTTGAAAAAAAAAGAAAAAACCAATCACACACATACACTACGGCAGTGTTTATCCCATTTCTCGTCCATCCTGGAATAGGACCATCCATCGAGAGGCACCAGAGAGTTGGAATGTTAGTACTCTTAGTAGTTAGTTTGGTCCCTTCCCTCAAGTACCCGGTAAACACCGGACACTAATCCTGTACGATTCTGTTCAACAGCCTGGGTGAATATGTGGATGGTTGATATCCGTGAACGTACCTCTTGGATGGAACAAAAAAAACGAACGAGCAAGTGTTGGCAAGTTTTTGAGATGCAAGTGGTGGAAAGACGCGAAAGAGCGAGCGAGCGAGAGAGAAAGAAAGAGAGGTGAAAGGATCTGAAGAGTAAAAGGGGAGAGAGAGAGCGAGAGAGGAGTATATATTTTTGCAGGCTAATAGAATTTGGTGGGATGATGATGATGATGATGATATAATAATAATAATAATAATAATATTAATAATAATGATGATGATGATGATACACTGCGCCGAGAGAAGTTGCTAGACAAGTGTGGAGCGAGTGCTTTTTTGAAAGCGTGAGGAAATTTTTTTCGTAAGCGTGACTGCGAAACACAACATAAGTGAAAGTCGGGTACCCCCGCTAGACGATTTAATGTCTTAACGCGGTTTTGCTTTCAGATTGTGAGAGCGTACGTCGCGATCTGTGGCGGTGGTTGATCACAATTTAATCCGCACTTGCTCTCGCGAAAGAAGAGACAGATAGAACACCTGAGGCAGACGCGGACGTAAACTTACGTTTGGAAAAGTCTACTTAATTTTGAAGAGGTATACTGGCTTGAACATAACTGATACAAACTGAGGACAATGTGTGCATGATTAAAGTAATTATTACTACATTACCGTATAACTTAATTTTGTTCTGAGTTAAGTTTTAACTGTGATTTGAATTTTTAACTCGACTTATATTGGCAAACATTATTGAAACCGAATACTATATTATTCGTGTGTTAAATATATAATAAAAATATTATGCATAATGATTTTATTTATTATTTAATTTCTCTATGAATAAATTATATATTTATTGTATGTAATTTTTTAATATATGGTCTATTAGATAGAAATTGTAATAATTCGTAAAAGTTATTTTTTTTTTAAATTAACGCAAATACTTTACATATAAAAATAAATTTTATTTATTTTGTTTCAGATTCAGTTATCTATTGAACGTCGCATGTGAGGAGTTCCAGTATAATTCACGAATATATGTCGAACATTAAAGTAAAAAAGTCTATCTACAAATTAATTACTTGAATATATATCTATATATATATACAATATATATATATATATGTATATTGAAAAATCCAATTTTGTGTATGTGTGCGTGTGTAATTAAATTTTTTAAATAATTCATGAAATTTCAATACATGCTATTTTTTATTTAATCACATTTTCCATTTCCCTCATACTTCAACGATTTTTGAGAATTTAAATTATCTTAATTCAAAATTTCACATTTAAAATTATAAAAAATGTACATTTTGTTGCGAATTAAAAATTTTAAATAATCTTATTTGGATTTATATATTTTTAATGTTTTATTAATTTTTAAGAATATTTAGATGTCATAATTTTTAAGATTTTCAATAATTGAAATTGTTTCGTATATTTCCATTTACATTTTCCTGAGATTTAAATTTTTGCCGATAATTAACGTCTGTAATTATAAATCGCACATATAGTTCAATCGCATTGCTGAGTTTGTAACTTTTTACTGATAGTCGGAAAATACCTAATTTGAGGCCGCGTTTTTCTCAATTATCCAGCAGAAATTCATTTTACCGGCAGATGTAGAGCTTCTTAGCGAGCGAGCGAGAAACGAGTGCAGACTGTAAACTGCAGAGGTGATGTCTCGCGCAAGCGAGTCGCCGAAGACGTCGCTGTGACGTTTTGGCCGTTTCTTGGGTTTTCTTCTTCGTTCCGAGCGTTTCGAAATTCGAACTTTGAAGCAGGTGCATCTGTGGTGGTATGGTGGCCGAACCATCGTGTGTGCGCCAGATCCATCGATTTAACGGGAACACGAAATAAGATGCAACGTCGTCTCTCCGTACGTCACGCGTCCGGCTGTGTCGACAAGCTGATGACACTGAGCGCGATCGCGAGCAGGATCGTCGGACGTTAAGACGTTATGGAAAGATGGTGAGGCAGCTCGATTACCTCGGCCACTGGGAGCATGGGTTCGCAAACGCTGGAGATCTTGAGGCAGGGCGTCTGGGCGAGCCTAACAGGCGGCTGGTTTTACGATCCTCATCTCGATATTTTCTCCAATACGTTCCATCTTTACATCTGGTTGTTTCTACTTTGCCTGCCGTTCACGATCTATCTGGTAAAAAAAAAGAGAAAAAAAATGCAACATTCCGTTTTTTTTCCTCTACGTTTGTGCAGCCGTTTATTTTGGAATTTATTCAAAGACAACTTGTTTCCGCAACTGTTATTAAAATAGTATAATAATATTTAACATTTGAATTTATAACACTTATAAGAAACGGCTGATTGCCAACCTGTGATTATTTAAGACGCTTATCTAATGCTATAAATACATTTTTTTACTATCCTTATTCGCAAAAACTTTGTTGCTTTTCTTTTCATAGCAGTTGCAGAAAAGCAAGTCTGTGTTAAGGAGAGTTTCGTGTGTTTCAGTATTTCCCTCCTACTTTATACGTTTGGCTGGCATATTGCTCGTCATTCGTCGCTGTTTTTGGAACAATAAAGTGTGTGAATCATGCTCTGCACTGTGTATATGATACCACGGAATGTCTAGAGGAACCCAATCAAACTATCAGTCAACAGAAATCAGAGGGTGAGAAGAAATGGGCGAGCCATAATAAGTCCAGGGAACAGTCACAAGATCAAACTAGCCATGGCATAGAGCTGCAAGTTTTGAATGGTACCTATGCTGCATGATTCATAATACTAATCAACTCGATGACATCGTAATTAGGTTTCTATGAATAAGTGGCATACATTTTTATAAAATATCATTGTGGTAATGTGTAGTTTACAAAAAATAATGAGACTATTTTATCTTAAACTAATTAAATTTCTTCGAAAACTTGTTTTATTCCTAAAAAATTCTTGAAATATGAAATTCTGAAATGATTCACCACTCACTTCATAAATTTCTTTACTAACAACCTTCAAACTTTTCAAACTTATAAAATCTAGGTGTATGTAGAATGAAATTAGAATAGATTAGGTAGCCCGTTGTTATTGTAGGATTTCAAGTAATGTCTTTAGATGGTAATATGGTTTTGTATAATCTTAAGATATCATAAACTAATTACAGAACTAAACCAGCATCTTTTAAAACATTACTTAAGATGGTCTTAAAATATGAACTAACTATGAATACTTGATCTATGATTGGTTTATAACATAAAATTTTTTATACTTAAGACTATTTTTAATATAATCAACTATGAATATTTACGAATTTTTTATGAAAATCGATTTTTCTTAGATAAAACCTTTTGCATTATGCTATGAAATCAAATATGTTATACAATATAATTTATAAAATTGTGTAAAATATAATTGAAAGAGTCTATTTAGGAAATTTACAAAGAACTGTTTTATTTATACTATATTTTACAGAACCATATTTTCTATCTCTAATGATGAGTTTAGTACATTTAATAAATAAAATTATTATGATATAAAATATTTTATTCTGCTTAATATAAAATTTCTCATTTATAATATATAATTTTCAAACGTTATAATATTTTTCGTGTAAATTTCTGTTCTTTTATCATTATAATTTATCATTCATATATCAAAACTGATATATGAATATGATAAATTGTATATGTTTGAAGACAACTTTTTTCACTGTATATTTTTCATAATCTGTGCTTCTAGGTAAAACAGACACACCACCTGTAGAATGTTCATCACGCAACTCGTTTATTGAACAAAATATACAGAATTCTGACGCAGATAGTATAACATCTGAATATACTCGGGATAAAGCTAGTTCTACCATTGATTTAAAAGTAGAAATACATAGGAAAAACAGTTCGGAAAGCTCGGAAGAAGCCCAGCAGCTTAGTAAACCAATGATAACTAGCATCAATGTGCATGAAGCTGAATTAGTTTCTGCACAATATCACGAACCACGTTCTAAGAATATTATAAATGGTAATTGAGTGTTCTCTTAACTTATTTAATAGTATATGAAACGATTAAAATAGAGAAATAATTACAATTAATGCTTATATATAGAATGGAAATTAAAGAGGCAAAAGTGTGTGGTAATAGCAGAGGAAGATCGACCGCGTAAATTATGCCGGCATTCATCTGAGGAGTCCAGAAATCGACATTCGAAGCAAAGCAATCTCGGTAAAACAGGATCCGAGAGCCAGATAAAGCAAACCAGTTCGTTGGAATTGACAAATCATCGTCATATCGGCGACGATTATCCATACTGGATGTTAAATCGGAGCATTCGCAGACTCAACTCCAATTCCATACCGAAAGCACGTTTGACGAATGATCATCCACAGAGTTTAGAAATCATATCAAAGAAGGGAGATGCGGATAACAATAAGATCTCGTCTCATCCACAATCATTAGAGGTAAATCTCCCTTACAAATCTTAAAGTATATTAAGTGAAAAAATTAAAACAATATTAAGGAAGAATCACATAGTTGAATGTAATTTTTAAACGACTTGTTTCTAGCAAGCATTAATAATGAGCATTAAAAAGTGTTACATTAATACTTTGTAATATAAAAGTATTATTTTAATTCAAAGGTTATTCCCAAGAAACCGTACCAACAATTAGTACATCCGCAAAGTCTCGAAATAATTGGTGCTACCAGTAAAAACATAAGTAGTACCGACGACAATAATCTGCCACTTCATCCCCAGAGTCTTGAAACAATTAATACCAAAAAGGTATGAGCATTTTGTTTCATGAAATATTTTGTTGCAACTGTTTTTTTTCCACAAAAGATGCATATTTTCTGAATAAAAACGAAATGTTGAAGGTCTTACCACAAAACACACTGAAGAGAAATCAACTACAGCTACAGCTCTTACCGTACCTTAGTTTCGGATCCGAGATAGTTTATCCGATAGCGGAACAGAGCGACGAGCAATTTGCTAATGAAAGTTCAGAAGAATTCAGCCTTTGCGATTCCTATAGTCCACTATTGACGCGAAAAAACATAAATGATGCGAGCGCTACATCTACTCGAGACAGAAGTCTTAGCGCTGGCAGATTTGAAGACAGATTCTCGAGGTACTAATGTATCATTAAATATAATTGTAATGCTCTCTCTAATTAAATATATCAATACAATCTTATTCACGTTACCATTATTTTTTAGATTTAATGACGACAACGGAATAGATAATAACTCTGCAAATTCTCGAGATGCTTTATTAGAAGAGTCCAAATCTAGAGGAGTGAAAAGGAAATACAGCAATGCCAATCAGAACAATCATGAGTTTTCGGACAGTGAACAAAATAAAGAAAAACAACGAGATAAATCGAAAAACATGGAAGATCCGCTTAACTCAGGGAGCATAATCGGAATAGATTGGTTGTTCGAGAGCGGAGATTGTTCGGGGGAGCCATGGACAAGTAAGAGTAAGTTCAGCGTATGGAAATGTACTGATTTTTTTTGTAGGTAAAAAGTGATCTGGTCGAATTATTTTTTGCTATTTGCAAGCTTATATTGTTACGTTTTTCTAATTCGTGCTGCCAGTATTTTGGACTTTCACTCGCTCTGATGATACGGATACGTCAGAAAGCCTACAGACGGCTAGTACAGATTGTAAGTTGGACGCACTATAAAGTTAGGTTTTTCGCGTTGGGGAGATCACTGTTGAGTCAAAGAATATTTTAATATAATACTCAATTGACAGATGAACGTATCGTATTTAACGCTTCCACTCAGCTTCGCGCATGGTTCTTAATTCACATCACAATGCAATCTTCACAAATAAAAGTAGAGGCGATCGATCTTCTAACGTTGTTCGTAAATAGTAAAATGTATGAGAGCAATAAATACGGTATACTGATTTGCGTAGATCTTCATTCTAAAGAGCCTGATTCGGAATCGTCCAGTACAACGACTCTCAGCATCGAGAACGAGGTAAAGCGGAACTTGTTACCACAACTGGAAGTGGACAACACTACTAAGCGTCACCAGGGAGCGATCCCCAAACAGAGCCGTCCAAAACCCACCCCATCGGATGCCGCGGACGACAGTATCGTACCAAGCGAAGAACAGCCGCGGGGGAATCTTAAACGTTACATTCAAGTGCGACGACAGAGAACTAGGAGGCGAGATACTAAACTTGAACAAACAAGCGGTTCGAACAACGAATTGAGCACGTTGCTGCCGAGCCCGGCGTCTCCGTTACTGGCCGCATTACTGAACAATTCCGGTCGGGATCTGCCTGGTCAGTCGAACATCACGTCGTCCGATTTGCGACTCAGTCGCAATTCCGAGAAGCGAACTTTTCGGGCCAGGTACGGACGACTAAAACGGCAACCCGTAGTTCATCGTGGTAGGTCGCGCAATATTGCCAGTCGCGATGATAACGTTGTGCCATTAACCGCACTATTCGGTCTGATCTCGAGTGGTGAGTGTCATCTAGCAACTAATCAGAACGACACTTCGGAAGGAGCGGTGCACTACTTTCGCGACGATAACGGCCATTGGTTGGCTTACACTTTCGACGAGAAAGGTTTAGACATGACCGCCGCTGCTGCGGCGGCAACAGCGACGCAAATACCCGCCAATCCTCACAACGAAAAACTGTTAAATACCTTACTGCGTCAGCAACTCAACCAGAATATACACTATGATGCGACTTGGGAACTCGCGGAGTCTCTGAGCAACAGTTATAGTAGTCTGTCACTCAATTCTGCTGGTTTAACGGTGATAATCGATACGCCACCGGTGCTATCGAGTCCAGCAAGCAATCAAACCAAGACACAGAGTTCACCACCATCGAATTTGATCTCCTCGAATACGGGCAGCTCGAATCAGTGTACACTCGGCGAGAATTCGGAGCGTGAACAGTTCCATCACACCTTAATCACACATTCGGATTCGATGGCTGACAGGAATCGTAGACTGCAAAATCTACTGGGTAATCTGAACCTAAATCAATATCATTCAGACTTTGGTCGCTTGCCAGTACTGACATTGCCCACGCAGGAACCCGACATAAACACCAGTTTGTCGTGGAATCGTTTTGTCGATGGTTTGGATGGTTCCGATTCCAAGCCCACACGAACCAGACATTATTACAAATGGAAAATTGGAAGACTGCCACATATTAAAATACGCTTTGATCGCCTTGCCCTACTGGCTCTGCTCGATCGTAATTTGACTGTGTTTGAGACCATTGTTTCCACGTTTCTGGCGGGTGCAGTTGCAGGACTAGGTCTTTTGCTACTGCAACAGGGCTTCTATCGGGACATCTTCGCTTTCATATTCTGTTTCGTGACGGCCGGCTGCCAGTACTCGCTGCTCAAGTCGGTCCAACCTGACGCTGCATCGCCTACGCACGGCTTTAATCGCATTATAGTATTCTCCAGACCTGCGTATTATATTCTATGCTCAAGTCTTATTTTGATTTTCAACGAGGTGCTTAGGAACTTTAAATCGTCTGATTTTCGAGTATACGGATTGCGCGTCGCCGATTATGATCTCATATTGCAAGTGCGAAATATTCTATTAATATTTCTACTTTGCTTTCCAATCATATTTTCGTTAGGACTCTTCCCGCAGATCAACACGTTTCTTATGTATGTTTGTGAACACCTGGACATTCATCTGTTTGGTGGCAACGCGACTACCAGTTTGGTGTCATCGGTGTACTGTTTATGCCGTAGTGTTATTGCAGTTCTCATCCTCTACGGATTTGCCTATGGTGCCCTTCTCGAGCCCAAATCCTCGCAGCATATCCTATTCTCTATATTCGTCGGTCTACTCGTCGCGATATCCTATCATTTAAGTCGATCATCTTCGGATCCCACTGTGATTTGGGATATTCTCAAGACAAATCTGTGGCCCTTAGAGATAGGAGACAGATACACTGAGGAGAAGGAGGCCAAAATTATCGAAAACACGTCGTCACAGGCACCTGCAGGTGTGAGTTTCAAGGTGGCTAAGAGCAAATCAACTGGCAAGAAGAAGGCCGTGAAGATTAAGGTGAGCGAGCAAATGTCAGACACTGAGTTAGTAGACCCTTTACCGGAGAAGTTACGCTCAACTGTAAACTCCAGACTGAAGAACGACCTGATTGTGTGCACGGTGATCGGCACTCTATCTTTTGGGATTCATCGTACGACAGTGTTCACCGCTCTGCAACCGGAACTCAATCCGGTATTGTGGAGTATCGTAAGCTGCATGGGCTTTCTTCTGCATTACATCGTGCCGCAGCTACGTAAGCAGTTACCGTGGCTGTGCCTCTCAAGACCAGTGTTACGAAGCCATGAGCACGCACAATTTGAAGTACGTGAACCGGTGAAGATCATGTGGTTTGAGAAAGCTTACGTATGCCTGTGCTTTCTCGAGCGGAATGTGCTCTATCCAGTCGTCTTCCTGGGCGCACTCACGGAATGCTCGTCGAAGATCGCTGACAAGTTTGGCGAGAGTGTAGGCGCGCTCATCATTGCCGTGTGTGGCCTCAAGTCTCTCAGGTCAGCGTACTCGGATCCGTCCACCCGCTATCTCGTCCTTGTCTTCGCGGTGCTCTTCTTCCAACTCGACTTCAGAAACTTAAGCGAAACGTTCCTGATGGATTACTTCGTTACGGGGATTGCATTCGCTAAGATCTACGAGCTGCTGCTCAAAATCCGCTTTGTCGTTACGTACATCGCACCTTGGCAGATCACCTGGGGCAGTGCGTTCCACGCGTTCGCCCAACCCTTCTCCGTACCGCATTCAGCGATGCTCTTTCTCCAGGCCGGCATCTCGGCTATGCTTAGCACGCCCCTGAATCCCTTGTTGGGCAGCGCGATCTTCATCTCGTCCTATGTACGACCTGTCAAATTTTGGGAAAGAGACTACAAGACTAGAAGAGTGGACCATTCAAACACGCGTATGTCCTCACATCTGGAACGCAATCTGGGCGCTGACGACAACAATCTGAATTCAATATTTTATGAGCAACTCACGCGCTCTCTTCAGCATAGCTTGTGTGGTGATCTTGCTCTCGGCCGATGGGGAAATGTGGAGCAGGGCGATTGCTTTCTGCTCGCGTCGGATTACTTGAACTGCTTGGTACACATAGTCCAATTAGGTAACGGACTGGTGACGTTTCAGTTGAGAGGTCTTGAATTCCGAGGGACATATTGCCAACAAAGAGAGGTATACAAAAACTAGAATGTTTTTTTCTTTTTATTTCAATGTTAATAATTGTTTATGTATATTTTCAGGTGGAAGCAATCTCAGAAGGTATCGAGAATAATGATAATTGTTGTTGCTGCGAAATGGGTCATATGTCAAATGTACTTAGCGTGAACGCAGCCTTTAGCCAACGTTGGCTCGCCTGGGAAGTTGCCAGCGCCAAATACGTGTTAGAAGGTTACTCAATCTCCGACAACTCTGCAGGTTCTATGCTACAGGTGTTCGAGTTTCGCAAAGTACTAGTTACTTACTATGTCAAAAGTATCATCTTTTACACCGTAAAATCGTCTAAGTTGAAGCAGTGGTTAGAAAATCCAGACATCATTCACGCACTGAAACCGACACTTGACAAGAACTTTGTCGACCTCGATCCCGTCTTCAATGTAAAAATCGACGAGGATTTTGATTTTCGAGCCAGCGGTATCACACGGAGCAACTTCTGTAATGTTTACCTCGACTGGATACAATATTGCGCTGGTAAACAAGATAAGGTGATAAATTGGTGACATTTGCATTATTTCGACACCTTAATATAATTACAATGTAACTTTAATTTAAATAAAACTCGTTACTTTAATAATTGTTTTTGTACATCAGCATTTTAAAATGAACAACACTGAGAAAAGGGCAATGTAAAGAGTCCTTTTACCATTTAAACATTTTAAAATAAAAGATAATTGTTATTATAAATCCCATAAAATACGATTACCTTTTAAGTGCTATAAGTACTTAAATGAAGAATTTAAATCACGTTAGTCTAAACTATAAGAGAGATATAACTACCTTATTTAGTTATAGGAAAGAAAATTTTAAATTGTTTAAAATTAAAGTATTACAACTGTAACTTTAAAGTGACGATCTCTGCTCATATAATTCACAATTCCTCTGATAATGATTCACAAACTATTGTGTGTTTTCCAGTCTTTGGATAGAACACGCGATTCGTATCTCGTATCTCTGTGCCTCTCATTAAGTCTATTGGGAAGACGCGTATTAGGCGCTGCGTCTCATAACACATTATCAAACGTTGAATTTTTTCTTTATGGATTGCACGCATTATTTAAAGGTACAAAATGATTTTATAATAATTATTCATGAATAATTTAATATACATTTTTTGAAACTTATGTGTTATATTTTATTACAGGAGATTTCCGGATAACATCATTCCGCGATGAATGGGTACTGCTCGATGTTGATCTCCTGCGCAGCGTAGTTGCGAAGGGAATAAGAATGGCCTTAAAACTACACCAGGACCATTTTATGAGTCCAGAACAGTACGTTGAATCAGTGGCACTCTATGAAGCCATCGACAATCATGATCAGAATCTCGTTATCAGTCATGAGGCGGATCCGCTTTGGAGAAATGCTGTATTAAGTGGAGCACCCAGTTTACTAGCACTCAGGTTCGTATTTCACAAAATGTTAATTGTGGAAATTCTGCGTAGCAATCAAAATGAACGTTCGACATTTTCAGACATGTGCTTGATGATGGCATAGACGAGTACAAAGTGATAATGCTCAATAAGCGTTACTTGAGCTTTCGAGTAATCAAAATGAACCGCGAATGCGTCCGTGGACTTTGGGCCGGTCAGCAGCAAGAGCTAGTATATCTGAGAAACAGAAATCCGGAGCGCGGCTCGATACAGAACGCTAAACAAGCTCTGAGAAATATAATCAATAGTTCTTGCGACCAACCGATTGGATATCCGATTTACGTCTCCCCTTTGACGACCAGCTACGCTGAGACTAATGAACATTTGTGCTCGATAATCGGAGGACCATTGACTTTTGGTACTATAAAAAGCACTGTGTTGAAACTGTGGAGAAGGTACGTATTTAGAATGAAGGTGATCCTCTTACCTTCAAACCATATGATTCAACCTAATTTTAAATAGATAACGTAATCAATTTATTTCTAAATCTGACAATTGAACTTTGTTCATTTTTAGAATAAGAAGAAGATGTGGTCAAGGTTGTTCCTCGGGAGCTACTGGTTCCCAAGACGACGGAGGCTTTGGAAATGACGGAGTGTACGCGATGACTACATACAACATACATTCTGGTACTTGCAAATATCCATTTGATAATCATCAATATTATTTCAATAGACCATTAATCTTAACAACAATCTCAAATTTGCTATATTATTCTGTTATACATAATTTATGAATGATAGGCTATGCCCAATCGGGTCACAACACTTCCGGTTCTCAATCAATGGAGTCTGGCTGTCAAATCGGCGGTTCGACTGGTCGGGGTTCCCTCGGTCGTGCAAATACGGGTTCTCTCGGTGGTAACAGAGGCTCGCTAGCTTCCGTCGGGAAGCCAACCAGCTCGACACTCGCCAGTTTGGCCGGACTTCTCAGTAGTAATGATATTAAAATGGAGACAAAGAGCGAGACGAGTTTTTCCAGCAAGCTAGAGAAAGAGGAAGTGTTTCAAAGAGTTCGCGTAAGTATCGTAGTGTCATATGCATCGAGTTTATATCAACTTATTGTAAATTAAACATAAAAATGTGTTATTAGAGCTATTTTCAACCATTAATTGTATTAGTCATCGAATTAATAAAAAATGAATTGTTAACACATTTTTTTGATGATATTTGATGCTAAATTATTCAAAATTTAAGCGTTGTAATTTTATTATTTTAAACTTTCAATCGCTATTTGATTCGATAGTGTTATTGATAGATTTATATGAAAGAGATAGAAATATTTTATAAAAATACACGTGAATCATTAATGAGGCAATTTCCTTGAACAGATTATGGATCCTAATCAAGTATACGACGCAATTAATTTGGGTCGACGTATAGATGTGATTTGGCCGGACGAAAGAATGCGACAGCAAGGTGGTCGTTCCGGCTGGCAGCATTGGGTACCAGAGAGAGGCATGGAAGGTTGTGTAGTTCATCGTTGGTCGCCGAATCATCGCGACCCCAATCGGCGATCGCACGTCGACAAAGTTATCCTACTCGTAAAGATCGAAGACAAATATGTGCCGATAGCCGAGCAAGGCGTACGCGATCTGGGAGCGGAAGTTTAGCATAACATTTTTGGAACGCGACAACCTACGGTCATCGTTTTTGTATATTTGTTCCATCTGCAGACTTGCAGTATTCCATACGTATCGACTGCTGGCCATCAACTGTCTGATTTTGTTCGAAGGTTTCGACTTGGCATGGAAATTAATTTCTAACGCGAACAAATGTATTGTACTGACAATGTCGAATGCTAGTTACCTACTTCCACGAAGTCAATACTCGCCATTAGATCGTAAATTGAAAGACTCGGATCAACGACATGCTCAATCACATGAGATCCTTAATTTATTTCGGTTGACAAGTGTCATTGTGATTACAGTTACAACGTTTAGCATCTCATTTCTCCTTCCTTCTTTTCAGAGTACCGAAGAATTTGCGATATTTTTCACTTACTTCACTGTAGAATTGCTCGTGAGACTTCCTTCGTGTCTCTCTCCTCTCTGATAAAAAAAAGTTAATAGAGAACGATTAAGAACGATAGCATTTCTATCAATTTGTATTGTGTGTGTGTTATATAAGTTTATATCATTTTCTGTCGTCAACTTTGCGAGCATCACGATTGATTGGCTATGAATTCTATGATATTTTATCATGTTCTATAAGATTTGCACAAGTACTCCTTCCCTCACCCCTCAACATACCCTCCCTTTCCCAACAACGTCTATACAGGGAGTCCCCCAGGGTAGCAACTCAGTATCAGCGCATCCCTCGCCCTGATGAAGTGAATGGCATGGTTCACGAAATGTTGGCACCAATAATAAAGAAATACACGGCGATAACCCGCAAACCTTCTGGTATAATTGAAGATTTGTACAAGATTCCTATATGATTTGATTCAAATTAGTGAATTTACGGACCAATTTCCGTATTCAAAATGATAGGATTTTTCTATCGTTCTCTATCAACTTTTTTTTTATCAGGGCTAGCATATTGTCGCCGCAAACTCTTTTGATTTGGTCTCATTTTTGTTGATATTGTACTTAGAAGTTTTACAGGTACGATTCGATGACATTCCTCGTCAGATTCAATGTCCTGTTTTTCTTTTTTCGTCTTAATCGTTATTGAATCGCTAAAGTTTCGGACATTTCGATGCGAAACAACGCAAATCTGTTGCGAGAATTGTAGAGACTGTACAGAGAGAGGAGACAGAGAGATATATAGAAATATTTTGTCACCTTGTAAGTATCACGGATACATATATTGTTATTTCTGACGAATTGCATGAGAAGATAAAATGCCAATCGCCAAGTTATTCAATGCAATCTGATTGTATCATGTTGTACCATATATACTGTATATTAAAATATGGTGAATATTAATATATTATTAATAATATTAATAATATTAATAATATTAATAATAATAGAATATTAATATAAAAATATTATTTCATTTTTGGGACGGAGCAGATGTTACTTGTTGTCCAATGTATCTAGATCATTTACTATCGGTTAATAGAAATGGTAGCGTATCTGGGCGCATTCTCTTCCACTAATCTAATGTAAATGCGGTGTATATTTTTTTGCGGATAAAGAAAAGATAAAAAGAAAAGAACGAATCATAAAGTAGAAGTGTATTATTTATGAATATGTAATAATGTATCATATAGACGAGAGGGTACTTCTTTAAATGTACTATTGCTATATAGCAGGTACAACAAGTGGCATCGATAGGATTAATTGTATATAAAATTGTCATTCGTGTTTTTCTACATTTTGTTACGATTCTCTTTTTTAAAAAGTAAGAGCATTGTAGATATATAAATTGTATATACGTCGTTATACGTCATTCAACGCCGCAGACTTCAAAGCGTCCAGGATCTATTCTACTTGAGTATATAATTTTGCAGAGTGTCACGAAATCGCTCTAGCGGGACATATCGGTGTAAATTGAAATAGCGGTGTTATCTCGTTCATTTCCACGCCCGTGCCCATGTACAAAAGTTCTCGAACTTGTACTTGGCATTACTTAATTATTCACAAGATTGTTAGTCAACAGTGCATTTACGTCCGATGGACATCTTGTTAGGTATTATGTATTGAGGATATCGTATATTGAGTGCACTGATGTAATGTTCCATCGGGCAACGAAATGTATGTAATGTTATCCTTAAGAGAAAGTTACGAATCGTTTTCATTTTTCTTCTTTGTCTTCTAATTTTGTATATAATCTCTGTAAATCAATTTCTACTTCACTTGTTTCCTTATAAATGTTATAAACGAGTTAAAGACGTAGGTATTGGTTATTTAAATGATAAGAAACGCAAGGTTGCTTGCAAAAAAATGCGTAAAGCTGAAGCACTTAACTCGTTCGTTCGTTACTGTGTAGAAAAGAATATATATGTATATGTATAAGATATATAAATATACATATATATTTGTGGTAAATAGGAAAGAGAAATAATTTTTTGCAAGTGACCACAGAATCACAGCATTGCCTTATCATGGTGTCTTAAAAAGCACCTGACTGATAATGAAAAAGATTATAGCTAGTCTTTTAATTGTTGGTAACACATTTATGTATCGCTTGCTGCCGAAAGACGAAAGAGAGTGGAAAGGGGGAAAGGGTGCTCTTTCACCAGAATTACGTGGGATAATAATATTATATTATAATCTCTGGCCTACTATATCTTTAATGGACAGTACTTTCGTACACTGATTGTACACAATGATCAACAATAAACGAGAAATTGAAATCTGATTAGATAATGATTTATCTCGGCTTCACTGCCACAAAGATACACACACGATTTACGTAGCTGTTAAAGTAGCTGTCCTCTAGCCTTGAATAACTTATCGAAATTAATATATACATTTTATACAATTTAAGATATTAGCGTACACATTATCTATTGAACATTATTATTATTAATTATATTATTAAACGAAATTAAGTTATATCAGAAAAATATATATGTATATGTGTATAAAGCGTATTTAAAAAATATGTATCGTACGTAAAAAAATAACACAATTCGTATCACTCTCTTCGAAAATTTATCATTAATGCACATAATTCGTTATCAGGCTGATTTGTCAAGTGATTTTTACTAGATCTATATACTATTTTTATAAATGTTTAAATGAAGATACGAATATATCGAGGATATATATTGAAAAGTCGTGTCTATAAAAAGACGTATATATCACAAGTTTCATAAAGTGTTTACAGGTTTTGCAATAGATTCTTTAATAATTTTTTCTATGATATAGGAATCTTTTTTGCCTCTTAAACATCTAAAGGAAAATTTTTATCATCTTCTTGGTCGATTCAAGAATATACAGGCTATTAAATAAGCATTATATTATAGAATATCTAAATAGAAGTATAAATATTTCAATATAATATATATAATTTGGACACATCAACAGATTTATGAATATTGATACATATATATTAGTTAAGTAATCATATTGCCATTTCACACAACAAATATATATATATATATATATATACATCTAAAATTTTTACCTACATAGTGCTTATCTAATTAGATAAAAAAGGCCATAATTCTTGGACGAAATAGCTTGAAATGTTACATTCTCTCTACAAGTATGAAAATACATTTAATTGATAGAGAGAAATGGAAGCATAAAGTGTGTATTTTATATATAATTTGCTATACTGCCATGACTAGGACTTAGTATCGTTACTTTCCGTAGTTATTGGTCCTTCGTGCGTTAGTTTTTGTATTAAATTCTTTATCATCTCGTTATTGACTAAACCGATAAATTTGTCTACGACTAGGCCATTTGAAATCGCTATTACTGCAGGTACAGCTTTTACCTCGAAGACGTGTACCAATTCAGGATTCTCTTCTACGTCAACTATAGCTAAATCTAACTTATCCATAGGCTCTATAAGTTCTATTAACTTAGGTGTCAATATCTTACAAGGATCGCACCAATCTGCGTGAAAATTGACTATAACTGGCACAGTGCCGTTCATCACCTTATTCACAAATTCACTATTATTATTTATCTCATACCGTTTATTATTCTGACGAAATAATGAAATACGTCTCACCACAGACGGTATGCAATTTCTTATACTGCACAACATTGTTCCTTTTCTTTTTTCTTTTTATAATGTACAAAGATAAACTTTTTTTTTATAATACAGAGATGAACGGTTGATTACTACTATAGATATGCGAGAAGATGAACTTTACATTTATAAATTAAGTCTTGCACAATTAAATGTCTTCATGCTTGTTGGCGAACAAGAGTACCTAAAAAGAAAATTGTTGCAATATAGTTAACTATATATAACAATGCAATATTTAACTGCTAGAAACATTCTCTATCACTAGATATAAAAAAAGTTTCAATTTTACCGTGTTTCAATAATATCGTTCTTGTATTATTCATTTAAAGTATACTGAAGATGGTCCCAAAAGAGAGAACCCAGGTGGTTATTCTAACTGGTCTAACAACTTCCACCAATCCAAATTTGATATATCCCACAACGGAAATTATAGATGAGATAAAACATACAATCAAAATTATTATACGCCAGACAAAAAGTCGATCGTATACCTGAAAAACAAGAATCTATTTAGATATCATATGAATACTCAGTCACTTAAATAATTTCTTTAAAATATAAATAATCTAATTTAATTTAATTTGTGCTATTTTTTATTTCAATAACTATTTTATTTATGTCTGACAATAACAGGTAAATTAAGCTGCAATAATTAATTAATCTTTAAAATAAAGCCTATGTGGAAATAATTTTAAAAACTCCAGATTCTAAAATAACTTTTGCAAAATAGGTAATTTTTAGATAACTTTTCTAAAATATGTTAATTATTAATGAAAGCAATTTGTTATATTTGTATTCATGAAGTAACTCAAACGGATATTCCAAACTCCGATTAACTTAAACGATGACTAATTCGACAGTTGCTTCCAGCAAGGTTCCTAATTATATTATTCAACCTTCTTGACCAATTTTTCAAACAAAAAACTAATAATTTCATTCAGGCTAAGAGGGAATTTAGAGAATAGGCATATTACTCGAACGAGCTAATCGGGATTTAATTGAGTGCGTTTATTGTAATCGGATTGAATGAATGAATCGGTCAAAACGTCTAGAACGACTGGAAAGAGTACGGCGAATATATATATTCAAACGTATATTATTCCTCTCACAATCCCTCCCAATAAAATTTCTCCGATCATACCTTGCTATCCGTGGGAGCGGACTTCTCTGACGCGCGCGGCACTTTGAGCAAGATGTACGTGAATGCGCTTACGAGCAGTATCGCGATTATACAGACCCAGCCAATCTTCCTCTCGATGCGCAACGATATCAGGAATATTAGTGCGACCAGTACCCACAGAGTGAGGATGGAAAACAATCCCACACCGACACCAAATATCAAGGTCATACCTCCAGGAAAAAGAACGGGAGGCAAGGACAGTGCGAGAATTGTCAGGATGGGGACGTATATTTAGCTTTTTAGCTATAGTGTGTTTTATGCACTATAGGATGGTAGATGACGTTTGCAGCTGACGCATCTTGCGATCTATGCATTTACAAAAGCTGTAAAGAAATAACACCAGGATTGGCATGTGTGTGTATTTGAAATATTTTTATTTTTAAAACACACAGTATATATATTTACAATACAAGTGTATTTCATTAGGGTATACATGAAAGTATTTTGTATTTAAAATCGAAAATAAGGTTGAAAGTTTTTAGTATTTTATGTAATTTAAATAATAAAAATTATAATTGATTGTTAATCTTAGTATTTTACATACGAAATACAAAATACTTTTATATGTTTCACCTCATAAACAGCATATTTATTATAATAGGTACAGTGTATTGCCTAGTTCACACTAGGCGCGATGAGCGATGCGTGACGAGCGATAACCAATAAGAACTCTTCTTTACATCGTCGTGTGAGCTAAAGCAAAACTTTTATTGGTTATCGCTCGTCGTTCATCGCCCATCGCATCCAGTATGAACTAGGCATATGTATAAGTTATACACACTTCCTTACATACTTGCAGAGATTTGTATTATCGATTCTCTATCGATAAAACAGAGTCCACTAAGCTATCGTCGATATAATAGGAAATGTTTCTGTAATCGGCCGTCTGATCTAATGTTTGTATACAAACGCACAGTAGATATAAAACAAATTTCGAAGTTCCACAAAGTGCTTCTTTCGAATTTTTCCACATTACGAAAAAAGATGAGCACGGATCTGGATTTTTTAGAATTTACCAAGCAGACCGAGATGTTATTGTGCGGAGTGGGGGCACAGAAGTTAATAAAAGAGTGTAAAAGAAGGAATATATCAACTAACGCGTTGCACAGGTTGACTAAGGAAGATTTTGTGCAACTTGGTAACTTGTTTATTCTAATAATTGTGTCATCGTTTAATACTAGCACCTTTTATTTACTGAGATTTGTGAATTACTGCAATTAGTACAATATGTATAATATGTATATATGTTTGTTAAAATTCTGTAAAATACATTATTAGGTTAAAATTTAGAAGTTCTAGTAATATGCAGAGTAAATTATAATTTAATTCAGTAAGTTGTGTAATACGATTGGACATGTATATAAAATTCACATTGTATTATAGAATCATTGAAAATCCTGCTTGACCAGGAATAAAAACCAGGTTAAAAACCATTTAAGGTTTTTATTTTCTAGTGTTGTCATATACTTACATTATTATAATTGTTTTAAAATATACTTTCCCAAAAATTTTAAACTTTTAACAATCACAAAAAAAATCCCTAAAGAATTCATTCTTCTATATTAAAAAGGCTATGAAGCCTATATATAATTTATATAATAATTCTTTAATAACAAAAACTCCCATACAATTTAAAATTAACTTGGAAAGAAAAAGGGCACTAGGAGTCAGGCGCAGATAATTTTACGCAAACGCTGATATTTATCAAGTAAAACTTATTTATTACAAAAGTTATTCTTACATGTTTCGGCTCAATTTTGAGCCTTCTTCAGAGACAATAAAAAATTACATAAATAAAATATAGTTTAAAGTTGACAACAGATTAAAGGATGTTTAAAACACCATCCTATTTATTAATTTTTCTTTTCTGCCTTTATTGGTCATATTATTTTGTTCTTTAAGATGAAATTGTCATCTGATTTATTTCTCAGTTGTGGGGGAGCTCGCGGTGTTTTAAACATCCTTTAATCTGTTGTCAACTTTAAACTATATTTTATTTATGTAATTTTTTATTGTCTCTGAAGAAGGCTCAAAATTGAGCCGAAACATGTAAGAATAATTTTTGTAATAAATAAGTTTTGCTTGATAAATATCAGCGTTTGCATAAAGTTATCTGCGTCTAACTCCTAGTGCCCTTTTTCTTTCCAATAAGTTAAATATAATTTATTAGAAGTTTCTATTTGAATTATATATCTGTTGTTACAAAGTTATTTAGAAATGTGAATATTATCATTTATATTTTTTTTTTATATTATATTATATTTTTATGATATGTGTAAATATATGCATGTATATATAAAAATGATAATAAGGAATTGCTTACAGGTGCAGATGCAAATCATGCAGAAAACATAGTCAACGCTCTATGTATTTCTAAGAAAAAACAATATAATGTAAAACCAAAATCTCATTACAGGTATCAGATTGTTATTAAATTTGTTTTTATTACTTATAACATCGAAATTGAAAAATTTTATCATTTTTACAGTATACTTGATAAAATAGAGATACTGCAGGTAGGTGAAAGGCAGCTCAGCATAATCCAAGACTTTGTGAAGTATTGCAAAATAAAGCTAAAAAAAGAAAGAATCAACTTCTTTGTTGAAACAGATAAGGCTTTAAGTGCTTCTCAAATTCTATGTGTGTCCGCTGAGGCTACTCTTAAAGAAGTCAGTGAGGCTGAGTTGAAATTGAAAGAATTAGAAGCTATGATAATTGTATGTATCACAAAATATGTTATATTCATACATTTCTTCAAATTAAGGTGTTCATAATTAAACATTTGTTTGAAATGAGCGAACTGTAGTAGAATATAAATGAGTAACGAAACACAAATATGATCAGTGCTGAATATACTTAATTGTGTTATTTACAGTGGTCTAATTTGACACCTAATAATATTTCTGATTAATTTTAAATACATCTTTCAGTTATATTTAAACTATGTGCTTATTAGCATTATTATTAAATGACAATCAATTTGTGATATTAATTCTGTTTTAATTTATGATTGCAATTCAAATGTGATAGTAATCAATGTACAATTTATAACTGAAAGATGAATTCAAAATTAACATAGAGAAATATTATTAATCACTAAGATCCACAATCTCGATCGCATTTGACATGCTTTTTACTTAATTATATTGTTCATTTGATCTAGTTTAACTTATTATTTAATAGCACATTTTATTTTATTTGACAACTTTTGCACCTATTTTCAGAAATATCTAAACTAAACTTCTTTTTTTTCAGTCTAAAAACAACCAAAAACATTCTTACGTATTGTATAGCATTTCATTCGGCGGATTGTGTGTTGCAACATACATATTATTAAACAGACTTTGGAGATAAAATATGTAGGTATAGATTGTTAAGTTGTGCAGATTACTAATATAGGTACATATAATTTTTTTAAGTCATACAAACAAATTTTTTGTATACTTTATAAACACACACATGTGTCATAAATATACATTTTTAATAACATGTTTCAGAATAAAGGCTCTCTTTAATTAACACCATTCACAGTACCTAAAATTCCGGAAAAATTGTCTCGTGTTTATTTCCATCAATATAGATAAACTTTAATCTTATGTTAGTTTAAGTTTCCTATTCTTCATCTAGTTCTAAGAATTAGAAAAATAAATGAAGAGTCTGCATTGTCGCCTACGTTCAACAGAGAAAGCAACTTTGCTGTTATTGTTTTATATGATTGGTCTTATTCTTAGTTCTTCGCTGAATTTAAATATCATTACAAGTCATGTAAACAAATACTGTTGTAAAGCTTTATCTGCTTAATGCATTGATTATTGAAAGAGACATTAGTTAATTACATAAAATTTACTTAAAATTAATTAGATTTAATAAATTCTTGTCCTCTCTTTTCTCAAGACAGAAATCCTTTTCGTCCCGGAGTACCATGTCCTTTTTAGAATTTGAACGAAGGATGAAGAAGTCAAAGGGTCCGCGCATATATATGCCATATATATAGAGACAAATCGGGAAAAAATTGAATAGAGCCTGCGGAACAATCATAATATTCGCAACCACTACGGGGAAAGTTGAGAGGGGTGTATATAGGGTGTAAATTGTGAGACAGCTCGATCGAAGATAGTCATGGGGAATTTCAGTATTCAGGCAGACTCAACGAACGATACGGCACGGAACTACGGCGTTGCGCCGGATCTGCGTACACACCCCCGGGGCCGCCGTCGAAGCGGCAAACGCATGCGCATACGCCCGGTCGCTGCATGAGCTTTGAAATCTCCGCTTCAGTCGCACGAAGATGGACGGTGGAGCGTACGGCGGTGGAAAGGCCGGGGCCCCTTTCGATCTGATCGCATTCGTCCAGCGGCCGCAGGTTATTCTCAGAACATTATGCCTGGTAAGTCGTCGCAGCTTCCGGAGAGCGGTATCGTTTCAGGTCGATTGAAGAGCGCGATCACGACAACGACGACGGTGCCGTGGGTAAAAAGAGAGAGAGTGAGAGAGGTGTGGAGGGGCGAGAACGAGCGAGATCCCTCGACGCGGATGGTCATTGATTTTAAAAGAGAGCCTCGGTTCCTCCCCCACTACCACTACTACGATGGGGTTCTATTGATTTTTCGCGAATTCCAGCGGTACGCACCCGTACGCTATGGGTCTCCATGGTGTTCGATGTATAATTGGGATCCATTGCTGCTCGATTCGACGGAGCGAATCATTTACTTGACTTTCTTCGTGGATATATCGGACGAAATACAGAGCTCGGATCGCGGACTTCTCTTCCACCTTAATAGCATAAATGTCTTCTTGACAACGCTATTAATTAATGAATTCCATCCTAATTGTTCTCTCTCTCTCTCTCTCTCTCTCTCTCTCTCTCTCCCTCCCTCTCTCCTTTTCTTAAAAACGTTTACTTCTGTATTATATAAATATAAGGAATTAGTGCAAGGCATCTGCAGCTGGAGCATATCAGCTCAAGATCTAAGATACTTTAAAACTAGAATTATTCCAAAAAATATTGAAGATTTTAGACTATCATATATTAATGTTAAATTGGATTTTTATTAATTTTAAACCATTGTATCGTTTTTCCAAAACAATTACTATTTGTTTTATTTTTCCTCTAATTATTATTTATATATTATAAACATATTGTAATAAAATATAAAAATAATTGAAGAATATTAAAAGTATATTTATAGGCTTTTGTTCTGCATTGCTTTTGCTGAAGTATTGTGTTTTAGACTGCTTTTCTTTTAGGAAACGCAATTGATATGAACATCGTTCTATCTTTCTTGAAATTCAATGAATAACAAAGATAGAATGATTCGAACAGAAAAACAGCCTTAATTTCGTGTAAAAATATTTTATATTTTGTTACAACGCAATGTATCTTGATTTTTTGAATTTCTACTGTTCTACAGAAAAATATTTATTATGTTTTCAGCTATTTGCAATAATTGTGTTTGGATGTATAAGCAGCAAGGGTTATCTTGCGAAAGACGATGGAAAAGAAGTTTGTCTTTACAATGAGGACAATAATGCGTGCAACTATGGGATTGGTATCGGAGTATTGGCATTTTTGGGCAGTATCGGATTCCTCGCGGGTGAATACCTATTTGAACAAATGTCGTCCGTCAAGACTAGGAAACATTTTGTCCTCATAGATTTAATGTAAGCTGTGCACATTTTTACAATCTAGACGTTAATAACATTTGTATGATCTTTAAAAATCACGTTGAAAGTGTCTTTAAAATCCTTCAACACATCTTAATATACAACCTGATATAATATATTGTATATTAATATAATAATATATTAATTACAGGTTCTCGGGTTTATGGGCTTTCCTTTATTTTGTTGGATTCTGTTACTTGACAAGTGCATGGAATAATTCTGTAAGACCAAAAGACGGATATGGAGTAAATAATGTACAATCGGCTATTGCATTCTCGTTCTTTTCCATCTTTACCTGGGTACGTTAGATGAAGCAACAATTTGTGCAGCCAATTTTATTTAATATATTGTTAGCGTCTTAGTTTTCTTGGATTTATATAGATAAACAATTATGTTTTCTTATGAATTTGTCTCAAAATTTTATTTTGTCATTACAGGCCGCTTGTACTTGGTTCGCGTTTCTAAGATTTAAACAAGGTAGTGAAGCAGCATTCGCTCCAAGTTACGAAGCGGATCCTGTCAGTAGTACAGGATACACAAGTTATCCTGATGCCACTGACACTGCTTACCAAGAACCGCCATTCGGTCAACAACAACAGCGGGGTATGGGTGACTTTCAAGCCCCAGCTTACTAAAAGTCATCCATAGTCTTACCAAAATGTATTTCCATTGAATGCACAGCGAGCTACTTACGAAAGAAGATGATTTAGGATAATTTTTCAGAACAAAATATATATTGTTTTCCATCACCTATTTTACTTAAAGGTAATCTCAATATTATTATGAAATCATTTCAATATTTTTAGTATTCATAATTTCCAACATATGGCTATTTTTTATTGATATTAATCTAAAAGAAAAACGCAAGAAATATATATTCTAATGTATATCTCTGGTTCCGGTGAATAATGTGCCAAGGTATGTAAAAGATGATCATCAGTCAAGCTCTATTTAAGAATCTTCAATTCGCAAAATTCTTTGTGATAAATAGTGTTTTAATAATAAAATTTGCAGTAATTACATTGAATTATATTTTTTTTTACAGACTAAAGAAGAACTTCATTCGCTGATAGGTCGCTGGGCAGCGCGTGGGTCATAGAGTAAGTTTTCATGCAGGATGTAGAAGGAAGTTATTTGTTAAACTGTGCTTCTTATTGTTGACCACTTGTAAATTACACTTATCCATACGCCCTATCACAAAAAAATGCGTTAGATGTGTTTGAAATCATATATGCCTGGACATGCGTTACGACGGTGGCTACTGACCATTTATGGGAAGTAAATATAAAATATATATATTATATCTTATTATAAATAACACTATAGCTAAACTCCATAAATAAGTAAAACTAGTACATGCACAGGCTATGTATATTTTAACGTTGTAACGTGGTCATGGTAAACGCGACTTAAATATAACAGTAATAATATGCGTTGCATTATTATGCAATTAGTATTAAACAATGTACACGAAGTTTAGAATTGAAATGAATAAGTCTCGAATAAGTCGACACGTGTTTTAATATTAGTGAGACAATATCTAAGTTACTTAAGTTACTTGTTATATGAGTTGCAAGATAATGGAATATTTCCTTACAGAATAGCATTAGCAAATGTAATTGCACTTATAAATCACAATGAATAACAAAACCAAAGTTTTTATTAATATAAAAATATATATTTACATATATCCAAATTATAATAGACATAACTTCACATAAAAAAAAAAAAAATTGTCTAATGTTAACTTATTAGATTTTTGTATTTGAGTCGCTATATATGTTAACGATTCATTAACATGAAGGGAAAAACTTATAATTGAACACGTCCCGAAGAAAGTTTTGTTCGTTGAATTTTATTCAATGATTCTTTATTTTGATAAGTATTTATAAAATCTCAGGAACATATTTTCAATTATTCAGATTTATTTATTTATTTATTATCTCATTATTTATTACATAAGATGAATATAAATCATAATATGTATGCTAAGAGTCCTGCATTAAAAATATGAAATTATTTTGATTGAGGAGCATATGAGCATCAATAGAAAAAATATCTGTATATGATGACTTCGAATTTAATAACCCTGAAGGCGTGCGTGTTGTCTAATAATAGAAAATAGCAATCTTGTATTGATAAATTGAGATAATCTTTTGTTTAAAGCAGAATAAAAGTTTATGTGTGTGTGTGTGTGTGTATATATATATATATTTGTATAAATTTAAATTTATGATTCAAAGCATTTATTTAAGTATTTTCTTTTGTTATATGCTACATTAAACAATGTGAACATTATTAGAAACTTATACAGTAATTTAGTAATCTGAAAATATATATATTTTTTGGAGTTATACATTCTTGTATGCATGTGCACACACATACACACACACACACACACATATATATATACATACATACACACACACACACACACGTGCGAACTGTACAGTTGAGTATATGAAATTCTTTAATTTCTAATTAAATTAAAGTAGACTCTCGAAAATTTCAAATACACAAGAATAAAAGAGTTAATGAGAGTATATTCGTTGTTATTCTTTAATTTCTGTTTTTGTGTACAAAAACATGATTTTTTATAGATTTGCGTTTATAACCTTCCGTCAATCTTTCGATACATCTATGTGTGTGTGTGTGTGTGTGTGTGTGTGTGTGTGTGTGTGAAGAGAATATATAAGAATATATGATCCTGATAATTTGAAAAACAGTTTATGTAAAATATTACGTGAAGTGCAATAATAATCATTATATGTATTTCAGATAGTTCTAAAAATATTATCCCTTTGAATGTGTAGGATTAATTATGGTAAGAAAATGTATTTTCAACATTTCATTAAATTTTATATTTCCTTTTTTTATGATTTATTGATTTAGACTTTATATTCAACGGGTTGGATTTTTAGATTATGTTCACACACTCCTCAAAATTGATCTCACTTCTTTCAAATATCTTAGCCCTTCTCAGTACATAGCTAATAACATTGTTGACTAGTAGCATAGTGTGATGACATACAGCTCATCATGTTCACCAAGAAGAGTTGAGGCAATAACAAACACAGTCAAGTCTCTAATCTTTACCACATAAGAAAGGAACAACGTAATCCGTGCTTTTGATTTCGTCTATGAAATCAGAGGAAGCGAAACAGATTAATTGTACTCGTGACAGAATGTAATGCTATCAAAAAATATCTACTATAAAGTTGTAAAGAAATAAAAATGTATTAAGATGTGAGTATTGGTAACTAAATGTATAGTTGTATTATTATACTTAATATATATATACATATATGCATCTAATCATTGCATTTAATGCAGTAGCAATGCGTATACGTCTGTAAAGATTTGAGTGTTTAGAAACAATCTATAATGTAACTTGAAATAGCCAAAATACATATAAGTGATTATTTTTATGCAAACTCAAATGATTGTATGGCAGTTAAGTGACAGCTAGATTACGTTTATCTTATGCATAAACTTATTTTTATTAAAATGCAGCTTTATATACAAACATTTTTTCTGATTTGTATTATCTATAAAGAAAGGAACTTTAGTTCGATCTTTATTTTTTTTTTAATTAAAAATTTAATATGTGTGAATCAAATAATAATTCAATAAAATTAAACATTTATATTCTTACTTTGATTTTATTTAATATTATATTTATAACATTAACTGATAATTGAATTCATTTTCGTTTTTTTGAATATATTCTTGTATGAGTATGAACATAATAAACTTCAAGCACAATAGTAATATCAAATTGACAATTAGCGATAGACAAATCCAAGCTTAAATATGTAAAGTAACAAATCTAAAAAGCATTATATTCATTTCTAATATGATGGTACAAAACAGATCTGTTAACAGACTCAATGCCTAATGAAATCTTCATCACCAATCAATGTGCAGTCGTTGAGTTTAGCTAAGTGGCAATTCTGTAACATACAAATACATCCAAACAGATCCAAATTAAAATAGTATTAAAAAAATAATCAATATAAAAAATAAAATTCAAGAAATAATTTTTATACGATTGAATTATACGAAATTGAATTTTTCAATATTTTTTTAATCACACATTAAAATAATTATACATTTTCTTTGTCTTCATGAGAATAAATTTTCGTAATGTTTTAGATTATTTTTTTAAATTATTATTTTTAATCATAGAAATAAAATAATCTGATGGGGAGAAATAATTAATTTTTTTATACAAGTAATAAGTTTGCTTACCGCAAGGTTGCTCCATCGATATTCAATGCTTGTGTCTCCTCCAGGATTATCCAGTCTGCTTCTCATTGGGCGCATTCAGCAGAAAAGAGCGCTACGAGAGCGCTCGCTGTTATTGGTGTATTCTTCTAGATCATCCAATCAGAATTTTAAATCTGGAAGAATATACCAATAACAGCGAGCGCTCTCGTAGCGCTCTTTTCTGCTGAATGCGCCCATTAATTAAGAAGATGCTGGAGTCGCCTGTATTACCGATAAAACTAGCGTTTTTAACGTTTTCGTTCCTGTCTAATTTCTTCGTAATAGTTTCACAAAATAAAAATTTCTTCTCCACGATTTAAATATTTAAGCTAATGTATGTACATACCTACTCCTGGTGTATTTTGTGTCCAAAGCTAGAAAAAGTGTCATTCTTTTTTTATAGATTCGGCTACGCTGCCCCGAATCCAAGCTTCCGGTCTCACTCATCTCACTGTCCACATGGGTTATGATTTAATTTGGAATAATAGAAATAATAGAAACATTAGGTCTGTTCGCATTGCTTGCACTTTTTGCACTTACTATCTTCGCTTTCTCTCTTTTTAACGCCGAATATATATCTATCTCATTTTAAGTGCAAAATTATTTGGGGATTTTATGCAACGCGAACAGACCTCTATTATTACATATATATTTTTTAATTTGATTTTAAATTTCGTGCACTTTGTACGGAGTAGTGAAACGCATGCGCATATATAGCAGAAATTGACAGATTTCCCAACCTCAACAGCCGTCAACTTAACGCATCTCGGATCGGAGGGCAGAGCGGCACTTTTTATTGCTAGATTCGGTCGTTTCGTGCAAAAACGTGTCGAATAAGTGTATTTTTATCAAAATTTGAACTGAGCGGGATATTCTATACTTTTACCTAATTCTGTTGTAGATAGTCTTTCTTTCTCGATTATAGTAGTTCTGAATAGTCCAAAATGAGTGTAATTACTGAATCCGAGAAGAAACGCTTGCAATCCTTGAAGGAGAAGAAACAGGCATTCAAAGCAAAGGAACAACTTATACAGCAAGCATTAAGGAACTTGGTGAGTTTATTTGGAATTGTATCATATTTTATATGTACTATTACTTATATAGGATTATTATTTTTTTAGGATAATACTACACACAACAAGAAAATTATATTTGACGATGATAATGAACAGCAAGGTATAAAACCAAAGAAAAAGATAAAGAAAGATTTGTTTGACAGTGATGATGACAGTAACAACGAAAAGAATTCTTTATGGAATGAAGATGCATTTAAAGTCAAGAAAAGTAAAAAGGTAAATATTTGATACTTTGTTTTACTTTTTTAGAAAATGATACTATTAGCTGCGTTCAGCAATGCAAATCTGAGGCGTCGGAGTGCTCTTTTTCTATAGTGCACGTGACATATGCTATAATATAAGAGCACTCCGACGCCTCAGATTTGCTATTACCGAACGCAGCTTATAAAAGTACCTTTTCATTATTATATGTTGATATAATATGTTTTTTATTATTTTTTTTATGTTTTTTATTATTTCTTTTATTATATGTTGATATTATTTACAATTCAATTTTGTATGTATTTCAATATTATCCTTACCTCTTCATTTATTTTAATATTTGATTATATATTATCATAACGCAATTACTTAGTGACATCGCTTGTCGTTGGAAAAATCCAACTACAAAATCACATCGTCAGTGATTATATGACGGCACTATGTCGCTAAAAAATGAGCGATAAACGACACATGAAAAGGTCTTATAATGGTATTAGCTACCTTAATAGCTTATTTATGTACACTTACAGACTCTTGGAAATGATGCACGTTTTATTCTGGATGATCGTTTTGTACAAGAAGACAATCAGACTGAGGAGAATAAAGTTGTTACAGATATCAATGAGTATGATTTACTGAAGGAAAAGGAAAAACAATTAGATATCTTAGAAAGTATTTTAGGAACACCACTTACCATAAAAAATCTAGAAACAAAACCTACTAAGTACGAATATTTAAATGAACAATATTTAAATAAACAAGAATTTATGATTGTTGCTTTGGATATTTAATGATAATATACTTATAGGAAGGAATTGATGGTACGATATGATCCAACTGAAAATGGGCACTGTGAATATGAAATGAAACCTGTACAACCAGAAACTAAGGAGAAAAATATCAAAAATAAGAAACGTGATAAATCAGTACTAGAAATTAAGGATTCTGCACTTCCCAAACCAGAAGTGTCAAAGGATATTTATTACAGTGTATCTGATACTCTGACAGAGAGCTTGAAACAGAAAGGAGGATTTAGTTTGTTAAAGTTACATGAGAAAAACAGAGATGATACAGGTATTTATTAAAAAATATCACATTTTTATATTTTTATCATTCTATGTCAATACATGCACTATTTCAGTTTCTTGATTAATTTTCAGAAAATAGTAAGGATAATGATACATCCACAATAGAAAATATTAAAGCCCAACATTTCAAATTAAATTTTAATGCAAATAATGCATTTAAATGTGATTCATCTGATGATGAAAATATATCTGAAGCACCAGATATAAGTAACCAAATAGACGAAACTAAAGATGACATACAACAAAATATTTTGTTTGGCTATAAAGATACTCTATTTTTTTATAGCAATGATGTAAGATTTAATGGTATGTATAATAAAAAAAAACCGTGAAATCAGAGCACTGATAAAATAGATGTTATAAAGATGTATTTTTAGAAGCTGTAAAATTCTTCAGTACAGAAGCTACCTCGAATGACACATTTAACAATTTAAGACGTGAATTAAAAACAATTGTACGTATGAAAATTCGTAATAATGAAAGGAGACATCAACCTTATGGTAAGAAAAGAAAAATAAAAAAATCTCAATGATATTTTTTATTATCTTTGAATGTCTATATTTGTAAAGATATAATAAATACAAAATTTTACATATATAGTATAATATGTATAAAAAATATATTTATTACATGAGTTCATCATCTTACATAAAAATCCTTATTACAAAAATTTATTCGGTTATAGTACAATGTACAATTTTCTGTTAAAGAGATTTTTGTAGAAAGACAATCATTTTTTATGAACTATAGACATATGTATATATCTGATACATAAAATAACAATATGTATGATTGTTTTATGATCAACAAAGCGATCTACATTACTAATCCGTATGATCGTCATGTAAATGTTGAAAGATATTCAATTTAATGATACATTATCATTTTGTATGTTTTTGTTCAAAGAAATTGTATTAATAAAATGCACCACACATAAACTATTGCATAATTTAAACATTTTTATTTTTGCATATTTTTTGTAGATTTATCATTAAAATGAGCATTTAATATTCAGATATGACTTAAGGATACATAAAGGGTCTTATCTGCATCTTGCCATATATATGTAATGTTTACATATTGCATTTAATTACATTAAAAATTCGTATAAAAATTATTTACACATTATAATTTATTCTTATAATTAAAATTAATATTTTTGCTCATAAAATAAAATTTTTGTATAACATAAAGACGTTATATAAATAATTTAAAAAAATGATAATGTAAAATTCTTCAGAAATTTTATTGGCATATTATCATGTCAGAAAACTATAAAAAATTCTTTTATATTTTCACTTTGAAATAGAATTTTAATTCATTTTTTCGTATTGGTAGAATGCTTTTTGCTCCATCTTATTATTAATACATTAGTTTCTTTCTTCAATATATGATTGTTTTATGACACTCTATGACAAAGATTCTCTAATATGTCCAAAAAAAGATTGTGTGGAAGTCCGGACGATATCTGCTTTATGTGTACTTTTATTAGATTGTATGTTTCTTCTTCATATTTGAAATAAGCGTCCAGCAGATTTAAGTCATTATAAAGTTGTTTCACGTGTTGTATCTTCTCTAGATCCGAATCTCCGTAACACTCCTATACAATAAAAAAAAAGAAAAGATTAATATAACAGCGTTCGATACAGCATTCGACAAATGATACGCACTTCTAATATTTTACGCTGCTCTGGAGTAACACGTTGAAGCGCTACAACAACAAACCATGTACATTTTCCTTCCTGAATATCAGTACCATCTTTACCACAGACATCAAATTTTCCAAACAAATCCACATAATCGTCTTGAACTTGAAAGAAACACCCTAGTTCTAATGAGATTGTTTTTGCTTCCTTGAACATCTCTTGGTCTTTTATTCCAGCCTGCAATAAATAACATATCACAGTGCATTATTATCGAGTAAATGAATTTTCGTGTATAATATGGAATTACGATACACTTACTAAATGCATTGCTGCAGTTATTGGGAAAACATATGTATAATACGCTGTTTTGTATTCGATAATGGAATTATATCGATCCATCGTAAATATATCCAGATTTGGCTTTTTACCAAAATTACTACAGAGCAATTCTAAACTTTGGCCCATTGTTGATTTCATTGTGATCTGTCGAAATATACTTTCACAAATTATTCCTCAATTGTAAAGAAAAAGGGAAGAATCCAGATAATGGAAATTCATATGACAGGAAAAAAAGCAGATAAATCTTTACTTACATCTTGGAATATTTCTAATAGATTAACGTAACAATCTTTTCCTTTGAAGTGTTTTCGAATTAGATAAAATACGGAGTTCTGTAACATAAAAGTATCGTTGATTGCTGCTAAATTGAGATCATTGTATTGGTACCAACATAGTTGGCCTCGGCGAAATAACGATTGATCTTCTATATCATCCATCATGAGGAAATAAGTTTGCGTCTGTATAGGTAAATGTTACAATTTATAATTCATGATTATACTTAATAATTAAAATAATCATTATACAGTGCATACTCTATCTCTTTGACTTAAATGGTATCATAATTAAAATTTTAAGTATATCTTGCATTTGATTCATTTAAAGCGTATGCAAAATATCGGTATCAAGGAAGAACAGAATCACGTACCAATTCCACACACCATGCTAGAATCCGGGCTAAACGAATGTTTTCTTCTGTCAGTTGATCGTTTGGTGCTAGTAACTTGTAGGCATAAATTAGCCCTAAACCGCGAATTTTTTTCCCCCCTGGAACATTGTACTGTAGTACCTACATAAAGAAACATCAATCTACATATTTAATTTGTTCAACTTTAATATTCAGTGTTTCATGTCTCACACATTTTATTATTATAGTTTTTGAATTATTGAAATATTTGACATCTTTTTGATTTTCTACAAAATCTAAAGCTGATACTGTTTAAACAGTTTTCTTTAAGATACTTTTAAACTTGATCGTAGGTGCTTTATTTTCCTAAATTTTATACACACTATTAAAAAAGAAAACAAGAAAAAGAGTAAATTTTCATTATGATTATAAATTTTGACAATGCATTACGTTATATATAATTATGAATAACAATAATCAAAAATCAAAAAAATTTTTTTTGAAAGACTTTTACAGGCTTGTTCTTTTTACCTGCACTGTCTGAACTGGTGCACACACTGCAATAAGTTGAAATGAACAAACGTATATCTGTTTCACTTCGACTTATTACACACTGTGCACCAGTTGTAGAAAGAACAGGCCTTATGTTTCAAACAAAATACAAAAAATTAATGGATAAGAACAATCTTAATGGCTATAAGGAGTAAAACGCTGTTAACGGTGCGTAACTTGTATACAAAAATATTTTAGATATAAAAATTTTGAACATTTCGGTCCCATCGTTTGGACCATCATCAGCAAATATAAAATATGCAAAGATGTTACTTAGTGTTGGAGATAACGATGTTAAACGCAGTAATGAATATACGCCGAAAGCGATAAGTCTATCATTAGGTAGAAAAGAGTAAAAAGTATTAAGTAAACTTATCTCTGTTGTATTTCATATGTCGTAAGTCACTGACACTAGAACGACGAAATCATCGGTTAATCTAATTATGACAGTTTTAATTGTTAATTTGGAATTGTGTCTGTCGACCAACAGAGGTAAGATTGCTTAATACTTTTTACTGTTTAGGTCACAGATTCTGTATTTTTTACGATTTCACAGACATATTCAAGATTCCTTAATACACCTTCACTCCATCTAGTGATGAACTTATCTCTTTTGGTATTATATGTATTCATTACCGCATTTCAATATCATTATCTCCAACACTAATTGTAAGTAACACCTTTGTATATTTTATATTCGCTGATGATGGTCCAAATAATGGGATAAAATGTTCAAAATTTTTGTATATAAGTTACGCTCCGTTAGCAGCGTTTGACTCCTTATAGCCATTAATATTATTATTATTATCCATTAATTTTGTGTATTTATAATTATGCTGAAAGAATTTATTCTATTACACCATCAATCCATCAAAGTTTTTATCACGTCATTTGCTACATTCTACTTGGCTATTATTTAGCATTTTAATAAATAATTACTTACTTTTTCCATCCATTTTGCAACATCTGGAATGTTGAAATTTTCAATCGCTTTTGTGACATCATGAATAATGTCCGGCCACACTGTCATTAATTGCTGACTTTCTTCGTCCCTCGTTGTTTGTATCATTCGAGTTACGAAATGAGCCATTAGGTACAATTAAACGTTCTAAAATTTTAACAACTTCTAAAGATAGTTTGATACAAATGGTAAGCAACAATGATGACTTAATCATGTCATGAATAAAATTGTAATGAACAAATCAAGAAGATGAGACGCAATAAAAATTTTCTTTTATATCTTTTATACCTTCTGTATGAAGCACTTTGTATTTTACTAAATTTTGTTAATTCCTTCAGACAATAAGATAGAAAACAAAACACGAAAGTAGTACTAAAGATAAATCTATTCTTTCCTTAGACATATATACCCGATACATTAAATAACAATACATATGTATGGTCTTTTTATGATCCATGAAATAGTGTACACATTAGTAATCTACACGTCTGACATGTAAATAAAAAGATTTTAATTTAAATAACAAATTGTGTCATTTTGCATGTTGTTTTTTTTTTCTTAAAAAAATCAATATAAACAGAATAAAGCATATTTAATATTATATTGTATAATGAAACATTTTTTTGTACGTAAAAATCTGTATAAGAAGATATTTCAATATTTTTCACAGCGAAATAACATCGTTCTCTTGACATTGACAAAACACTTCTCATTTATTTTTTCCTTTTTTTAATTTAACGATAAAATATTAATATTATACATAAAGTAATAAAATATAAATTTCTTCCATGTATACAATTATTTTATGACATTCTGTGATAAAGCTTCCATAATATAGTCAAAAAAAGACTATGTGGAAGTCCGGACGACATCTGCTTTATGTGTACTTTTATTAGATTGTATATTTCTTCTTCATATGTGAAATAAGTGTCCAGCAGGTTTAAGTCATTAAAAAGTTGTTTCACGTGTTCTATCTTCTCTAGATCCGAATCTCCGTAACACTCCTATATAATAAAAAAATAGAAAAGATAAATATAACAGCGTTCGATATAGCATTCGACAAATGGTACACACTTCTAATATTTTACGCTGCTCTGGAGTAACACGTTGAAGCGCTACAACAATAAACCATGTACATTTCCCTTCCTGGACATCGTTATTATTTTTGCCACAGATTTCAAAGTCTCCATAAGAACCCAAATAATCGTCTTGAACTTGAAACAAACATCCTATTTCTAATAAGATGGTTTTTGCTTCCTTGAACATCTCTTGATCTTTTATTCCAGCCTACAATAAATAACATTGCATCACAGTGCATTATTATCAAGCAAATGAATTTTCGTGTATAAGAAAACTGATACTTACTAACTGCATAGCTGCGATTATTGGCAAAATAAAAGAACAATACGAAGTTTTATACTTAACAATGGAAGTATATTGATTCATCGTAAACATATCCAGATTTGGCTTTTTACCAAAATTAGTACAGAGCAAATCTAAACTCTGGCCTATTGCTGATTTCATTGTGATCTGTCGAAATATACTTTCGGTAAACCTTTACAAAAGGAGACCACCTTCCGATGACCTTGACCTTGACATATGTTGTCAAGGTCATGACCCTGAGTAACCTCCGGCAGGTATTAGCTGTCGCTCGTCCTTCGTTAAAAAGTTATTAACAATCAAAGTTTTAAAAATAACGTCTTATTTCTGCTATATACCATCTTAAACATTATTCTACACATACATTTTGACTTCCTACACTACACAAACTCTAATTCCTCCCCCCCCTCCAAGGGGCGTACGACTTCTATGATTGCACTGTTGCAATTTTAAAATTAAGGTATAATATATAATACATGTATGATATTGAGTACTATTCTACACTTTTCCCTGTTCAGAAACGTTAAACTTTCCACGAGAAGTAACTTTCATCCCCCCCCCTGCACAGTGGCACACGACTTCTACGATTATACTGTTGCTATGATTGTACTGTCGGGGCAGACCTCTGTGACGGTGTGGGTGCGGGGGGGGTGGCCGAAGGCCACCACCTTGCACTCGCCCGTGTGTGTGTGTGTGTGTGTGTGTAAAATATCAAGTAATAGACTCATAATCATTATATAACGAATGGGACACCCACACCGTCACAAAGGTGTGCCCCGACAGTACTATCATAGCAACAGTATAATCGTAGAAGTCGTGTGCCCCTGTGCAGGGGGGGGGAAGGTGAAGGTTACTTCGCGTGGAAAGTTTAACGTTTCTGAACAGGGAAAGGTGTAGAATAGTACTTGATATCATACGTATATAGCAGAAATGAAACGTATATTTTAGAACTATGATTGTTAATAACTTTTTAACGAAGGACGAGCGACGGCTAAAACCTCTGTAGGAGGTTACTCAGGGTTATGACCTTGACAGCATATGTTAAGGTCAAGGTCATCGGAGGGTGGCCCCCCTTTGGTAAAGGTTTACCATACTTTCACATATAATTCCTTAATTGTAAAGAAAAAGGGAAGAATTCAGATAATGGACATATGACAGGAAAAAAAAGAAATAAATCTTTACTTACATCTTGGAATGTTTCTATTAAATTAACGTAACAGTCTTTTTCTTTGAAGTGTTTTTGTATTAGATAAAATATGGAACTGTATAACATAAAAGTATCGTCGATCGCTGCTAAATTGAGATCATTGTATTCGTGCCAACATAGTTGGCCTCGGCGAAAGAACGTTCGATCTTCTATATGATCTATCATGAAGAAATAAGCTTGCGTCTGTATAGGTAAATGTTATAATTTATAATTCATGATTATACTTAATAATTAAAATAATCATTATACAGTGTATACTGTCTCTTCGATTTAAAGGTATCATAATTAAAATCTTAAGTATATCTTGCATTTGATTCATTTAAAGCGTATGCAAAATATCGGTATCAAGGAAAGAACAGAATCACGTACCAATTCCACACACCATGCTAGAATCCGGGCTAAACGAATGTTTTCTTCTGTCAGTTGATCGTTTGGTGCTAGTAACTTGTAGGCATAAATCAGCCTTAAACCGCGAATTTTTTCCCCCTCTGGAACATTGTACTGTAGTACCTGCAAGAAGAAACATCAATCGACAGATTTAATTTGTTCAACTTTAATATTCAGTGTTTCATGTCTCACACATTTTATTATTATAGTTTTTGAATTATTGAAATACTTGACATCTTTTTGATTTTCTACAAAATCTAAAACTGTTACTGTTTAAACTTTTTTTTTTTAAAGATATTTTTGAACTTCGTACATGTTTTATTTTCCTATATTTTATACACTATTAAAAAAGAAAATAAGAAAGAGTAAATTTTCTTATTTATGATTATAAATTTTGACAATGGATTACGTTATTTATAATTATGAATAACCAGGGAATGGAAGTAACTCGTTACTTGTAACGAAGTTACAGTTACAAGTTACTTTTTTGGTAACTTTACTGGTAACTGCGTTACTTTCTCTTTTTGGTAACTGCAACGGTAACGAGTTACATTTTTTGGGTAACGGTAACGAAATTTACAGTTACTTTTGTCGTTACTTTGCACACGATTGAACACGGTTCGATTGGATACATGCTATTTATAGCGCTTATCAATAAGACTTGAAAACCCTTAGACATTCGGCCGTTATGATTCAGTAATTATTTTACACTTCTATCTTCTATGTAATACATAGGACATACAAATATTTCAGTTTGCTGCATATTTTACAGGTTTTAGAATTATAAAATTGTGTTTTAAAAAAATTAAAAAATAAATTAAATAATAGTAAAATGAGAAGGGCTACGAACCCAAAAGAGAAACAGTTTAAAAGACGATGACAATAAGTGTCGAAACGTCGTTTGTTTTTATCTTGTTTTATCCATGTTATTGTTCTAATATATATTTATACATTTAATTACATTGTCATCGTCGTTCTTATCGGAAATAAACTGTTTCATTTTTGGCTCGTAACCCTTCTCATTTTACTTTTATTTAATTTATTATTTGAGCCATTCTACATTGTTTTTTTTTTTTTAATAAAACTATATATTTGTCAGTATTACATATAAAAAAAAAAATGCAAAAGTACATTTTTAAATTGATTTTAAAAAAGTAACGGAAAAGTAACGAAAAGTTATTTTTCAAGTAACGGTAACTATAACGAGTTACTTTTAAAAAGCGATAACTGTAACTGTAACTGGTTACATTTTTTACTCGGTAACGAGTAACTGTAACTAATTACTTTTAAAAAGTAACTTCCCATTCCCTGTGAATAACAATAATCAAAAATCAAAAAAATTTTTTTTGAAAGACTTTTTTACAGGCTTGTTCTTTTTACCTGCACTGTCTGAACTGCACACACTGCAATAAGTTGAAATGAACAAACGTATATGTGTTTCACTTCGACTTATTACACACTGTGCACCAGTTGTAGAAAGAACAGGCCTTATGTTTCAAACAAAATACAAAAAATTAATGGATAAGAACAATCTTAATGGCTATAAGGAGTAAAACGCTGTTAACGGTGCGTAACTTGTATACAAAAATATTTTAGATATAAAAATTTTGAACATTTCGGTCCCATATTGTTTGGACCATCATCAGCAAATATAAAATAAGCAAAGGTGTTACTTAGTGTTGGAGATAACGATGTTAAACGCAGTAATGAATATACGCCAAAAGCGATAAGTCTATCACTAGGTAGAAAAAAGTAAAAAGTATTAAGTAAACTTATCTCTGTTGTATTTCATATGTCGTAAGTCACTGACACTAGAACGACGAAATCATCGGTTAATCTAATTATGACAGTTTTAATTGTTAATTTGGAATTGTGTCTGTCGACCAACAGAGGTAAGCTTGCTTAATACTTTTTACTGTTTAGGTCTCAGATTCTATATTTTTTACGATTTTACAGACATATTCAAGATTCTTTAATATACCTTCACTCCATCAAGTGATGCGAACTTATCTCTTTTGGTATTATATATATTCATTACTACATTTCAGTATCATTATCTCCAACACTAATTGTAAGTAACACCTTTGTATATTTTATATTCGCTGATGATGGTCCAAATAATGGGATAAAACGTTCAAAATTTTTGTATCTAAGATATATTTGTATATAAGTTACGCTCCGTTAACAGCGTTTGACTCCTTATAGCCATTAATGTTATTATTATTATCCATTACTTTTTGTATTTATAATATTATGCTGAAAGAATTTATTCTATTATACCATCAATCTACCAAAGTTTTTATCACGTCATTTGCTACCTTCTACTTGGCTATTGTTTAGCATTTTAATAAATAATTACTTACTTTTTCCATCCATTTTGCAACATCTGGAATATTAAAATTTTCAATCGCTTTTGTGACATCATGAATAATGTCCGGCCACACTGTCATTAATTGCTGATTTTCTTCGTCCCTCGTTGTTTGTATCATTCGAGTTACGAAATGAGCCATTACAATTAAACGTTCTTAATTTTTTAACAACTTCTGAAGTTAGTTTGATACAAATGATAAGCAACAATGATGACTTAATCACGTCATGAATAAAATTGTAATGTACAAATCAAGAAGATGAGACGCAATAAAATTTTCTTTTATATCCTTTATACCTTTTATACGAAGCACTTTGTATTTTACTAAATTTTGTTAATTCCTTCAGACAATAAGATAAAAAACAAAACACGAAGTAGTACTAAAGATAAATCTATTCTTTTCTTAAGACATATATACCCGATACATTGAATAACAATACATATGAATGGTCTTTTTATGATCGATGAAATAGTCTACACTACACATTATAGTAATCTATACGACTGACATGTAAATAAAAAGATTTTAATTTAAATAACAAATTGTCATTTTGCATGTTGTTTTTTTTCTTAAAAAAATCAGTATAAAAAGAACAAAGCATATTTAGTATTATATTGTATAACGAAACATTTTTTAGTACGTAAAAATTTTTATAAAGAGATATTTCAATATTTTTTACAGCGAAATATCATCGTACTCTGGAACAATGACAAAACACTTTTCGTTTTATTTTTCCCTTTTTTTAAAATTTTTTTAACGATAAAAAATTAATACATAAAGTATTAAAATATCAATTTTTTCCATGTATACAATTATTTTATGACATTTTGTGATACAGATAACAATAAGATAAAAAACAAAACACGAAGTAGTACTAAAGATAAATCTATTTTTTCCTTAAGACATATATACCCGATACATTGAATAACAATACATATGAATGGTCTTTTTATGATCGATGAAATAGTCTACACTACACATTATAGTAATCTATACGACTGACATGTAAATAAAAAGATTTTAATTTAAATAACAAATTGTCATTTTGCATGTTGTTTTTTTTTCTTAAAAAAATCAGTATAAAAAGAAAGCATATTTAGTATTATATTGTATAACGAAACATTTTTTAGTACGTAAAAATTTTTATAAAGGGATATTTCAATATTTTTTACAGCGAAATATCATCGTACTCTGGAACAATGACAAAACACTTCTCGTTTTATATTTCCCTTTTTTTAAAATTTTTTTAACGATAAAAAATTAATACATAAAGTATTAAAATATCAATTTTTTCCATGTATACGATTATTTTATGACATTCTGTGATAAAGCTTCCATAATATACTTAAGAAGAGACTATGTGGAAGCCCACATGACATCTGCTTTATATGTTGTTTTAGTAAGTTGTGTGTTTCTTCTTCATATGTAGAATAAGTGTTTAGCAAACCAAGGTCAGTGAAAAGCTGTTTCACACGATGTACTTTCTCTGGATCTGAATCTCCGTAACATTCCTATGTATAATTAGAAAAAAGGATTAATATACAACAGCGTTCGATGAAGCAACGCATCTAACAAACGATACTCACTTCTAATATTTTACGCTGCTCTGGAGTAACACGTTGAAGAGCTTGAACAACAAACCATGTACATTTTCCCTCTTGAATATCAGTAGTATCTTTACCACAGACATCAAACTTTCCAAGCCAACCCAAATAATCATCTTGGATTTGGTACAAGTTCCCCATTTTAAATAATATGGTTTTTGCTTCCCTGAACATCTCGTGGTCTTTTATTCCAGCCTATATCAAATAACATCATAGTGCATTATTATCAAGCGAATGAATTTTCATGTATAAGAAAACTGAGATACTTACTATGTGCATAGCTGCGATTATTGGCAAAACAAAAGAATAATACGAAGTTTTGTACTTAACAATGGAATTATATTGATTCATTGTAAATAGATCCAGATTAGGTTTCTTGCCGAAATTAGTAGAGAACAAATCTGAACTTTGACCTATTATTGTCTTGAATCCGATCTATCAAAATATTTCTATATACAATAATTGTTCGATTAAAAGGAAAAAAAAATAGTTTACGCAATGTAAGCGTTGAAAGAAAAAATTATCTTTACTCACATCGTAGAACATTTCTAGTAGATTAATGTAATAATCTTTCTCTTTAAAATATTTTCGAATTAGATAAAACATAGCAGTTTGTAAAAGTAGACCATCATTGATTGCCGCTGGACCTATATCATTGTATCGATACCAACATGGTTTGCCTCGGCGTAGTAACGATCGGTCTTGTATATCATCGATCACAATTAAATACGCTTGGAACTGTATAGTGATAAATGTTTTAGTATTATAAATCGTATTTGCAACAGTTAATATTTTTAATTAAAATCGCTCATCGTATATAGTGCATTTTACCTTCAATTTGAAGATAAATTAAAATCTTAACTATATCTTGTATTACATTCATTTGAATTAAAATTCATGAAACATATCGATGTCACAAAGAAAAGAAGAACACAATTACCAATTCCAGACACCATGCTAAAATTCGTATAAGACGAATATTTTCTTCTGTTAGTTGATCACTTGGTGCTAGTAATTTATAAGCAATAATTAACGCAAAAGCGCGAGTTTTCTTTCCTCCTGGAACAGTATACTGTAATACCTACATAAAAAGAATTATCAATCTATATATTTTTAAAAATTCGAGTTTTTTTTAAATTATTATTTCATGTACCAGTTTATAGATTTTTTGAATTATTGAAACTTAAGGTTTTTTTTATTTTCTCCAAAAAACTACCTGAAATTGGTTTTTCTCATCATTAAATTTCGATGATAATTTATTTTTACAAATTTATGAACTATTCGAGACAGAGAAAAAGAGAGAGAATTTTTATTAAAATTTTATATTTTAAAATTTTGAAATTTGATATTACATTATATAGCATTACTTTTACTAAAGGAATTTATCGTATAATAAATCGATCGACCCACATTGAATGAATTTTAACATATCACTGTCACATCAACATCCCATATTGGCTATAATATTTATCATTTTTTATTTAATCATATTATGTATATAATATTTTAATCAATGATGACGTACTTTTTCCGCCCATTTAGCAACATCTGGAATGTTAGAATTCTCAATCTCTTTCGTGATATCATGAACAATGTCCGGCCACATTGCCATCATCTGTTGTTCTTCCTCCTCGCTGATGGTTACCCATAGCGTTTGATCCATTATAATAAAACGATCTAAAGTTTTAACAAACATTAAGAAGAATGACAGATAACGATTCCGTTACGTCATGAATAAAATTGTGATAAATTACAAGCAAGAAAAAAACGATGAAATAAAAATTTTTCTTGATCAATTTATATTTTGTCTTTTGTATTAAGCACTTTATTTCTTATTAAACTTCGTTAGATCTTTCAAAAGATAAAATAGAAAGCAAGACAGAAAAGAAAACTAAAGAGAAATCTGTTCTTTGCTTAATATTTATACCCCTCACTAGCAATACATATGTATCGTCTTTTTATATGATCAACGAAACGAATCGTTAATCCATATTCATGTAAATGTTGAAAGAATTTTTAATTTAAACAATAAATTTTGAATATTTTTTTATTAAAAGAAAATCAATATAAACAGAATGGGACACATGCAGTACTATTACACAGTTTTAGTAATTTGTTTTGTTGATCATAAAAAGACGATACATATGTATTGCTAGTCATCACTATCATGTATACATATTATTTACACATAATTACGTTCAATAATCGAGCTCAGGTGGCTTATAGAAGAAGGAAGCCAATGACGGTATTCTTCCAGAATTAACTTTCTTTTGGAAAAGCCTGGTGCCGCCAGGATACTTTTTTCAGAAAGCCAAGCTTGGTGATGCGGCGCCAAGATTCTTTTTATATAATTATTTGAAATTAATTTTTTTAGTTCATATAATAAAGCGATAAAGAAGAAAAAGATGCTTTTACATATTTATTAAAAAACAAAGATAGAATAAGGTAAATAAGAATCAATAAAAAACATAGATATGATCTACAAAATTATAGCATGATGCAATATATTTAGTTAATAAATTAAATCAAATACAATATACTAATTAATTCTACATACAAAAATAAATTAAAAATTATAAACATGACGTTTCGACTGTGTATTTGAGCCATCCTCAGATGTCACAATATTAACGCAATAATAAGTTATGTCGAATAAGAAATTGTAATAACGCAGGAAGTCTAAGTTGTGTCGAATGAGAAGTTATATGGACAATCATGTCCGGTAAAATTGGTTATTTTCTCAGAAGAAATAAGAAAAAGCTCATCAAGCGATTGGCTGATCGAATGCGAAAGTGTATTTGAATAATGCATTTATAGAAATATCAATAAAATAAAATCTTATATTCATATATGTAATCTCTTAAAATCAATATTGACAAAAGAAGTGATAAGTTTTCGCGTTTAGTACTTTGCGTTATGCCGCTCCTGAGCGCGCCAACTTTAGACGATATGATTCGTTAATTTTAAACGCTTATAATTCAAAAGTTATTATAGCCTCAACATTTTGGTATTAGAATTTTCGTCTTAAAATTATCTCAAGAATCTCCCCCTAAAAAGAAATCGTCTCTTTCCTGGACACCCTGTATATAGGTCCGTATTCAGAACGCGCTTACAATGATGTAGCGCTCTAATATGCTATAGTTTACATTACGCATACTATAGAATTTTAGAGATAAAAGCGCGTTTTTATCAATATTAGACCTTTTCATAGTTCGAAATGCGCAGACGCGAACATTGGTGGGGGCCTGGGGGGATCGACCAAGTCCGGGAAAGTTAAAAGTTTCGTACAGTTTTGTACGTTTTACATTATGGCTTCATCATTTTCATTCGTAAAAGCAAATATTTCCCCTCTTGATGTTCCTGGTGCTGTGTTAATTTATAATTCAGTTCAAGAACATAGCGTAGAGCAATTAAAAAGATGGTTGAAATGTAGGAAGCAAAAAACAAACGGAAAAAAATGCGAATTAGTTGAGAGGTTATTTAGTCTTTTATATTTTTAATACGTCCTATTAAACAATATGATTTTATATATTATTTTAATTAAAATTTTTCTACGATTTAGAGTAAACATATGCCTTCAGAATGACATACCAATTGACCCAACAGTTGATGAAGGTAAATGGTTAATTGCTACAGGAAACGTAGCCAAGATAGTGATGTACTTCAATATATCTAAAAGGAGAACATTAGTATAAGAAAATAAAATTTAATCATAACTGATATAAATAAATGATTGTACAATTTCTATTATTTATTTTCTCACCTTTCTTTTATTTTTTAGTAAAGAAATAGGGTCCGGGTACTCATCAGATGGTCCACTTCAGTCCACTCTTTCCCCATGGAAATGCAACGAACATATATACGTGTCTTTTTTAACATATTTAATGTTGTTAAACGGAATAGGACGACCACATGCTCTCACCCATATACTGCATTTATTGCATTTATCACAATTTTTCGTGTGAATTTTTAATTGCTTTGTTTTGACATTACCCTTTCTAAATGACAGGCACGGTTTAGGAAACGAGATAAAATAATAATTATCAGTTTTAAAACTTTTTAAGCCTGTGTCACTTTTGTATAAACCATAACAGCAACGTTTTAATTTGTTGTTCCTTTTCTATCATTTGTGCTTGCCGTAATTAAGAAAACTTTTTTTTAAATAGTAATCGATCTTTTCACGTGTATTTTTACGAAAAGTGTACGAAAGTCCACCAGGTGAGGCTAGGTTTGTTTGGGCAGGCGCACAATTTTTTGCTTACGATGGAAAGGTCTTCAGTTGCTCGCGGATCAATTGATTTCTTTTATCTAGGATTTTATCTAAAAGGATCGATTGTGCACAAATATATTCACTCCTATCCTGCCATTCTTGCCATAAAAGCATACCGGGTATGTATGCATATTTACGTGATTTTCAAATCCATGGGAAACAGGATCGAGTTCTAAGGCCGGAATCAGACTACGCATTGAAAATTGAGATTGAAGATTGAAAATTGAAATTTAACCAATGTAGAGGATGAAGAAATTTTAACTCCTATTATTTTGATTAGCCAAAATTCATTCTTTCAATCTTCAATCTCAATCTTCAATGCGTAGTCTGATTCCGGCCTAATATACAGTCTGTCTAGTAAGAGCATAGCAGGGGGTATTCTATTCTTGAAAAGAAACGTATACGAAAGTCTAGGGAAATACTACAGTATACGTTACGTATACTATAGTATTTTCCTAATTTTTCGTATACGTTTTGTTTCAGGAATAGAGCCCCAGGTCTATCTCAAAGAAAAATAAAAGTTATTAGCTTTAAATTTATATTGATTGTATTCAGTAGGATATTATGGCCAAAATGCAATTATATTAATAAGCGGGGGGGGAATGGAAAGTTACTTTTAAAAAATAACTAGTTACAGTTACGATCGTTATCGAGTAAAAAAAGTAACAAGTTACACCCCATTAAGCCTTGTGTCCATGATGCTAGAAATTGGTCCAAGATCTCGGATGAAGAAAGAATTAACAAATCGCATTTGAACAATTTGGTCACATGACCAATTGGTCAATTTTTCCTTCATCCGAGATCTCGGACCGATTTCTAGTATCGTGGACACAAGGCTTTACAGTTATCGTTACTCGAAATAATATATAACTTTTCGTTACTTTTCAATTACTTTTTAAAATCAATCTAAAAATGTACTTTTGCAGTGTTTTTTGTTTAAATGTTAATAAAAGTAATATACAGTAATATATAGCATGTATAACACTGACACTACGTATAGGAAATTTTTTATACTTTACAGAAAACTAGAAAATTAGAGAGAGGATTGTATAGAACTATCTGAATCACAATAATATGTATAAGTTAGAAATTAAAAAGAAAATTAAGAAATACACATAATCTTTTTATAATAATACAGCTATATTTTTATTTAATCTATACTTTATTCAGCTGTAAATGAAATATTTTGATAGAAAGAAAATTATATATCACTATAATTAAAACACAGAAATGTATGTACAGAGTAAAGCTTTGTACACAACTCAATTAGAACAAAATATGTACGATGTTTAGATTATGGTAAACTATAATGTAGCTTTTACTCTTGTATTAAATAAAAACACTCAATGTTCTACAACCACACTTATAGTTGTCGTATTAATAACATGTAATTGTTATATAACAGAATAACGAACCCAATCGAAATGCAAAGTAACGATAAAAGTAACTGTAAATTTCGTTACCGTTATCCAAAAAATGTATAAAAAAGAAACACTATAAACACAAAGCATATTTAGTATTGTATAATGATCAAACATTTTTTTGTACATAAAAATCTTTATAATTTCAATATTTTTCGCAGCGAAATAACATCGTACTCTTGAACATTGACAAAACACTTCTCGTTTCATTATATATTCTTTTTAATTTAATGATAAAATATTAGTACGTAAAGTATTAAAATATCAATTTCTTTCATGTATACGATTATTTTATGACATTCTATGACGAAGCATCCGTAATATAATTAAAAAAATATCGTGTAGAAGCCCGCATGACATCTGCTGTATACGTTTTTTTAGTAGATTATATGTTTCTTCTTCATATGTAGAATAAGTGTTTAGCAAACCAAGGTCAGTGAAAAGCTGTTTCACACGACGTACTTTCTCTGGATCTGAATCTCCGTAACATTCCTATGTATAATTAGAAAAAAGGATTAATATACAACAGCGTTCGATGAAGCAACGCATCTAACAAACGATACTCACTTCTAATATTTTACGCTGCTCTGGAGTAACACGTTGAAGAGCTAGAACAACAAACCATGTACATTTTCCGTCCTGAATATCAGTACCATCTTTACCACAGACATCAAGTTTTCCAAACAAATCCAAATAATCGTCTTGAACTTGAAACAAACACCCTAGTTCTAATGAGATTGTTTTTGCTTCCTTGAACATCTCTTGGTCTTTTATTCCAGCCTGCAATAAATAACATATCACAGTGCATTATTATCAAGCGAATGAATTTTCGTGTATAAGAAAACTGAGATACTTACTATGTGCATAGCTGCGATTATCGGCATAACAAAAGAATAATACGAAGTTTTGTACTTAACAATGGAAATATATTGATTCATTGTAAATAGATCCAGATTAGGTTTCTTGTCGAAATTAGTAGAGAGCAAATCTAAACTTTGACCTATTATTGTCTTGAATCCGACCTATCGAATATTTCTATATACATATAATTCTCTATATATATATAATAATACCGATATATTTCTATATATAATTGTTCGATTAAAAAGAAAAAAAATAGTTTACACAATGTACGCGTTGGAAAAAAAAAACATATTTTTACTCACATCGTGGAACATTTCTAGTAGATTAACATAATAATCTTTCTCTTTAAAATATTTTCGAATTAGATAAAACGTAGTAGTTTGTAAAAGTACACCATCATTGATTGCCGCTGGACCTATATCATTGTATCGATACCAACATGGTTTGCCTCGGCGAAGTAACGGTCGGTCTTGTGTATCATCGATCACAAGGAAACAGGCTTGCATCTATATAGTGATAAATGTCTTAATATTATAAAAAGAAATTGCAACACTTAATATTTTTAATTAATATCACTCATCGTATTTAGTGCATTGCTTTCAATTGGAAAGCAATGTATATAAATTAAAATCTTAACTATATCTTGTATTACACACATTCATTTGAATCAAAATTCATGAAACATATCGATGTCAAAAAGAAAAGAAGAACACAGTTACCAATTCCAAACACCACGCTAAAATTCGTACAAGACGAATATTTTCTTCTGTAAGTTGATCATTTGGTGCTAGTAATTTATAAGCAATAATTAACACATAAGCGCGAGTTTTCTTTCCTTCTGGAACAGTATACTGTAATACCTACATAAACAGAATTATGAATCTATATATTTTTTAAAATTCGAGTTCTTTTAAAATTGTTATTTCTTGTACCAATTTACAGGTTTTTTGAATTATTGAATACTTAAGGTTTTTTTTTATTTTCTCCAAAAAACTACCTGAAATTGGTTTTCTTATTATTAAATTTCGATGATGATTTATTTTTGCAAACTATTCGAGATAGAGAAAAAAGAGAATTTTTATTAAAACTTTATATTATATTTTACTAAAATTTGATATTACATTATATAGCATTACTTTTACTAAAGAAATTTATCGTAAAATAAATCGATCGATCCACATTGAATGAATTTTAACATATCTCTGTCACACCGACACACATATCCCATATTGGCTATAATATTTATCATTTTTTATTTAACCATATTATGTATATAATATTTTAATCAATGATGACCTACTTTTTCCATCCATTTAGCAACATTTGGACTGCAAGAATTCTCAATCTCTTTCGTAATATTATGAACAATGTCTGGCCATATTTCCATCATCAGTTGTTCTTCCTCCTCGCTGATGGTTACCCATAGCATTTGATCCATTATAATAAAACGATCTAAAGTTTTAACAAACATTAGAAGAATGACAAACAACGATTCCGTTACGTCATGAATAAAATTGTTATAAATTACAAGCAAAAAAACGATGAAATAAAAATTTTTCTTGATCAATTTATATTTTGTCTTTTGTATTAAGCACTTTATTTCTTATTAGACTTCGTTAGATGTTCCAAAAGATAATGTGGAAAGGAATATAGGAAAGGAAACTAAAGAGAAATTTGTTCTTAGCTTAACATATATACTCTTGACTAGCAATACATATGTATCGTCTTTTTATGATCAACGAAACAAATTGTTAATCCATATGATTGTCATGTAAATATCGAGATTTTTTAATTTAAATAATAAATTTTGAATATTTTTTTATTAAAAGAAAATCAGTATAAACAGAATGGAACACATGCAGTACTATATTACACAATTTTAATACTAAATTATTAATATTGTATCTGTTAATATGTTTATTTAGAAATATAGAAAAGAATACACAAAAAATTTTATTTGCATGCTATCATGTATACGTATTATTTACATATAATTACGTTCAGTGGTGTAATCGAGCCCTGGCGGGACCTGGCGGCGCCAGAATACTTTTCTTTAGAAAAGCCTGGTGACGCCAGGATACTTTTTTCAGAAAGCCAAGCTTGGCGGTGCGGTGCCAAGATTCTTTCTATGTAATTATTCGAAACTAATATTTTTAGTTCGTGTAATAAGGCTATAAAGAAGAAAAAAAAGCATTACATATTTATTAAAAAACGAAGAAACAATAAGGCAAATAAGAGTCAAAAAACATAAATATGATCTACAAAATCATCGTATGATGCAATATATTTAGGTAATAAATTAAATCAAATTATAATATACTAATCAATTCTACGTATAAAAACAAATTGAAAATTAAAAAAACTAATTGAAAATTAAAAATTAAAAACATGACTTTTCGGTATTTGAGCCATTCTCAGATGTCACAATATTAATGCAATAAGTTATGTCGAATAAGAAATTGTGTAATGACGCAATAAAGCCCATGGCACATACAAAAACGTAAGGCCGTAAAGCGTATTCAGTAAGCGAATTGGCCAATCACAGTAGAGACCTTAAGGACGGTAGCGAATCCAATGTTACGATTTCCTTACTGATTACGTCCTACGGCCTTACGTTTTTCTTTGTGTTTCTAGCTTTACGATTTCCGTACTGATTACGTCTTACGGCCTTGCGTTTTTCTATGTGTTTCTGGCTTTAGTCTAGAGGTACAATTTCATGCTGAAGCTTGACGCTTATTTTTAGCGTCAAAACAGATAACGTGATCAAAATTGATGCTTAATATTCGTCAATTTGTATCACGTGATCTGTTTTGACGCTAAAAATAAGCGTCAAGCGTCATCATGAAATTGTACCTTAAGTTATGTCGAATGAGAATTATATAGACGATCATATGTGGTAAAATTGGTTATTTTTTCTCAGAAGAAACAACAAAAAGTTCATCAAGCGATTGGATGATCGAATGCGAAATATCCTTGTGGTTCCTTTTGAGTGTAGAAAATCCATATCGGTAAAATAATCGTCAAAAAATGTCATGTCGATGACAGTATTTGTGTTCACATTACAAAATGTAATTCGTTGATATTTATTAAAACCTGAATTTCGATATGACATCATGGCGATAGCATAGCTAACGGAAGCATACAGTTACAGTACATTTTATCTAGGATTTTATCTAAAAGGATCGATTGTGCACAAATATATTCACTCCTATCCTGCCATATAATTCTGTATGTATGTACGCATACCGTGTACGCGTATTTACGTAATTTTCAAATCCATGGGAAATAGGATCGAATTCTAATATACAGTCTGTCTAGTAAGAGCGTAGCAAGGATTACCCACAGTCGAGTAAAGATACACTCTGAATTTTTGTTTTCGCCGATAGGTTGTCCTTCAATTATGATGATGATGATGATGACTCCTTTTATCTCCTCATGTGGAGCATAGGACGTCTACACAGGCCTCTTCCACTTTTGTCCGAGGCCTATATTCGTTTCTCGAATCAAATTGTTTTTAGATTTGTAGGTGTGATTGATTCACAGAATCCTACCTCAAGTCAGATATTAGAGACATATATCTTCTGATGTATACTCGATGTATAGGACCTTTAACTCCGAATCCGAACGGCGCTGATGATCATAGATCTTTTGATCACCAGGTGGAGCCATTTTTTGGCTCATTAAACGCGAAAAATCGTATTTGGGCGCACGTGGGATTGAATTCGGGTCTACAGATCACGAGTCAATCGCATCGAGCGGTGAGCCACTTGACGCCACAATTGACCTTCAATTATAGGTCATTGCATTTGTCTTAAAATGCTCTCTCTCTCTCTCTCTCTCTCTCTCTCTCTCTCTCTCTCTCTCTCTCTCTCTCTCTCTCTACAAAAAATTATTCACTTGTTCACAATGTAAATAAAAAACCATAGTGAACAAGTGAATAATTTTTTGTACTGAGATACGCTTATACCTCTTTGTATAGAATCTCAGGGCGACTGTTATCAACGCCGATTAACTTAATCGACGATTAATCCATTGGAATTGACCAATCGCATTTATCATTTAGTTTTTTGACGACAGACGCGATTGTTCAATTCCAATGAACTAATCGTCGATTAAGTTAATCGGCGTTTAATCGGCGTTGGTAACAGTCGCCCTCAATATAATAACTTACACAGGCGTCATCTAAGATAGGTTTCCATTACAATGCCTTACTGATGAGTCCAGTGTGGAAACCGGAACGAAACGCCAACTTGATATTCTTCACAATCTTATTTTTCACACAGATTTAGAATTATTATTACTTTAATATTACATCGTTAAATTTTAATATATGCTTTCAATATATTATTAAGATCCAATAGATGCGAATGCATCAAAATTGTTAGATTGCTTGTCAATTTAACGAAAGTGATATTAACGCGGTAGTTGTTTAGTGTTGCGTTGTAAGATTGAAAAAAATTTCGGCATGCGATTAGGAGAACTACATACGCGGTATATAAATTCACACATAATTATAATAAGCATTTGTGATCCAGCCTTGACCGTTATTGGCTTCTTGCTTTCTTCCTTCTTCTTATTATTGTTTATACAATTGTACGGTCGTAAAAAGATTCTAATATTTGTTGAATAATTTTTTGTTAATATTTATATTTTCTTCGAAGTTTTTCTGAATGTTCTGAACATTTTTGCTTATTTAATGCTGTCTGCAACTATTCGGTATGTACCCTGATAGCAAAACCGACTACAAAACCGTAGCCATCTGCGTCCGCATTTGGCTATGGATTTGGCGACAACATTTGCTGACAGTAACATGTTTTGCAGCAGATTGGTTGCAAAAACCGAGCAGAGTTTGTTGACAATTTTTGATTGCAGAAAGGCAACAAATTGTAGACAGAGTCTGCGTATTACTAAATATTGTCAGCAGACTCTGTTCGGTTTTTGCTACCAATCTGCTGTCAGATGATGTCGGCAGACTCAGCTCGGTGTTTGTCACCAATCTGCTGCAAAACATGTCAGTAAATGTTGTCGCCAAATCCATAGCCAAATGCGGACGCAGATGGCTACGGTTTTGTAGTCAAGATCTGATCGAGTTTGCCATCAATTTGCTCGCAAATTGGCATCATTTTGCTATCAGGGTAATAAACTGCTGCCAAACTGCTGTCAACGTCTGCTGACATGTTTTTGTCAGCAGACGTTGACAGCATGTCAGCAGATTGGTAGCAAAAACCGAACAGAGTTTGCTGACAATACAGACTTTGTCTACAATTTGTTGCCAATTTGCAATCGAACATTGTCAGCAGGTTCTGCTCCAAATCTGTTTCCGCAGGCTTTGCTATCAGGGTATTAAGTAGTTTTATATATTTTATAATTTATATCCATAGAATACAATTAATCCAAAACTCCTGTCTTCGTTTTTCCTTTGATGTTAGAAAGTATGATCATATTACTTCCCTTGCTTTCAGAGATCCGGCTGGCTGAACATTTTTCAGCGTCATAGTTCATTTATATTGCTTGATTTATAATGTTCTTCGCACAAATACACCTAGATATCTTCGTGAGTTGGTCTATTTTAACGTTGACTCTCATTCAGGTTCTTTGCCTAGTACTCGTCAGCAATATCAACTTTCGTGTTCTTCTCATCACAAGTCTAAATTTCAGAGTGCCTTCTCCTATACTGCTGTAAAATTCTATAATAATATACCATCTGCTCTACGCTCTATACCGCGATTTCTTATATTTCGCTCCGAAGTCACTCGATACGTACTATCAAATTTTAATGTCAGATGAACTGTTATAAATTTGTTAAACTGTTATAATACTTATTGCAGAAATTTTCGCCTATTCATGTAATATTAATTGTATAAGTTCTTTTCGTTAATTGTTACAATGCTTCTTTTCACTAACTTGTTTTTATTTGTGTAATTATAATATTAATTGTATTTCTTTTTATTAATTGTTACAATGTTTCTTCTCACTTACTTGTTTTTATTTGCGTAATTGTTTTACTTGTGTAATTGTTTTACAAATTATTATTATACATATTATTTTTTTATTTTCGTAATAGTTATACTTGTGTAATTGGCATACAAAGTATTTTGTGAATTTAATATGTATAACTCACTTATGTATAACATACAGGTACGGCTTCAAATCAGCTGCTCAGCTGTCGCCCAGCCTATTGTAGTGTTACTGATACTTTATCTCGAATAATATTGTAATATATGTATAAATTGTATTTTGTTAACAGTACACTCAATAAAGTTTAATAATAATAATAATAATAATAATAATAATATAATCAATTTTTATTTGAGTTTTTATTTAAGTTATTTATGAACTATATTAAAATGTAAATCAAATTATAAATAAAATACATATACAAATTGAAATATGTACATATGTAGGTATACATTTAAATCAATAATAAATATATATTTGTATCTATGTTTTATTTCATGCTTTTTTTTCTTTTTTAGTAAATTATGATCCTGTTAATACATTTATGACCCTCTAGTGGTATAACTGTATTAATTAAATGTTACATTTTGCCACCAAGTGTCAGTACGTTTTAAATTTTTGTCGCGGTAACACTGACTATGTATAATTTAAGAAATAAAAATATCAAACTAAAAATGCTTTTATTTTGATTTTTTTCAAGTGAAATATTTTTCTGTATACAAAACATTATAAAAGACATTCCGATATTTTTTATAATAAAATAACATTTTCTTCAATATTTTCGAATATATATAAATTACCAGGACTTCTCATTTTATCTTATTTTATACTTTATCGCGATAAAATATTGCATAAAATGCATAACGTTTTAATGCACGATTAAATATATATTTCATAAAGCTTCATAAAATAACTGTGTCGAAAAAATAATATTATTTTGAAATAATATTATTATTTTTTCAACAGACACAGTTATTTTATGACGTTTTATGATAAAGCTTCCTTAATAAATTCAAGAACAGACTATGTGAAATCCCGCATGACATCTGCTGTATATATTCTTTTAGTAGGTTATATGTTTCTTCTTCATGTATAAAATAAGTATTTGGTAAATCAAGATCAGTGAAAAGCTGTTTCACACGTTGTACTTTCTCTGGATCTGAATCTCCGTAACATTCCTATAATGTATAATTAGAAAAAAGGATTAATATATAACTGCGTTCGATGAAGCAACGCATCTACCCAGATAGCCAAACCCGAAGAGACAGAGGTAAATCTTCGGAATAGGGGAAGCAGCTCCGATCTTCTTGACCTTGACATATGTTGTCAAGGTCATGACCCTGAGTAACTTTGCCTTAACAACTAGCCGTCGCTCGCCCTTCGTTAAAAAGATATTAACAAAAAAAGTTTCAAAAATAACGTCCTATATATTTCTGCTATATATACAGTATTAAATACTATTCTACATAGGTTTTGACCTTCCACGCGAAGTAACTTTTACCCCC
>NW_017280322.1:1409502-1420508 GCF_001594065.2 Cyphomyrmex costatus | reverse complement strand
ATTTTGGTACAAGAGAGTACAATTATGAACATTACATAGCTGAATTTTTGTTCAAAAGACTGTATACTTTTGACAAACGTATTGAACGATTTTTTGAAATAATAAGTAATTTGTATCCGTTAGAATCGTAACATATATATATATATATATATATAATTCTCCATAGATATTCAACGTTTATTTAACATTATTGTCATTTAGTAATGTTTTTTTTATTATATACAGCAGTATAATAGTACGTTATTTTTTGAAACTTTTTTTGTTAATATCTCTTTAACAAAGGGCGAGCGGCGGCTAGTTGTTAAGGCAAAGTTACTCAGGGTCATGATCTTGACAAAATATGTCAAGGTCAAGAAGATCGGAGGTGCTTCCCCTATACCGAAGATTTACCGAGACAGATCTTAAGGAAGATCTGTTACAAATTTCTGAAACCAGAAAGGCAACAAATTTTAGACAGAGACCTTATAGTTTCCACCGAAATCCTCAATTCGGTTCCATTACGGTATAGATCAAACTTGGTGTACTGTTTCCATTGGAAGTAGAATTGAAGTGAATAAGATTTGTTGTTTCAGTGAGCCAATTAAGATTGGAAAATTTCTGCGATGCGAAATCTTTTATTATCCATAATTTTTAATATTTTCTTTTCTTTTAAAATATTATAATTAATGTGAAAGTTTCTTTTTGTATGACCAAATATCACGCTTATTATCCATTTCTGAACGGCTTATACTTTTAACCTTTTAACGAATAATGGAAAGGTTGGCGATATTTACTTTTAATCTATTTCAGTCCACCGACTAAAGTTTAATGTCAATTCGCTGCCATTCTGGTAGAAGTTGTGGATCGAAGTGGAAGTGAAATGAGCAGAGTCAAACGTATTTCCATCGAGTTAAATTTAGTTTCTACGCAGTATTAGGTACGAATTAATGCTTCGGTGAAAACTAGACCAGAGCCTGTATTATCAAATATTGTCAGCAAACTGCTGCCAAACTGCTAACAACGTCTGCTGTCATGTTTTGCCAGCAGATTGGTAGTAAAAATCGAGCAGAGTCTGCTGACATGATCTGACAGCAGATTGTGAGCAGAGTCTGCTGACAGAACATGACGACAGATTGGCAGCAGAAACCGTGCAAGATTTGTCACTTTCATACACAGCCTCGCCACAAGATGGACTTGCTTCTCGTAAGAAGAAAACGTTCATCAGGAATCTTTATAAGAATTAATGTATGCAAATTGAATAGGTAAATTCCTGGAGATTTCCAAACTCTTTTTGTAGATATATATGCTTCCAAATCTCCGAAAATTTTTATAACTTTTTCATGTGCATTTTGAAATGTGAAGCTAATCAAATCAATATTTTTTAGCAACAAAAAATAAAAGTGTATGATTAGTTTTTGCACCAGTATATAAACATATAATTATGTATAATAACTATATGTATATGTGACCATATATGTATATATATATATATATATATATATACATAGAGAGAGAGAGAGAGAGAGAGAGAGAGAGAGAGAGAGTGGCATAAATGCGGTTCAAATTGGCATTTAAATTTTAAATAGTTAAGCACTGACTCTGCTCGATTTCTGCTATTAGTTTATCGTCAGGCTTTGTGAGCAGATCTTACTCGATTTCTGTCGCCAATCTGCTATCAGATTCTGTCAGCAGGTTCTGTTTAATTTCTGCTACCAATCTGTTTGCATAGCATGTTATCAGGTTCTGTCGACAGAACAGGAGCAGAATGCGACATCAGTTGAGGTCAGTTTGCTAACATCTTCTGATCAAATCTGCTACCAATCTGACGACATTCTGCTAACATATTGCTATCTGGGTAACAAACGATACTCACTTCTAATATTTTACGCTGCTCTGGAGTAACACGTTGAAGAGCTAGAACAACAAACCATGTACATTTTCCTTCCTGAATATCAGTACCATCTTTACCACATACACCAAATTTTCCAAACAAATCCAAATAATCATTTTGGACTTGAAACAAGAGTCCCATTTTAAATGAGATGGTTTTTACTTGCCTGAACATCACTTGGTCTTTTATTCCAGCCTATAACAAAAATAACATATCATAGTGCATTATTATCAAGCAAATGAATTGTCGTGTATCAGAAAACTGAGATACTTACTATGTACATAGCTGCGATTATTGGCATAACGAAAGAATAATACGAAGTTTTGTACTTAACAATGGAAATATATTGATTCATTGTAAATAGATCCAGATTAGGTTTCTTGTCGAAATTAGTAGAGAGCGAATCTAAACTTTGACCTATTATTGTCTTGAATCCGATCTATCAAAATATTTCTATATACAATAATTGTTCGATTAAAAAGAAAAAAAATAGTTTACACAATGTAAGCGTTGAAAGAAAAAACTTATTTTTACTCACATCGTAGAACATGTCTAGTAGATTAACGTAATAATCTTTCTCTTTAAAATATTTTTTAATTAGATAATACACAGCAGTTTGTAAAAGTACACCATCATTGATTGCCGCTGGACCTATATCATTGTATCGATACCAACATTGTTTGCCTCGGCGAAGTAACGATCGGTCTAGTATATCATCGATCACAAGGAAATAGGCTTGTAACTGTATAGTGACAAATGTCTTAATATTATAAATCGTAATTGCAACATTTAATATTTTCAATTAAGATCACTCTCATCGTATATAGTGCATTGCCTTCAATTATGAATGATACTATTATATAAATTAAAATCCTAACTATATTTTGAATTACATTCATTTGAATTAATATTCATGAAACATATCTGATGTCACAAAGAAAAGAAGAACACAATTACCAATTCCAGACACCATGCTAAAATTCGTACAAGACGAATATTTTCTTCTGTAAGTTGATCATTTGGTGCTAGTAATTTATAAGCAATAATTAACACATAAGCGCGAGTTTTCTTTCCTCCTGGAACAGTATACTGTAACATCTATATAAAAAAAATCATCAATCTATATATTTTTTAAAATTCGAGTTTTTTTTTTAATTATTATTTCATGTACCAATTTATAGATTTTTTGAATTATTGAATACTTAAGGTTTTTTTTATTTTCTACAAAAAACTACCTGAAATTGGTTTTCTCATCATTAAATTTCGATAATGATTTATATTTACAAATTTATGGACTATTCGAGACAGAGAAAAGAGAGAGAATTTTTATTAAAATTTTATATTTTAGAATTTTGAAATTTGATATTACTTTATGTAGCATTACTTTTACTAAAAGAATTTATCGTAAAATATATCGATCGATCTACATTGAATGAATTTTAACATATCTCTGTCACACCGACATACATATCCATATTGGCTATAATATTTATCATTTTTTATTTAACTATATTATGTATATAATATTTTAATCAATGATGACCTACTTTTTCTGCCCATTTAGCAACATCTGGAATGTTAGAATTCTCAATCTCTTTCGTGATATCATGAACAATGTCCGGCCACATTTCCATCATCTGTTGTTCTTCCTCCTCGCTGATGGTTATCCGTAGCGCTTGATCCATTATAATAAAACGATCTAAAGTTTTAACAAACAATGCCTGTTTCTACCAATGCGGTTTAAAAAGTTAATCCCTAGTGACACTCGGTTAACCAAAGTTTACTAAAATATTGGTTTCTACCAATAATTTATTCAAGTTTAAATTTATGTAAACTGAGTTCTATGTAAACGGCCAATTTTGACCGTTTAATAAGCTTCTTAAACTCCGATTAAAAATGTAACTAGCCTACTGAAAGTAGTTCTTAATCTAAATCTCTTTAAATACACGCGACAAAAGTAAGTTTAAAGTTATTGAAAATATAAAAAGGAAGGAATTTATATTAAAAATACAAGGCTACGAACTAGATTTTATAAATAAAAAAACGTGGCAGATTTATTTAATTTTTTACTGTTATCTAATGATGAAAATTATCGAGAACTAAACCGTAGAAGAAGAAAAAGATTTAAACAGCGCATAAATTATATTGAACAATTAGACGACATTTAGATTTTTTTTTCTATGGCATATATCCTCTTTTACTGTAAAACCAAATTGGTTAAAATTATTTTTTCCGCTTCCGAAAAATTATCGGCACTTTTGCGTTGCTGTTTATTTTTTATGTTTCCTTCACTTGACATTATTATTACTTTTTGCAGCTAAAATATAAAAAATCTGTTCAGCCAGTTAGAGCGGGCATTGAACCAATCAGCATTTAGTATTCTTGAGTTTCCTACAGTTATACCACATGAGTTATAAGTTTAGTTAAACTTACGAGATATTCGATGCTGGTAGAAACCAATCGGTGCTACTAACTCTCTAACCTAAGATTTTTTGTTAACCAAAGTTTTAATAACCTACGGTTTAAACCAAATTTGGTAGAAACGGGCATAAGAAGAATGACAAATAACGATTCTGTTACGTCACGAATAAAATTGTGATAAATTACTAGCAAAAAGAAACGGTGAAATAAAAATTTTCCTTGATAAATCTATATTTTATTTTTTTTCTATAAGCACTTTATTTCTTATTAAATTTCGTTAGATCTTCCAAAAGATAAAGTGGAAAGGAATACAGAAAAGGAAACTAAAGAGAAATCTGTTCTTAGCTGAACATATATACCTTTGACTAGCAATACATATATGTATCGTCTTTTTATGATCAACAAAACGAATCATTAATCCATATGATTGTCATGTAAATAACGAGATTTTTTAATTTAAATAATAAATTTGAAATATTTTTTTATTAAAAGAAAATTAGTATAAACAGAATGGGACACATGCAGTACTATATTACACAATTTTAATACTAAATTATTAATATTGTATCTGTTAATATGTTTACTCAGAAATAAAGAAAAAAATATACAAAAAATTTTACTTGTATGCTATCATGTATACGTGTTATTTACATATAATTACGTTCAGTGGTGTAATCGAGCCTTGGCGGAATCTGACGGCGCCAGAATACTTTTTTTTAGAAAAGTCTGGTGACGCCAGGGTACTTTTTTCAGAAAGCCAAGCTTGGCGGTGCGGCGCCAAGATTCTTTTTATATAATTATTTGAAATTAATTTTTTTAGTTCATATAATAAAGCGATAAAGAAGAAAAAGATGCTTTTACATATTTATTAAAAAACAAAGATAGAATAAGGTAAATAAGAATCAATAAAAAACATAGATATGATCTACAAATCATTGCATATGATGCAATATATTTAGTTAATAAATTAAGTCAAATACAATATACTAATCAATTCTACATACAAAAATAAATTAAAAATTAAAAAACTAATTGAAAATTAAAAATTATAAACATGACGTTTCGGCTCTGTATTTGAGCCGCATCCTCAGATGTCACAATATTAACATTATTAACGCAATAATAAGTTATGTCGAATAAGAAATTGTAATAACGCAGGAAGTCTAAGTTGTGTCGAATGAGAATTATAAACGATCATGTCCGGTAAAATTGGTTATTTTCTTAGAAGAAATAACCATAACATAACTCATCAAGCGATTGGATGATCGAATGTGAAATATCCTTGTGGCTCCTTTTGAGTGTAGAAAATCCATGTCGGTAAAATAATCATCAAAAAATGTTATATCGGTGACAGTAAAATTGTGTTCATATTACAAATGTAATTCGTTAACAATACTAGAATATTTTTAAGACATTACAATTGATAAATAATAATAAACTAGAAGAAGAAAGCCATTTTACGGTCGAAGCTGGATCACAGTGCTTATTATAATTGTGTGAATTTTTATATACTGCGTATGTAGTCCCCCCATAAATCGCGACGCTGATAGTTTTTCAGCATTGATGCATACATACTTACTACCGCAGTAATGTCACTTACAAGTAAACCTACCCTTAGGTGAACACGTATATTTTATTATTTTGTTTATATAAATAATTGGGGGAGAAAAAAAACGTATAGTTAATAATTATAGTTTTCAAAAGTTTTTTACGCGCTATGTCAAACGAGCGAATTTAGAGGTAATTACCCCCTCCCCTCAATTATCTATAAAAATAAAATAATGAAATATACGTGTCCTTTAATTAACTTGCTTCTTCATGTTTTAATAGTTTTTGTTTCGATCGGATGAAAACTGATTTTTTTCACAATAAAAGTAGTCATTTTGGGGGTAGTATACCACCTAATTTTCATCCTCCCTCCAAGACGTCTAGGCCGATATTCGTCTTCTACCGAAAGATACTTTTCTACCAAAAATCATTAAAATCGCTTCACTATCCTCAAAGATATCGCCATTTTTCCACTTTCGCCCCAATTTTGGGGGGGCTGTTTCACCCCCTAAAAGCGTTTTACCGCAGCTATAAAAAAATACGTGTCTCTTAGTTTTTCATGTTCTATAACATATCCAAAGCGCAGCAAAATCGGAGATTAACACTTAGGTAGGTTTACTTGTTAGTTAAATTGACAAGCAATCTAACAATTTTTTATGCTTATAGCATCTTATTGGATCTTAATAATATGTTGAAAGACATATATTAAATTTAACGATGTAATGTTGAGGTAAAGATAAATCTATCTGAAATAATAAGATTGCGAAGAATATATCACAAAAAAAAAAATTCTAGTATTTGTTAAATCACGTCAGCCTGAAGAAAGACGTTATTCTCCTTTAGATAAATATTGCGAAGAATATTACTACGTCGACCCGCCATCAGAGGTCTATAGATGTTCGCAAAAATTCTCACAAGTGCTGAAATACGCGTATATCTGTATATATAGAATCTCGATTTAATAACTTAAACAGGCGTCTAAGGTAGGCTCCCACTACATTACCTTACTATGATGAGTCCAGTAGTGGAAGCCGGGACGAAACGCCAACTTGTGATATTCTTCGCAATCTTATTTTTCACAGATAGATTTATCTTTACCTCAATATTACATCGTTAAAATTTAATATATGTCTTTCAACATATTATTAAGATCCAATAAGATGCTATAAGCATCAAAAATTGTTAGATTGCTTGTCAATTTAACTAAGTGATATTACTACGGTAGTAAGTATGTATGCGTCAATGCTGAAAAACTATCAGCGTCGCGATTTATGGGGGGACTACATACGTAGTATATAAAAATTCACACAATTATAATAAGCACTGTGATCCAGCTTCGACCGTAAAATGGCTTTCTTCTTCTAGTTTATTGATATTTATTAAAACCTGAATTTCGATATGACATCATAGCGATAGCATAGCTAACGAAAGCATCCAAACACAGTACATAGTATATATAGGCCCGTATTCAGAACGCGCTTACAACGATATAGCGCTCTAATATGCTATAGTTTACGTTACGCATACTATAGAATTTTAGAGATAAAAGCGCGCTTTTATCAATAAAAACGCGTTCTGAATACGGACCATAGATTTTATTTAAAAGGATCGATTGCTCGTGGATCAATTGATTTCGATTGCGCCTCGCACGACTATATTAATTCACTCCTATTCAGTCATATAATACTGTATGTATGTACGCATACCGTGTGTACGCGTATTTACGTGATTTTCAAATCCATGGGAAACAGGATCGAGTTCTAATATACAGTCTGTCTAGTAAGAGCGTGACAGGCCTATCTCAAAGAAAAATAAGACTTATTAGCCTTAAATTTATATTGATTGTATTCAGTAGGATTATGGTTAAAATGTAATTATATTAATAAAAGAAGTCCAGTCACCAGCTGCGTCTATGATAGACCGGCATCTCCGAGGCATACTTTCCACTACAGTCTGTCTAGTAAGAGCGTAGCAAGGCTTACCCACGAGTAAATATACACTCTGAATTTTTATTTTCGCCGATAGGTGTGTAACCTTGAATGACCTTCAATTATAGGTCATTGTATTTGTCCTAAAATGCTCTCTCTCTCTCTCTCTCTCTCCCCCCCCTCTATCACAATATAAATAAAAAACCATAGTGGACAAGTAAATAATTGTTTGTTAATATTTATGTTTTCTTCGAAGTTTTTCTGAATGTTCTGGACATTTTTGCTTATTTAATGCTGCCTGCAACTCTTCGGTATGTATTAAGTAGTTTTATATATTTTATAATTTATATAATCAATTTTAATTTAAGTTTTTATTTCAGTTATTTATGAACTATATTAAAATGTAAATCAAATTATAAACAATAATATAAGTTTAATATATGTGGTTTAGTAATAAACGAAGGAATTAGAAAAGAACCACGACGGTGGATGGAATTTTCGAGAATATAATGTATTTCGTAAAACGTTAAACCGAAATTTTTAATTATTAGTAAACGATTCGACCTTTAATCTGACCATCATCGGTAAAATGAAGAAATTAATTTTTAATATATTGCGAAGAATATTACTTAATTATGGCGTTTCGTCTCAGCTTCCACTACTGGACTCATCAGTAAGGCATTGTAGTGGAAGCCTACCTTATACGCCTGCAAGAGTTATTTAATCGAGATACTATATAAAGAGATATACGCGTATTAAAGCACTTGCGAGAATTTGCGAATATCGATAGACCTCTGATGGCGGGTCGACGTAGTAATATTCTTCGCAATATTTATTTTATTTTAGTAATATATGTATTACCCCCAACTCCCCCCTAACTTTGCGCGCCGAACTATCGTCGGTCTTGAAACGCAACCCTATTTAAAAAATCCCCCCAACCCGAAACTCTAAATGAGTGACTTAAGACACATGTTAATGCTCGTGTAAATATAAACAATAATATAAGTTTAATGTGGTTTAGTAATAAACGTTAGGGGGGAGTTGGGAGTAATACATATATTACTAATGTTAAATATTGCGAAGAATATTATTACGTCGACCCGCCATCAGAGGTCTATGATCGATATTCGCAAATTCTCGCAAGTGCACGCGTATATCTCTTTATATGTATATAGTATCTCGATTAAATAACTCTTGCAGACGTATAAGGTAGGCTTCCACTACAATGCCTTACTGATGAGTCCAGTAGTGGAAGCTGGGAGAAACGCCATAATTAAGTAATATTCTTCGCAATATATTAAAAACTAATTTCTTCATTTTACCGATGATGATCAGAGTAAAGGCCGAATCGTTTACTAATAATTAAAAATTTCGGTTTAACATTCTACGAAATACATTATATTTCCGAAAATTTCATCCAGCGTCGTGGTATTTACTCTTTCCTAATTCCTTCGTTCAAATTATAAATAAAATACATATATACAAGAAATATGTACACATGTAGATACACATTTAAATTAATAATAAATATATATTTGTATCTATATTTTATTTCATGCTTTTTTTTTTGTACATTTTATGACCCTATTAATACATTTATGATCCTATAGTGTATTAAATGTTACATTTTGCCAGCAGGTGTCAGTACGTTTTAAAGTTTTATAATTTTTGTCGCGGCAATACTGATTATGTATAATTTAAGAAATAAAAATATCAAATTCTTAAAAATGCTTTTATTTTGACTTTTTTCAAGTGAAATATTTTTCTGTACACAAAACTTTATAAAAGATGTTCCGATATTTTTAATAATAAAATAACATTTTTTTCAACATTTTCGAATATATATATATATTACCAGGATTTCTCATTTTATCTTGTTTATACTTTAACGATAAAATATTGCATAAAATGCATAACGTTTTAATGCACGATAAAATATTATTTTTTCAACAAACACAATTATTTTATGACACTCTATGATAAAGCTTCCTTAATAAATTCAAGAACAAACTATGTGGAAGCCCGCGTGATATCTGTTGTATATGTACATTTAGTAGATTATATGTTTCTTCTTCGTATATAGAATAAGTATTTGGTAAACCAAGATCAGTGAAAAGCTGTTTCACACGTCTTACTTTCTCCGGATCCGAAGAGCCGTAACATTCCTGCGTAAAAAAGAAAAAGAATTAGTACAACAGTATTTCATGAAACAACACATTTAAATCAACAATACTCACTTCTAAAATTTTGCGCTGCTCCGGAGTGGCACGTTGAAGAGCTACGACAATCAGCCAGGTACATTTGCCTTCTTCTATATCAGTATAATCCTTGCCATGGATACTAGACTCTCCATAACAACCTAAATAATCATCTTGCACTTGGAACAAATGTCCCATTTCTAATAAAATAGTTTTTGCTTGTCTGAACATCTCTGGATCTTTTATTCCGGCCTAGATCAAGTAATGTGCAACAATATATTCTTATTATGAAAACAAATCAGTCTTTCATGTATAAGAAAAATGGGTAATTGTTCACTTTAGGGGAGCCACCTCCAATGACCTTGACCTTGACATATGTTGTCAAGGTCATGACCCTGAGTAACCTCCAATAAGGTTTAGCCGTCGCTCGCCCTTCGTTAAAAAGTTATGAAAAATTAAGTTTTAAAAATAATGTATCATTTCTACAAAGGAGTGTATAGGGTGTATAAAGCGACATAGAAGTTGCAAGCTCCTTCACAGAGAAAGAAATGGGGTGAGAGTCGCTTTACGTGAATGCAGTAGGTTCCGCCCCCTACGGGGGGCTCCACGACTGTAAAAAACAACCAACCCAACCTATTTAGTGGTATGAAGTAGCTCTCGCTTTGCGTAGAAAGTCGAAACCTTAGAGGTCGAAACCCTCGTACAACATAACAGTACAATTATAGAAGTCGTATGTGTAGATACAGTAGGTTCCGTCCCTCCCTGCGGGGGCTACACTACTGTTAAAAATAACCTAACCCAACCCATTTAGTGGTGTGAGATAGCTCTCGTTTCGATGTGCATGAAGTTAGCACCGCCATTTTGTTAAAAAAAAATAATAAAATTTGTGCTGAATTGTGCTAGATTTGTGCTACATTATGCCGCAAGAATTAATGACATAACTAAAAAAAAGCACAAATCTAGCACAATTCAGCACAAATTTTATTATTTTTTTTTAACAAAATGGCGGTGCTAACTTCATGCACATCGAAACGAGAGCTA
>NW_017280322.1:1383268-1409318 GCF_001594065.2 Cyphomyrmex costatus | reverse complement strand
GGGGGGGGGGGGGAGGTGCAAGGGGGCGAATCTACGGCCCGCCCCCCTCCCGCAACCGCCCCGTCGATAGAGGTCTGCCCCAACAGTACAATCATGGAAGTCGTGTGCCCCTTGGCAAGGGGGGAGAGGGGGGTGAATGTTACCTCGCATGGAAAGATTAACGTTCCTGAACAAGGAAAGGTGTAGAATAGTACTTTATATCATATGTATTATATATCATATGTTAGTTTTAAAACTATGATTGTTAATAACTTTTTAACGAAGGACGAACGACGGCTAAAACTCATTAGAGGTTACTCAGGATTATGACCTTGACAACATATGTCAAGGTCAAGGTCATTGGAGGTGTCTCCCCTAAAGTGAACAATTACCGAAAAATGAGATGCACTTACTAACTGCATTGCTATGGTTACTGGCAAAACAAATGAATAATGTGATGTTTTGTATTCGACAATGGAATTGTATCGATTCATCGTAAACAAATCCAGATTAGGTTTCTTGCCGAAATTGATAGAGAGCATGTCTAAACTTTGACCCATTACAGTCTTCAATATACTCTACCGAAATACTTTTATAAATAATTGTTCAATTAAAAAGTAAAAGGAAATAGTTTACATAATATATACATATATGATCGGACAAAGAGAAAGAAAAGACATCTTTACTCACATCATGAAATGATTCTAGTAGACTAACATAATAATCTTTCCCTTTGAAATGTTTTCGAATTAGATAAAACATAGCGCACTGGAACAGTAAACCATCATTGATTGCTGCTAAACCTATATCATTATATAGATACCAACATGGTTGGCCTCGGCGAAGTGTAGATCGATCCTGTATGTCGTCTATCGTGAGGAAAAATGCTTGCATCTATGTAACAATAAATTATTAAGTTAATATTTAATTCATAATTGCAACACTATATTTTTATAATTAAAATAGCTGATTATATTGTTTTTAATTTTAAGGTATTATAAACTAAGGTATACAACCAATAATAAATTGCCTTTAATGGTCGAGCTGGATCTTAGGTGTTAATGATTCCGTGTGAATTTATATATTACGTATGTAGTTTTTTAAATCGAACAATTTTTCGGTTTTGAAACGTTACTCTACGAAACTACCGCAATAATATCAGTTAAATTATCTAGCAATTTAACAATTTTAATACTCGTAGCATCTTGAATCTTAATAATGTTGAACGACATATTAAAATCTATGAATAAAAATCTGTAAATAATTAATGTATATTGCGAAAAATATTACCTCGAACCCGGATTTCTTACATTCCGTGCGAGAATTTCGTAGAGTGGCGTTTCAAGATCGAAAGATTGTTCGGAGCGCGATTTAAAAGACTACATATATAATATATAAATTCAGACGGAATTATCATTAACACCTAAGATCCAGCTCGACCGTTAAAGGCAATTTCTTATTGGTTGTGTTTCTCACATGTACGGTCCTATAAGATTTAATATTTAAATTAAGATATTTTTTACATTTTGCATTTATAATTTATTCAAATTAATTTATGGATACAATTAGTGATAACGTAAAAAACAAAACAAATTTACGTACCAGTTCCAGACACCATGCCAAAATCCGTACTAAACGAATGTTTTCTTCCGTAAGTTGATCACTTGGTGCCAGTGCCTTATAGGCATAGACTAATGTTAAAGCACGAGTTTTTTTTCCTCCTGGGACATTGTACTGTAATATCTGTGTAACAGAAAAAGTATTAGTCTGCACATTCGTTCATTAATGACTTATTAGTTTATATTTTGTTTTATTATTATAAATTTTTTTTAATGTTAGTGAAAAATATTTGACATTTTCTACTATGTTCTACTAAATCTTACAAATTAATATTTATTTATACTTGTTTTTTATGTGTGTATCTGTCTTCGAATTTTTATTTTGATTTACTTTCATAAATTTATAATATTATGTCATTATATGAGTAAAATTTCACTTTAAATTTATATATATGTATATATATCATATATATATACATATATAATGTATAAAATGTACATTAAACGATTGTAACACTTTATTACCAATGGGTTTCAGAATGCAGCCTACTCATCGAGCGATTAGTTCCTTCCTATTTATTAATATTCTTTCTTATTTATTATTATATTCATAAGTAAGAACCAATCGCTAATAAATAAGGACCAGTGAATAGACTTCATTCCGTAAGCCATTTAAAAAATAGTATTATATTATAAACTTTTATTATAATCTATGACTATACATTAGGTACATTATAATGTCCGATTATTTTGAGGAAATTTATTTTCGAACAGAGATTAATTCATTTTACGTGTATACAAATCATGCAGTATTTTAATAAATACTAATTTACTTTTGCCATCCATTTCGTAACATCAGGAATATTCAAATTCTTAGTCACATCTGTTAGATCGCGAACAACATCTGGCCACACTGCCATCATCTCTCGACTTTCGTCCTTGCTTGTGACCCATGTTTGTGTCGGTTGTATTACGGAATGCACCGTTCGCATATTACACTCCAATGTTCTAAAAATAAAACAAATGAATTGAAAATTATGACAAATATGAAAACGTTGACGATCGCTTCGACATGTATATGCAAAAAGTCGGACGAAATGAAAAATATTAAATCTAATGCACAACAAAAAATTAAATATAAATTCAATAAAGAATAACAATTTTATTGTTCTTATGCTTTGCATTATTTTATTACAAATTTATTACCATGTCTCTAAGAAGATACGGCTATAAGTTATACTTTTACGTCAATATACGCCAAAGCTAGTGTATTATTTACGTGACTCATGACTAAGAACAATGAAACTGTTGGCCCTTATCGAATTTATATTTAATTTTTTTGTGCATTAGATTTAATATTTTTCATTTCAACTCTTTAATTGTTTTAAAGAAAAAGTTTCTTTAAGAAGGAAAGAAAAAACTCCCAAAGAGAACTGTTTTTTTATATAAATATTCCTATTTTTTTTCTTTGCTTATACGTATTAGAATAACAATATACAGAACTTTATGGTTACTTATACATTCCTTGTGATCGACAAAGAAACTTATTGCGCATTCATACGTACAATTGTTACATAAATATTAAAATGGTTCTTAATTTAAACCATTCCTGGAATCTCTATTGTTACTTCCTGTACGATATGTCATCTCATACAAATAATTCACTTACCATAAGTATGTTAAAGAATTTAAATATTAGGAAGGCATTTACTGAATAATTTAAAAGTCAAACTTGGTACTTAGAATCGAATATCAATGGAATTGATGTCAATAATACAATAAAGTAGACAGTTGAAGTTTCTGTTATTAATATATTTAATTAATAAATTATGAATTTCTGTTATTTAAAACACGTTTGAATTCAAGTACCTCCATCCAGATGTTTATTAAAAAAGCCAAATTAGGTCAGATTTTAATTTTACACTTCTGCAGGAAACATTATAGTTACTCAAGAAAACATATGTTTAATTCTCAACGATGCGATCTATCATGGATACCATTCCGAACATATGTAACGAAGCAAGTTTTTCACGCGGTGTAAAAGTGCAGCCTCCAATTGCAAAATAAATGCTGAAGCGATAAAGATCAATCGTGGCACTGAGGACAGATTACACTTCTAAATGCAGTCAAAAGAAATTTTAAAAAAGGTAAATAAAAATAATAAAAATGCAACGCTTTTTTATTATAGAAAAAAATTTGATTGAAATCTATTTTTCAAAAATTCCGAGATCTCTCTTCAACATACATCCTGCTTTAGATTTGTTCAAGTATTATTCGATAAACGTGATTAATCCTGCAGAAAACTCAACAAGATTTCGATAGCAACATGAATAGGAAAAAAATGATTAGATAACATTTATGTTGCATAAAATATTTAAAAAACATCTTTTAAATATCTTATATGCAATATGTATGTTATCTATAAGTATATGCATGCCTTTGTATATTATTTTAAAGTAATATACTAAGCTCTAGAATAAACTAGGAATTCCTAATAATGAACTGAAGGTAATCTGCATAAGATTCTGGACTTGATTAGCTAATAAAAACGAGTGTTTATTCGCATACATATAAATTCAAGTTCATTTGCATCTGCGATCTATTTGAACTACACTCTAACTGTAACTTCAAGTAGGTATTACAAATTATTATAGACTGCATACACAGTATTCAAGTCAAACGATAATATGATAATATTAATTGTTAAATTAAAGATTGATAATTTAAATTATGTTCGAGAATGCAGAATTGTCCTTAGAGAAGATTTCATGGCCAAGATTTTCGAAAGTGAAGTAATTTAATATTTGTGCTGAATCATTAGAACTTTCAAAATATATAATAGACTTTAGCATCGAAGCTGTTGTGAATAAAAAACATATTGTTCTTTCAAATATTCGAAAATACGGAAGTCTGCGGCCGAAGCGATAATCGATAGTGTCAATAGAGCCTTTGCTAATTGCTCGCCGTACGACAAAAAGCGCTAATAAAAGTGAATATTTAAAAGGTATACGGAAAAGAGTAAGCTGAAATCAACTAGACTTATCTATCTATCTATCCGGTATACCAACGTTTCACGTGATAACCACGGCATAAATATGACCGCACGTCGCGGATCATGCACGTCATCGTTTCTGCTATAGGCTGCGAGCATAGAATATATATAGCATCGAGTAAACAATTTTATCAATGATCTAACAATTAGATGCGTTACGATGTACGTAGAATATTCAGCGTATCTCGTGGAACGTAATACAAAAATATATAGTTTTTATAATACCTATCGTTATCACCGTGAGTCATGAGGCTTCTTTACTTTATCAGAAATTTCCACGTACACACGTACGTATAGCATAATTATAGTACTGAGCGTATACGTAATACTGAGCGAAATTAACGAACGGTAAAACAATTATAATTTTTATCTTCGAAATATACTTGCTTTGCGAGCAACTTGTATTGGATCAAACGAAATAGTTAACGAGGACTCAAAAACAAAGAGTTTAACGAACTTACACTTTGCTTTGTCTAATTTGAATTGTGTTTATCGATTAAGAAAAATTTAGTTACTGATAATTTATTCCTGATTCATTAAATTTAATAATATTTTGATGCTATCTTAATATCTTATTATTATTAATCACACTCTCTCAAAACTTTTAGAGTAAATCTCACTCTTAAAGATAAAAGATTGAGCAACTCTTTCAAGATTGACTCAATTTTCATGTTTTAGAGTTAGATTCTATTCTAAAGAATTTAGACGGTAGATGTATACACGAGACAAGTTTTACCAAATCTGTTGATTTCGTAATGTGGTGTTTATTCTAACAAAGGTAACATATTATTATATATTTGTATTTATAAGGCTGGGTTGTTTTACCTTTCGATAAACCTCGATTCACTCTTTTATTCTTTTGTTTATCCACTAGATAAATTACGACAAATTTATCCGAGGATGAAACAACCGTCTCTAAATAATGATTTGCAAACGAATATTATTTTTTTTACAGTTAAAATAATCTAAAAATATATAAGTATTTAAGAAATAATATTAAGCTGGAAACACAATAGGCACAGGCAACAGGGAATAATGATCCATCCAATCAGAGCTCTGGGATATAATATCGAACTTATACCTCAGAGCTCTAATTGGACGGCTCGTTATTCCCTGTTGCCTATATGCGTATTGCCTGTGCCTATTGTGTTTCCAGCTTAACCCGCGTTCGAAATCAGCTGTTTTAACAAAGCCAATTATAATAAATTCGATTGAATGTAAACAGACGAATAAATTTTACTTCGTCGACTATAAGGAAAAATGATTCAAATTGATTGCCTAAGGCTTCGATAATAATATGTGAAAGTAAAAAAAAATGCAGCAAAATCGAAAGAAAAATAGAATTTCTAAAATCGAAATTCCTTCGCAGCAGAAAATCGTGTTTCGTTTACTAATCTTTGCTCAATAATAGTTCGTCTTTGTACGGCTGTGACAATTGTATTCATGTCTTGAAAATTCAACAAGGATCAACGTGCAAGTGTAAAGGTGTTGGTTAAACATTCACAAACGACCTCCGTTTAGTGTGGAACGCATTTCTTGCAAATATATCCGACAGAGAGATAGGGAAAAAGACAAATGAAAACGTATGTTGATTAAACACTCTTTTTGTCTTGAACGATTTGCATGATAATTACACGCACCGAAATGCTAATAATAATATATATGTGTGTGTGTGTGTGTGTGTTAACCGATTATTCTTTTCGATCTCACTACAAAAGTTGAAATCGTGTTCTCTTATGAAAGATTCTTGTGATAAAATCGACAATTTTGAAGTGATTTACTTAAAGATTTAATCGGAAAGAAATATCACAGACTATGACACTATTAAATATTTATTTTTAATACTTTATCGACCTTTTGTGATTATCTTTTAATAACTTTTAATGAATTTCTCAATTAAACATTTTTTAAAAATACGCGTTTTAACATTAAACATTTTTGTTGATTTTTATAGATTTTCTTTATTATAGTTTTGGTTAATTTTTGAATTGTAAGTCGAAGTGAGATCGAAAAAATATTGAATTCAGTCTTTGAACGAAACTTTCAGAATATGTAAAACTACATCACATATATGGTATATAGGTACATATTATACCAAACTATTAAAAAACTATCAACTCCTATTATACTTTTTTATATAAGCAATTTTTTGTTTCTCGAAAATATGTTAAAATTTCGACACAATTTTCCAATTGACAACTTTTCGATTTCAACGACGTCGAAATGATATCATTTCGAGGAACCGTTTCTACTTTCTAAATTGTTTTTTAAATAGAAAATCTTTTAAAGATTGAGATTTATTCTAAAAATTTAGAGAGTAAAAAAACTGGGTTGAAGAAGCAGTACTTACTAAAAGAAATTATAAGAGAAAAGGAATCTTTAAGGTGATGTAGACCGCAAAAATCATGCAATGCGCTTATTGTTAGTCAGACAACTCGCAAAGTATTGACATAAAAACATTTCAAATATTAAAAGATGCGCGCGATAGATGATTCTTCTAAATCATAACTAAAGAAGAGGACGAATTTATCAGAACTGTTCAGTAAACATATTTCTTATTTTCATTTGCATATTATATACAAAACAGTTCTCTATCTCCATATATATATTTCGGGGATTTTTGTATCTTCCTAAAACTCGTCGTGCTTAACTGTAAGTAATCATCTGCGGGTATGCAAATAAGAATACTTTTTCATCCTTCTCGGTTAAATTTATCGTTGTTGTCCCGATCAAAATCTTCGAAAAGGTCTTAAAAAAAAAAAAAAAAAAAAAAAACGAAAAATTCTATTTACATATCCTACTGAGAAAGGTGAAAAATATTCTTGTCACAGAGACACAGAGGTGAATTCATCACGGAGGTGAATTCTACGCGCTTCTTATCTCATCTCACCTCCAGCACGCCGCATTCCCGCGGCGCACGCCCATGTGTGCTACGTGCGCGTGGTCGACGGCAACGAGGCGCCGCGCGACGCTGAGCGCCGACAGGAACCGATTTCGCGCAACGGACGACATGCCCGCGGATCGTTGCAGCACACTCACGAATTCTGCGCGGATGCGCAAACGGCACGGGGGAGACGCGAGAGAACGAACGCCGACCTCTCGGTCCGAAGGTGAATTCACATCTACGAGGAATCCAGCACTCACTAGCACTCCGTCCGAGTTGAGCCAAGTTGAGCACTCACCGGCTGAACTCGGGATTCCATTCGTCGACGGTCGGTCCGACGACACGAGCGGGGAAGGGACAACAGGAGCAAAAGGGGGGAAAACAAAGAAGGAAAAACAGAAAAAATCACAAGTAAATCAACTTGTCAGTCAAATGACTGAAGGAATTGCCGGACCTTCGTTGTCGAACCCTGACCCTGTCTCACTCTTCAGCACTTTTACGCGGCAGGAACCGGGTTGGTCGGCTTTATACAGTCTGGAGACCATGGCATGACACGCCGGCACCGTCGTTATATATATTATATATACTTTGCTCATTATGCCATGGACCAAACAGTTGTATGGTTGGCATGTTTCTTCTAATTCAACGTGGAAGCGGTGGAAGTCAGTCAGTTATGATTATCGATAAGGGGCAAAGAGGGGAACCGATCAGTTCGGTCAAGTCGTGCACTTTGAACCTATCTGGAATTTTCGTATAAATAAACATTCCCAACTACTCCAAACCAGTTAATCTTGGTTCCGTCACATTCAAATAATGGTAGAATTGAAACACAACTTCGTCGAGGAAATCGAACGGACCAAAAGAAAAAGGAGCTCTGTGTCCATGTGTTAAATATGAGCACTCAGTCAGCTCTTTGTGTGAATATCCCTTCCATCTCTTTTCCAACCAGCTGTGTCTGTCAGTTCTAGCATTGCTTTAACAATCCAAACAGTGATTCTCAATCGGGCAAGATTTGTCATCACTTTGAGGATTTAAGGAATGCTGAAAATCTTATACAATTTGTGTCTACATGTTTTATAAATAGCAATTACAGGATAACATTCAACACAAAGTATTCTCATTTTCAGGGCTAAAATGAATACGACAAGAGAATCACACAGACAAATCAAACATATTTTTCTAGATTAATACGTAACACATATAGTTTTGAACACACACAGCTTATCATCGCCATCTCTTTTGTACATTTTTTCAACTTATTAAATTTATTATTTCGTTCCTACTGCAAGCTTTTGTTCTATCGTTTATTTATTGAACGGTGTTCTATTAGATGGTGCTGGCAACCTGTACTTTGCCAATTCTACTTCGGCTTCCCCGAACGAGTCTACATGATAGCAAAAGTACTCGGGATTCTTGTATTCCTTATTCTTGGAGGCGTTGGGTCCTACAGCTAAACAAATTTATGGTTTAAGCTGAAACTTGTTTTAACAAAAGTCTAGTAGAATGATACTGTTTATTCTTACGTGTGTTTGGTATTTTGACAACGTTATTACTGAGGCCTGGCACATTGGTATTCACATTGGATGAATTAGTACTCGCAGTTTGTGTGCCAAAGGTTCGTAAAGAAGTAATCGTTACACCCTGAAAGCAACAACAATTGAAACGCTCGCATGACAGACAGGTTAAGACTTACAAACTACATGATTTCTGATGAAACGTGACTCTGTTTCTGGGTATACACCTGTATTCGTTTTGCAATGATGCGCAACATTTTGCGACGATTATAAGTAATAATTATGATTAAACAATTATAATATGTAGAGAGATTTAAATGTTCTTTTAACTATGAACACCGTTTTCCAATCTATTTCATTCCTCGTAAATCGTAAAGAATTTCAATTGATTTTTGTAATTGGCAAGCATGCGAGAAACTAAAATTTTAATCTGATTGGTTAGCTCCTTGGATAAGAACGATTAGTGTTAAAGCACATTTTCATGAGTCAAACTGGACGTTTCGGTTGGTTTGAGAAGCTCATATGCATATGAACAAAATGTAAGCACATTGGCATAACACATAAGTTATCAATATTTATTTATCGAATATTAAACTAACAAATACTTATCAATTAATATTAATATCTTGTATTTTCTACACCTTAAAAATATCTCTTGTAAGTAGTAAAAATTCATATTTTGCTTTTTATTTTTCCTATCCTCATCTCTGTCAGATTCCACTGAAAAACAGAGCACCTGTAATTTTCAATACTGCCAACTGTACATCTTTTTATCATAACTTTTTACTGGTAGCAGTGTTAAGTGTGTTTTTGAAACATAGAACTCATACGCGAACATTACACGTGATTACACGATACCACGATACATTGGTATTCGAAGTATCTTTCGATTACGATCTGACATAACCTGGCCGACGTGCCACTGTCGTGTTTATGGCGAATTGAATCGGCGAGGCTTGATTTACTCGCGGTGCGTACAAAAAGTATAACCATCAACGTTAGAGTTATGTCATAACTTTAGCTAGAATATCTCCATCTTGGCATTTGCTACATATTTTTTTCCCTTTGCGTAATATCGGAGTATGCCCAGTGAAAAATGATAATGAAATCGATATCGAATCGATGTCAATTCGACGTCGAAATCATCAGTCAACGTCAAATTGACATTGATTCCATTGTCATTTCTCACTGGGTGTTATTGTCACATATTGTATTAGACGTATGTAGTTCACATGTCCTCACTTAGAGAACATACAATGATCTTAACTATTACCTAATTACTATTGTCGTTACAATTATGTTCATTTTTATCATATGTAGATACTTCCTCTTTGATATTTATGTACTTTGCTGTAGTGTACATACTACATATCTTATTATATTAAAATATATATTATACTAAAATCATTAAAATAAAATTAGATTTATTAATTACGATGACAGAAATTTGAAATCTAACACAACTTCTTCACTGGATATAAAAATGCATAGTAGTATAAACTATATACAATAGTCATAAGAAATTTTTTATTCTTTATTCTTATTGTAATCTCTGTTTCAGTCTCACAACCATGTTAATAACATATTTCTGGAATAACTGGAGGTATAGTAATGCCCCAGAAGGCCAGCAGCCATTTGAAAAGATAGTCGGATTAAGTAAATATGGATTTATCAGTGGTCTCGGAATTGGCACGTATGATGCTGTAATGTTATCTCAGACAACAGGCTTCTGGAATACAGTAAATTGCTTATCTTACTGGGTGGTGCCTATCACTGCCATGTGTGCTACCTTTGCCTCTGTAGCATATACAGCGACAAAAATTAGGGGAAAAGACGACTATGCCAATTACATTCTAGCCTGTATGTAATGTATAAATGTATCAGTTAATACATTCACCAGAAATAATTATTAAATTTTAATGTTCACTTGTTGCAGCATTAGTCTCAGGTGGAATCTTTTATCGCTGGCAAAAGAATGGTCTATTAAGTTTTAGTTGGACAGGTGCAATAACTGCATGCGCCATAATCAAGAAGTATGGTGATCTGAATGATTTCAAGCCTTTTCCGTTAAGTACGAAAGGAATTCGAGAGGAATATACTACTTTCCCCTTTGACATGACTCTCATTAAGGATCCTAGGGGACCTAGACCCTGGGAGTAAAAATATTTCATATATAGAATAGGAATAATTAGTGCTGCTGATACATAAATCCAAGGGGGATAAGTCATACTGTATAATTAATGATACAAAGAGATATGAAATGCATATGTTTCGCTTTCGTTATGTATTTATTCAAATTCTAGTACAGGAAATAAAAAGGATTGTAAAAAGGATATATTGTGCCTACAAGTATTATGTCAGCGTTTCACCCTTTGTGACCTATGAAACAAATGTTATTATGAAACTACTGATATAAGTAAATGTAAAATAAACAATAGAAAAATATGTTTGATATAGTGATATAACAATGGAAGTGACACATAAGTGAACAAATCTAAAAAACAGATTGTTTTCTATAATCACATAAAATGTAATCAAAATTTAAATAAACAAAAGAACATTACTTACGCATGCTTCGAGATATTCTATTCTCCGTTCGAGGGTCGTGAGCTTCTCGTTAAGAACTGCTATTCTCGATCTACAAGACATATCTAAAAAAAAAAACATAATAAATAAGATTAAAGATATTAATTTAACAGCATTTTTGCATTTCACGCAAAAGCTTTAGGAAAAATTACCGAAAGAATTAAGGAAGTCCGTAATCTTTTTAATACTGCCAGTGATAACTTCTATGTATTCGCGATTAGCCCAGTCTTGTTGAATTTGTTTTTGTATCGCTTCTCGATGTATAGCTGCCATTTTCTTTGTCGCTATAGTATATTCTCTTTCCCGATTTTTATCTGTCTAAATTGCGATATTATTCGAACAACAAGCGAGGCGTTCCTCGATAATTTTATCGCATTGTTTGGAATGCTCAGTCTTGTCAGATGGTCAGATCGTAGATGACGTCAGATGACGTAGGATTGGCAGGAGCGATGAGAGCACAATATATACAGAAGCGTAAAATCTCTATCGGTACTTTTGATGTTAGGGCGAGTTTACAACTTGACGAACAGTAAAAAGCGGAAGAGCAGTAACCAATCAGAACTCGCGTTGGTAGTCGATTTTTTGTTAGTTCTATACTATTTGCTATCAACGCGAGTTCTGATTGGCTACTGCTTTCCGCATTCCGCTCTGCCGTATATCGTTTTATCCTTGTTGTCCAACCATGTTAAACAAGGCTATACACGGGAGGGTATATACTGTGCCCTGGCCACGTGATCACTTAGCGTCATTGAAATCGACGCATACATATGTGTTAATTGTTGTGTTGTGAAATGTGAAGTGCGTAGTAATTATTTTGACAATCGACGCGCCATCTCTGGCGTAGCGTAAATTGGCAAGAATCGTTGAGGGAAAATCGACGAGGGAGATTTGACGACGAGCAGTTTCTCCAATCTTAGCGGAGCTCATTGCTCCGCTTGACCTACTGTACCGGGCCGCGAGAAAAAATCTTTCTGGATCATTCTGCTCTGGTGGCTCTGGTCTGTGCGCCACCAGTAATATTCATTATTTCGTTCTACCTAATCTTTTTGAATCATTTAATCTATAACGTGATCTGGCCGTATCGACCTCCTATTTATTTGTTGGAGGCGGGAGCTATTAATTAAATAAGAAGAAGAAGACGACGAGCTACGCTGATTGGATATTCTCGAATTTCCGTATGTAATGCAATATCGGCGAGCGTATCCGCTATTATCTAATCATCATTGAAAGGATTGACGCTTACGAATTCATCATCAGCTGTGTGATTTTCGTCAAATATCGATCCGCCGTGCGATATTCACTCGTAGAACGTAAATACGTAATTTCTATTTTTATTTTTATATTGGATGCCCCGCGAATTTTGACAATGGCTTCTCCACATTTGCCGCAGTCTGCGAACTAAAATATTTCGCGCGCGTAAAATACTCTCTTTTCAATAAATTCTTTTATTTTAATATTTTTAATATAGTATATTCAATTTCCCATTTGTATTTAATGTACCTTCTAAATTAAATATGAAATAATAGTTAATAGTACGTCACTCTTTACATAGGTTGCTCTAGAATATGCATTGCTCAAGTTTGGCTATTTATGTCAGATATATATAATTTATATATACGTATGTATAAAATTATCTCTTTTATTCTTACAATGTATAGGATTAAAAAAAAAACTTCTATAAATCCTTTTTTTTTTTTTATTGAAAGATGTTCTGTTGTTAAATGAGCAATATTATTATAATACTGTTTATTCAGTTTAATTATTATTTAATAATTATTAATTAATCAATTGTTTATATTTACATTATATGTGCAGGATCAACTTTACTGTGTATATTCTCCATGCCAGGTGTGTTATGATTTTGGGAAGATGCAATTCATTATCAGTAGTTCGCTGCGTATCTGAGCTATATAAGAAACAGTGCAGTACAGGAGCACACGAGTATCATAAAAATTTTCATCTCACTGAAAGTGCTCCACTTTCTATTATTGAACGGAAAATGAAAAAGTAATTACATATTATATTTATATTTTATTGCCTAATATTTAATAAAAACTAAAATTTAAAAATTATTATTGATAAATATGTTTTAAAAAATTAATAGGTTGAGTAACAGTAAAGCGCCTTTTCTTTCATCTATTAAGATGGCATCAACATCTCGGCAGGATAGCAAAAGCGAGCCTGAAGTAAAGAAAAATCGCTTGAGATTGGAAAGATCGCCGTATTTATTGCAACATGCAACCAATCCTGTGGATTGGTATTCTTGGGGTGACGAAGCTCTAGAAAAGGCAAAGAAGGAGAACAAGATAATTTTTGTGTCTATCGGTTACTCTACATGCCACTGGTGTCACGTAATGGAAAAGGAATCGTTTAAGAATGAGGAAGTTGCAAAAATCATGAACGAGAATTATGTTAATATTAAAGTAGATAGAGAAGAGAGACCCGATATCGATATGATGTGCATGATGTTTATTCAGGCAAGTGTTAAATTTATTGTTATGCATTATACGAAATCTGAGAATAAACAGCAAAATACAATATATGCATATTTTATCACTTATTTATAATTAATAAATGTGCAAAACTTATAATATTCTTTATAAATATTTGTCACTTGTAATTGTATTTTAACTTTGCTCAACATGTTAATGAAGATATTTATATTTGATAGAGATTGAGAGGTCATGGCGGTTGGCCATTGAATGTTTTCCTGACACCAGATTTGATGCCGATAACAGGCGGAACATATTTCAGCTGTGCAATGTTTACATTATACTTGACACGAATTGTAAAAGAGGTATATAGTATTTTCATCATATATAAATATTTTTATTTATATTTTACTCTATAAGAAAGATAAAATTAGGTTTGTAAATATTTTTTTTATTTTAGTGGACAGAAGGAAGAGACAAAATGGTCAAATCCGCCAATATTGTATCAGAACGTTTGAAGGAATTGACCACAAGCAGACATGATATAAAAGTGAATGAATATTTGAAATAAAATTTTAAATAGAATTTAAAATTATTTTAATATTGTATTTTATTCATCGATTTTTGTGATATAGGATGATGGAGTTCCTGCGATTGATTGCGCTTTCTTGTGTGCTCACGTCTTATTGAATATATATGATGAAGAATACGGCGGATTTGGTAGCTCATCCGCTACGAATCCGAACTCGCCGAAATTTCCCGAACCGAGCAACTTAAATTTTCTTCTCAGTATGCATATTTTAAGTACTTCTACTATGTTGGTTGAGATGTCTTTAAATGCATCTCTGAATACCTTGAGGAAAATGTCTTTTGGTGGACTTCACGATCACGTGGGGAAAGTAAGATTCATTTCGTCATTTTCGCTATTACAACGTGCAAATCGAATAGTTTCAATTATTCTTTCAGGGATTTCATCGATACACTGTGGACGCTCGATGGAAAGTTCCTCATTTCGAGAAAATGCTTTATGATCAAGCTCAACTAATACAATGCTACGTCGATGCATACCTCATTACGAAAGATTCCTTTTTTTCCGATATCGTAGATGATATCGCAACGTACGTCCTACGTATGCTGACACATATGGTATTATTCTATTGCTTTTTCATGGATTTGTCTAGTATTATGTTAAATATTTGTCCTAGATGCAATAAGAGATTCTAACTTACAAGAAATATTTTTCTTCACTTAGACTTTTTAAAATCAAAATTGTACAGAGCAACAAACATGTGGAAAGATATAAAATATTTAGCATGTGTGCATTATTCAGGAAGGTGGTTTCTTCAGTGCGGTGGATGCAGATTCACTACCTACATTTGATGCCCCAGCGAAACGGGAGGGTGCATTTTATGTTTGGAGCTATGACAATCTTAAGACTCTTTTAAAAAAGAAAGTACCTGGTAAGGACAATGTTACATATTTTGACCTTATCTGCCGACATTTCTCAGTGCAGAAGGAAGGAAATGTAGAAAGGCCACAAGTATGTTTTGCAATTAAAACCATAAAGTAAGAAATATTTATAAAACATTTATGAATGCATTTGTTCTGTAATGTAGGATCCTCATGGCGAGCTTACAGGTAAAAACGTATTGTCAATGCAGTCGGGAATAGAAGATACTGCTAACCATTTTAAGCTCAATGTAAAGGAGACACAAAAATATATTAAAGAAGCCTGTACTACTTTATATGAAGACAGATCACATAGACCATGGCCTAGTTTGGATGATAAAATGGTCACATCATGGAATGGTAATGATTTGTAATGAGTAACGTTGATGTCATTATCACTGTGATTCGTTTGTATTTTCGCATTGTCTAACGATTTGTGATCTATTTACAGGTCTTATGATAAGTGGTCTTGCGCGTGCTGGAATAGCTGTAAAAAACAAGACGTATATTGAAGCAGCAACGGAAGCTGCCACATTCGTGGAAAAATATCTGTTTAATAAAGATAAACGCATATTACTTCGCAGTTGTTACCGCAGGAGAGATGACAAAATTGTACAGAGGTACGTATATTGTCTTAAACTTCTTATCAACAAATGATCTATGATGGCGATTTGTAGGAGCGATCCGATACCTGGCTTCCACGAGGATTACGCGTTTTTTGTGAAAGGATTGCTCGACTTGTACGAAGCCACCTTTAACACACATTGGGTTGAGTTTGCCGAAGAGCTGCAGGATATTCAAGACCGATTGTTTTGGGACTCGGAAGATGGTGGTTATTTTGCTATGGCCGAAGAGTCTCCGATACTTACACGGACGAAAGATTGTATGTTTTAATACTCTTCTAGTAATTTTAATTTTGAATGTCAAAGTTTGGTATAACAATTACGACAACTGAATAAAGTCAAACGAAATTTTGTTGCGCACGTAAAGATTATGTTATATTCAAATATTTATAACGCTGTTTATTGAATATCACATTACATCTGTCTTGATTATTTTATTACGTTCTTAATTATGCTGTCGACATATAGATCTTTTCACTTTATGAACTTCTGTTTTTTATTGCAGCTGACGATGGCTCGCAACCATCCGGTAATTCAATTGCATGTTCAAATCTGTTGCGTTTAGCGATTTACTTGGATCGTGACGATCTCAGACATAAAGCTGAAAAGCTTCTGTGTGCGTTCGGTAATAAACTTGCAAATTGTCCGGCTGCCTGTCCACAAATGATGCTAGCGCTGATCGAGTTTCACCATCCAACACAGGTGTGTGTTTTTGTTTATCTGCTGCAGTCATGTTAGTTTTTTCATGAGATTGTAAGTGCTCTTAATAATATGTTTCTGAATTTTTTTCTAGATTTATGTAGCAGGCAAAGCGGATGCTAAGGAGACGATTGAAATGCTGGAAATAATCCGTTCTCGTTTGATACCTGGTAGGGTGCTCATATTAGCCGATTCTGAGGACAATGTGCTGTTCCGTAGAAACATGATTGTTAAAAGAATGAAGCCGCAGAAAAACCGCGCGACGGTTTTCATATGTCGCGATTATTCATGCACTTTACCCATTTCAAATCCTAATGCTTTGATTTCTGAGTTAGATAAGAAGGTATTTACCGATTTGTAAGTGGCTATGCGTCGGTCATGTGATGAAAATAACAAAATGGAGGAAGACCGCTAAAAATTAAATAATGTTAAACAGTGCAAAACCATCTAGCGTAGTTTAATATATTAAGTCGTTAGTTCGACTGAGTTACAACATTTGTAAGCACAAATCACAGCAATAATATTGCAATGGATAAACAAATGTATAGATATTTATAAAGAAAAAAAGGTTCTCTAGTGAGTCCCTGAAAAAATCAAAAATATGTTTCTATCTAAAATAGATGGAAATCATATAGATCGTGTATGTATGTACTTCAACACAATTTTAATGTGTAAGTTCTATTAATATTCTAGCATTCTGTTAATTTACGTGGAAAGTTATGATAAACTAGTTGCACTATTCATGATGAATTCTTTTTTATCAAAACCCTTTCATGCATGTGTGTATATATACATGCATTTACAGTTAAAAAATGATATATACATTTATTTGTATATATATGTATATATATATTTTTTCCTGTAAACTACAGGAATTATCATATCATTCTAAAAGCTTATTTCTTACTGTTACAATAAATTTTTTAATCTTTGATTTTACTTTTTGGCTTTTATAAGTAGATATCTAATACAGTGTAGTATATGTATATATATATATATATATATTTATATTGCAGCATATATAATTCAGTATGTAAAATAATTCCAGAATTTTGAAATTTTTAACAGTTATTTTTTATACTTCCTGAAAATTCACAACTTTAACGAAAACAGTAAATATCAGTCATTATATATGCTCTTTTGAAATATTTAAACAAACGATCGATATTTTCTATACAAAAAAATTATAAATTTTCATGTTACTAATAAATAATCAATAAAAAAATTTTTAAAGTATATATATTTTTTATGCAGTTCGTGAGGATCAAATTTATCAATTTCATCATCTTTTGAATTGTTCAAATTTTGTTTGAACTTAGTCAACAATTTTTAACTATTTAAGTTTATATTAGCTGAAATTATTTGAATACATTTCTTATTTATTGCTTTAAAAATTGTAATAATATGTAATAAATATCATTCGCGCTCCTTTATCAACTGCCGAAAGTACAGTGTCTGGTCTTTACAAACGTCAACAAAAATGGCGTTAATCTATACGAGGTATGTCGTAAAATTTGATTTTTATTCAAATCTGTTGTTTGTTTGATTGAAATGCAAATAATATTTCATTCTTTTTAGATTTTTATGTCAGCGTAATGTCGATTTTCGACATTTTCGAAGCATATACACATGTTGGTAAGTTCTTACTTAATAATATAACCTTTTATTTATATAACTGTCATGTATCTAGATAGACAGATATGCTAAATATAGGATGCTACATTAATTGTGTTTTATTACTGATAAAATAAGTAGCACATTTTGTCATAATTCTTACAACATTAGATATGCTGTAAACATTTATGTTATATGAAGACATATTTTTGAGTATTTGTGCAACTATTTTCAATGTTCAAATTTTGTCATTATACATTCTGTTGAAATTTATGTATCTGAGTACAGAAGACATTAATTTTTCTAATTTTCTGTGAAAATAGTAACAAATATTGTATTTTAAACAGCTTTAATAAGAATACTTGTGTCTGTTACTTGAGTGCATCTTGTAATATAGTGATAAAATATATTTTAGCCCCCTCAGTTCCACAGTTTCGAAACCGTTACTTTCAAATATAACATATGAATCCCACGATGAGAAGAACATGCGTCTAAAGAGACCATTGTCACCGCACTTGAGCATCTATCAAATTCAATTAACATCTGTACTCTCAGTAACGCATCGTACCACTGGTATTATTCTTGCCAGTTATGCAATGTTTCTTGGCTTAGGTAAGACATATGGTTATCTAATTTATATATCCAATTTATAATAGTTCATTTAATATCTGTAACATAAACATGTTCAAATTGGACACTTGTCATATGTTTCAGGTACATTGCTTATACCAGGTGGTATTCCATGCTTCATAGAAACAGTGGATAATTTATGTTTACCTTTGCCTGTATTGTTCGCCGGCAAGACTTTGCTTGCTTTGCCTGCTACTTATCATACGTTCAATGGAATGCGTCATTTGGTACGTTATTATGTAATTGTATTAATTTAATTTTGTTAAAAAGGAATATTAACAATATGATTGGACAATTATTATATCTAACTTGCATTCTGTTATTACTCAGAAGGAATTGGCATAATATAATCTCATCAATATTTTATATATTTAACGTTATATCAAGAAATGAAAGTTTATATAAATTTGCAGGCTTGGGATTTAGGAATGTTCCTAACAATTAAGGAAGTGTATAGTACTGGATATATGGTATCTGCACTAGCAATAGTCTCAGCACTTGCACTTGCGACAATGTAAGTGTTGTATTTACATTTATCAGAAAACAATTCTTTAAAATTAATTGTATTATCGGATTATATTACAAATTGTATTGAATTAATGTTTTAGTTACAGAATAAAATAATTTATTAAAATTAATATGTATTTGTTTTTCCACTTAATTTAGAATAGAATTGATATTTAGTAAAGATTACACCGTTTATTGTAAAAAAATATTTTAGCTTTAAGCACAAAGAAAGAAAATGATAATAAAATAAAAAAATTTAAAACCTTTTTTCGCATGATTACAAATTACAAAAAGTATTATTTAAATTTATGTTTGAAATTGAAGGAATTATATGAAATCTGACTTTTTTTATTTCTTGTTTAAACATTTACATTATTAAAATAAAAATCTTTATCTTATTGCTACTTATTTATTATAACGATAATTTTATTAAAGAAATAAAAATCTACTTCTAAAATTTAATTGTGTATCTTACAAATAGATGTTAGAAGTACAGATAGTACACAGCCAGTTTTATGTAAAATTATCCAACGATAATTCAATGTATTTTTTGTAAATCGTCATAAATCGCGCAGCAAAAGCTTCCAAGTGAAATATAGGTTTTGAGCCACGTATCATTTTATGTTGATATTCTGAAGCAACCTCGATAATTTCTTTTTTTAACTGATCATCACAATTTTTTATACATTCTTGCAACAACCCTCTAAAAATCAGATCGCATGGTATGGAGCGCGTTAACAGGTCATAAAATCTGTTGCGTATTTCTAGAAGTACTTTGGGAGATTGTTCAGAGACCATCATACTAGCTGTATTTCGTATGTATACTTGCCAATCCGGTTCTGTTACTTTTTGATCAATACTAAATGGATACCTGGAAAAAGAAAAACTATGAAGTAGTAAAATTTTGATTATTTATAATTCACCACGCTTTTCATTGTATACTTCCATATATATGTTTAAATGTATCAGTACTTACTGCTCGACTTTGCAAGCTTCGAGCATTAATATTGCTCGTCGAAGATTTCTATTACTAGCTTCAACTATCCGATTGCCTAATTCATCAGGTAGAGTAAGTCCTTCACGTTTACAAATCGAGTGTAAAATATTTTTAATCTCGGAGGCGGTTGGTGCAGGAACTCTGATTCGCACACATCGCGATTGAATTGCAGGCAAAACCCGCGATGTTGAATTCGCACAAAGAATCAATCTGCATGTACTGATATATTTCTCCATTGTTCTACGAAGTGCGTGTTGTGCATCTCTTGTAAGTTGATCCACATTTGACAATAGTACCACTATATTTGTGTCAAATTTTAGTCTTTATAATAACTTATACTTTTATTATGTAAGATATTTATATCAGAATTAAAAACTTTCTAATTTTCTTATAAATACCTTTGAACTCTCTCTGGCCTATGTCTATATGATGCGTTTGAGCAGTTGCTTTTATTAATTCCATGACAACAATTCTATCATATATTCCTGCATCACTCGGATTTACTTCTGTGTGGTAATTACTGCTCATTGTCAATATTTCTATCTTTTTTTTAGATGGAGTCTGAAAGTGTTATATATAAAATAGTAATAAGTATCAAAAATAATATATTTTAATTAGTATCTTATATTTTTCAATGTAATGTATAGAATGCAAATGATTACAAATTTGCTAAAACTAATTATTGTAAATAGCAAAAATACAAAAGCTTTAAATGATAATTTAATGTATTGAAACAAAACAAAAATTAATTACCTCAAACTGCATGTTTTCTATTTTTAATCTTTCAGCTGCAACTCCGTAAAGTTCCTTTAAAATACATAATATTCGAGTTTTCTTTCCTGCACCAGGAGGTCCGTGTACTAATAAATGTGGAAAGTCCCGTTTATTTACCTGTTTTTTGAATATAGAAATAAAGTAAAAATAATTCAGATCTTTCTTCATATCAGCTAACTCAATATAATTTTGAAATACATTCTTGCAAGAACTTAGAATAAATTTTGAATTTATATTCATAAAAATTATAATTTTTATAAAATATAGAAATGAATACATATACTGTAAAAAATTTAAAAGTACAACTTCAATTCATTATTATAACCTTTTTATTTTATTACAGTAAATTCATAAAGCTACTTTAATTATCTATTTATGAATTATAAGATACATATTTTCAAAAAAATTATGCCATTAATTATATTATTCCATATTTTAAATCAAAATTCAATATTTGTTATTGTATCTTCAGAAGGCGCGCTTTTAAAGCCGGTTAACCTCTCATTCTTTAGATAATGTTTCATTGCTTCAATATTATAATATTTTACCATATTTTTCAAATTTTCCGCTTGCTCCAGATGATAATCTAATTTCGCAAGTGTCGTTGGACGATATTTATCAACCCACAAACTCATTTTTTATCGTGGATTAAGCAGATCTACTACAAATGTTGAACGTTATAAAAACTTGTGTCAGAAAATAAATTCATGATGTCGTAAACCGTCAACCGTAATACCGACGGTTGAACACATCTTTTGTCTGTAATTGCCACAGTAAGTAAATAAACTAGTGACTTTAGTAGCCCCGCTGACAAATATCCAATGTATTTATTTAATTATTGAACCATAAAAGTTTTAATTAAAAAAACAACTAAGTATTAGGAAAATGATTACATTCTCCTAAACTTAGTTGATTTTTTAAATTAAAACTTTTGTGGTTCAATAATTAATCGACAAGAAGATTATGGCTGAGTTTCAAAATATACTGTCAGTAAATTTTGAAACTCAACCTATATTAAAAAGAAAAAAAAGAACTTGGATAAAAGGAATAAATAAGGATTTTAGAGAATAAAAAAATCAATTAATTTTAATAATAAAAATCATAAAATATGTAAGATATTTATTTCAGCCAGCAAAATGTAGAATAATTAAATTAGGACCGGTTTTTACCAGAACGATAATATTATAGAACGCATAAATTATGTATGAATGTGTATATAAGATACATTGTTATTTTTGAGAGAGAGAGAGAGAGAGAGAGAGAGAGAGAGAGAGAGAGAGAGAGAAACGAAGATTAATTATATTGCACATTATACTGTTCAAATACGTATATTACAGACATTAATTATAATAGTTTTTTCAATACTATAAATGGTATATATTTTATAATAACATTTTTAACCTTAATAATATAATTGTAGATATATAATCAAAATAAATGTATTCTTAATAAAAATATGTCATAAAAATATCTGATTTATGTATAAAAAATTATATATTTGTAAAATATATTTTGTCAATGCTATGTGAAAACCGTAGAATGGCAAGATTATTGCATCAAAATATATTTTTTTAATTATATATTGTGCCCCATATTATATATTAAAGTCATGAATTTGTTAAACTTGAATTTAAAAAGAATTCAAATAAATCAATTCTTTTGCAATTTCAAGCATTATCTTTTTGAATTGATTAATAAATTTCAAATGTAAAGTTCTTAAGCTATTTTAGTTTCACGGTTAACATGGCATAGAAAATATTAAAAATATCATATGTTATATTAATTCCTATTAATAAAATAAAAGTTCGTGTTTAATCTAAAAAAAAATTACAAAACCATAATTAAATCTATTATGGCAAAATAATATTATAAACAATATAAAACAGCTATTTATAAAATATAAACGTAATAAGTATTTAATATAACATATTTAAGAGCGTATTAATAATTTTGATTTTTAGACTTAACTGCTTTCTATATAAATTGGAATTATATCTATATACTTGAAAAGCTATATTTCATCATACAAAGAAAATTTGCTAACAAATACATATTAAAAGCAAAATAGTTTTTTTTTTAATAATCATATATAAAAATGCAAATATAAAATATATTAAATATTCTAAAAAATATGAATGATTCATGTGTAACAATTTACATACTTAATAATTTCATTAATATTTTGCGAATAAATGATAGATTAAGACATATAGATATATATATATATATACATACATAAAGATAAGAACTTATCAATGACACATAATGATAATACTAATTGAAATATTACTGAAATAAATGCATAGAAGATACATTAAGTACTTTACGTACTTTAAACAATATAAACATACAAACATTTTAACGTATACTCTTTGATATGCTTTCTCACATATACATCAGTATTATCAGGTATATTGGTTTTTTCTTTATACCCACACACCATGTGGATTCTTACTTGTGGGCACTGCAGTTTCTAATTGTCTTGGTGATCCTATCATCTTACGTGTACTCCCAGGTTTATAGGCACCTAATGATTAAATAATTTTATTTATTATATACATTTTGTATACAAAACATAAACTTAATAACACATACATATACACAAGACATAAATATAATATAAATAAACACCTTCTAATAAAGATTTGACTTGCTCATCTGAACATGCAACAGCTAAACTTTGTAGATTTGCTTCTTTCATGTCAGCTACCAATCTTTCTACTTGCAATTTCTTCTCAACGATCGCCGACTCCAAGTTAACTACTTCTAATTTTAAAGATTCTGCATGTTGTGAAGCTAACTCAGTTGCGCGTTTGGCTTGTTCTACCTCATTTTGTAAATGTTCTACTTCGCTGATTATTTTTCGTTCCATAATTTGCCGCTCATCTGTTTCGCGGCTTATATTGTGTTGTTCCATTGCAAGTTCTTCCATAACTAGCCTGTTATAATTAACATTGTAATTTAATGCAATGCAATTTCTTACATCATATGTATTAAAGAATACTTGAGGGATAACAAATCATATTTACAATTCTATAAATGACATTGTGCTTGTATTTACCTTATCTTATTTTTACATTGAAGAAGTTCTGTTTCACAATTGGCAAGTTTTGATCTAAGCAATGTTATCTCTGACTTTAGTGTTTTTTCCTGCTGCCTAACTATTTCGCTTTCTTCTTCCACATGAGCCAATTCTTTCAACTAATTAAGGTAAATAATAATTAATAATTCGTTATTAATATTTTAATGTAATAATACATGGTAATTAAAAAAAATAGATGAAAGTTACTTGTTCCTCAATTATTCGACCAGTAGACTCAATGCGATTCATTTCTTGGGAAATATAATCCATTTGATGCATTTGTTCCCTACTCTTTGTTTCCCAATACAATATTTCTGCGTCAAACTAAAATTCATAAATACTATAGTTTGCATATTTTTGTAAATAAACAAATTAAATCAATCAAATTAAATTAAGTAGATCAATAATTGAATTATAAAAAATTATTAGATAATCTTTGTTAATTACAATAAATTAATCAAATTATCGAAGAAGATATCTTACTTTTGTTAGATCAGCTTGTTGAGCATTAATAGTATCCCGTTGCTTATTGACTAGTCTTATAAGTTCAACATATCGTTGAGTATAAGCGACAGTTGCCATATTTTGTGCCGTGACAGAAAGTGGATTAACAGATTGTGTAGGCACTTTTGTATCTTGAAATTCCTATAAAGAATATATTGTAAATTACGCGCAATCCCATAAATTATTATATCAAACATCTGTAGCAATAAAACCTGGATCAGATTCCTTTTCAATTTCATGGAATTACTAGACGATGGTTGATCGTCTTTGTGCACATGAGGACTTCCACTGCCATGCACAAATTGTGATCTTCCAGGACTATTTAAATTTGGTGGCGGTGGATCTCGGTAAGGTGGCAAAGTGCGTAAGGGTGGTGAAGCTGGGCCTGGAGGCTCTCTATAAGGTGGAACCTCGCGTACTTTTTTTTGTGACAAATGTGTTGCAACTAAGGCAAAAAAAATAAATTAATAAGACAAATAACGTCATGAGAATTATTGCAATATATGAAATATGATTATATCAGCACACTTAATGTGTATAAGAGAAATTACAATAGAATAACTCACTTTCAGCATTAGTTCCTCGCGTAGGTGACTGTGCTGGTTTTTGTACATTTTTTCGAACATTCAAATCCTTATTCTTCAAATGTGGTGTGGGCTGAACAACAGCCACGTTATTCTCCATTTGAATCTAAAATAACAATTTTATTTAAATGTTTGTGATAAGGCTCAATATGTATTAAACAACTAATATAAAGAGATAAGGGCAATGAGCCAATTTTCGTTAAAATCTTTAAATCAATCTAATATATTGCGAAGAATATCACGTAATTATGGCGTTTTGTTCCAACTTCCACTACTGGACTCATCAGTAAGGCATTGTAGTGGAAGCCTACCTTAAAATTAAAATTTAATTTTAATTTACGCGGGCGAAATCAATGCGTTTAAAATTACAAGTAAATTAAGGGGACGTTATTTCAGATTATTAGAGCTGCGTTTCAAGACCGAAGATTGTTTGGCGCGCAAGTTAGGGGGGGTGGGAGGGGAATACATATATTACTTTAAATAAATATTGCGAAGAATATTACTACGTCGACCCGCCATCAGAGGTTTATAGATATTCGCAAAAATTCTCGCAAATGCTTTGATACGCGTATATCTGTATA
>NW_017280322.1:1380742-1381125 GCF_001594065.2 Cyphomyrmex costatus | reverse complement strand
ATATACCTTGTTGCACTTAATAAACATATATATATATATATATATATATAAGGAAAAAGAGATGTCATATATATATAAAGAATTACTTCTTGGCTTTCTTATCCTTAGCAACTTTAGTCATTTCATCAGGATTGTCCGATGCATCCTTAGCGCGCTTTGCACGAATGCCAACTAATCGTGCGTCAGCTCGTGCTTTACGAAGGGTTATATATGCAGAGAATTTAGTTTCCTCCTCAGTGACAGGACGTGCCTTTGCTTTAGCAGGTGCTTGATGTCGGATAGGCATGGGATCTCCCTTGATTTGAACTGCAAGTTTCCTCTCCTCTTCGGTTGCATCTCCCTTCTTAGGCTAAAATTAAAAAATAAAATGATAATAAAAATAA
>NW_017280322.1:1362384-1380094 GCF_001594065.2 Cyphomyrmex costatus | reverse complement strand
TATATATATATATATATATATATAAGGAAAAAGAGATGTCATATATATATAAAGAATTACTTCTTGGCTTTCTTATCCTTAGCAACTTTAGTCATTTCATCAGGATTGTCCGATGCATCCTTAGCGCGCTTTGCACGAATGCCAACTAATCGTGCGTCAGCTCGTGCTTTACGAAGGGTTATATATGCAGAGAATTTAGTTTCCTCCTCAGTGACAGGACGTGCCTTTGCTTTAGCAGGTGCTTGATGTCGGATAGGCATGGGATCTCCCTTGATTTGAACTGCAAGTTTCCTCTCCTCTTCGGTTGCATCTCCCTTCTTAGGCTAAAATTAAAAAATAAAATGATAATAAAAATAAAAAAAAAAAATAAATATATAATTCGAATAATAAGAACAAATTTGTCATAAACTACTCTAAACTATAATATATTTCCCTATTTTTAAATAATATAAAAAAAGGGAGGACACTTCTATAAATTAATAATAAAATAATTTGAAATTACATACCTTCTTTTCATTTACAGGAAATAGGATCAATTTAGCCTTATACTCCTTCAAGCGTTGAGCATTCGTTTGCAAAGACTCAATGGACTTGTTACGACGACGAGGATCAACTGCAATTCCGATTGTTCTAGCAAATCTCTTGTTCAAGCCACTGGCTCTCAGCTCAGCAAGCGTGAAACCTTTGCCAGCACGAACCTTGGTATGGTAGCGAAATGTCGGGCAATGCACAATAGGTCTCAGAAGATTTACAGGCCTAAAAGAAATTTAATTAATAGCATTTAACTGCAAAAATACAAAATAATTTTATCGTGCGCGCGCGCACGCACGCACATATAATATATAATATTTATAAACTATTAAATATAATAAACTGAACTAAACGAGTACAAAGCATATAACAGTCTAGCTTGGATCTTAAATTCCTAATATATAATTTCGCGTGAATTTATATACTAATATATGTAATCTTTCCAAATTGCGCACCGAATAATCGTCGGTCTTGAAATGCAATCTAATAAACTGTCGTGGTACTATCACGAATTAATTGATGCTCTTTTGGCATCTTATATTGATGTTAAATTATATTAAAACCTGATAATAAACTGAGATTGGATCTGGAAATAATAGCCATATTTAGTATAAAATTTATTTTGTAACTGTTTAAAGTTTTTTTCTGAGATAAGACTATTTCTGTAGCTTTAAAAGTATAATCTATAATTAGTATGAAAAAAACTGAACATATAGTTGCAAAATAAGCATTCTGCTGCACACAGCTAATATTAATTATCATAATACAATAGTTGCTTTCTATTTACACCTATTTCTCAGATAATTCTCATTTGTGACATTACAATTCAGTTGAATGTGCGTTCCTTTTGCATTCTAAGAAGTCAGATTCAACTGAGTTTTTATCTACAAACTGCACAAGATTAAGACTGCATGCTTTACTGAGTCTAGACTCTAGACTACTAGACTCACTTTAAGTGAGGTTACAAACCTGTGTTATTTGTTAATTTTACCAAAGTAAGCAAGTGACGTCATTAATCTGAGTATTTCATACTCAGCTTAATTTCATTTGTGTATAAATGGAAAACAACTATTATAATGAACATATCCAAGAGGAAGAGAATTTAAAAAAAGATAATTATTTAATTTGAGTAAATTTTTGTTATCATATAAAATCATTTTTTCTTTGTGTCCATGTAAATAACTTCTGGAAGTTAGTTAAAGTTTTGACAGAGTGTTCATAATACATATGAAAAATTTTCACAAGGTTATTAAATAAAAGAACAGAATATGTATTGAGATATTAATGAATACTCCATTTACAACTAGATATTTTGATTTTAGAAACTGTATTCATCCTATATCTTTTTCAGGAAAGAAATAAAAGTTATAATTTACAACAAAAATCTTTTTTTTTCATTCAAAATCAGGAATGAAAAGAAAATATGATAAACTCTTAAATATAAAAAACACCATTTATTAATACAAGAAGATATTGTTTATGTAAGAACAGAACTGATTAAAATTCACACTGAAAAAAATTCTGGATACTTATGCTCATGCAAATGTAATATGTATGATTGACAGTTGTATAATATAAAGGACTAATAAGAGTCAAATAAATAATTTGTTAAACTTTAAATAAAGAGATGAGCTACATTCTAATTATAAATTCTACTTTAATATGTCAACAAATTTTACATTATATAACGCACACATTACATGTTTTGGCTGTAAGATTCAGCCCTCTTCAAATACTCAAAAAATCTTACAAAACAAAAATCTATTTTATTATATTATAAACCGCACTATTGATATAAAATTAATGTAATATGTATGTACGTACCTAGGAGCAACAGCTCGTGCCTTTTTGATACGTTTTTGCTTACGACGGATCTTTCTTGCTGGTTGATTAAACCAAGTCTTTACATATCGTTGCCAATCCTTATGGAAATGGCCATTTGGGATCATATTATTTCCCTTACCCATAGTTGATGCTTAATATCTGCAACAGAATAAAAATTAAACATTTGCGTTATACCACGTGAAATTTGAAATACTTAAATAAGACATTTCGAAATTAAAACACTGTTTAATAACCAATTTAATTTGTATATGAAACAAGAGGTTAGTATCTCTAATGAGCATTACAGCAATTTAATTACACACATAAACAATCCATATTTAACACAAAATTATGTATAATGTGAAATAAATTGCTGAGAAAGAATTGCAACAGAACTTTATCGAAGAAAATAAAAGTTCACCAGCGACAGCTTGGCCCTAGATTCTAACCTATCCTTCGTGAAGAGTAAACAAAATTCAAATTGAAAACAATTATTTCAATATAAAAATTACACATAAAAAGCACAAAACAGTTAGAAATATAAAAAGTTGCACATTCCTATCGTTATGTATTACGTAGTATATAAACGATGGCAATACCTCATACAGATTCTAATTCTATCGCATTCGCTCACCAACTCACGGACACGAGACAAATCGGAAAAGGGACATGACACATGAGACCGGCGGAAGCGGAAGTTGCACTTCCGCGAATAGAAGTCTCTCTGTCGCGCAGGAACAGAATCTTTTACGCGTTTTTCAGAGATAATTAACAATATTAATAATATTCAAGAATAGCTAATATTCCATAATGACAAAATAATTGATACTTTCAATCCATAAATACTAATTTATCTACAGTTGTATAGAAAAATGGCAGCTCACGTAGCATGTGTGCTGGATCGCTGGATGGTGTTGGATGCGAGCGAGTGTCGTACCGTTTGTTTACACGGGAAATATTTGATTTTTAATGATGATGCAAAGATTACCTTATCCCCTCAAAATATCACGATGCAAGATACGAAGGTGTTTAAATAATTTTTTTCATCGATCGTTGCAACTGTCAACTACTGATACATCATTGGTAAATTTGTTTAACTGTTTATTTCGTTGATTTTATACAGAACCTTTGAACATAAGACTCAAAAAGTATGTTTAATTATTTTAGTCTGATTTTATTTTACTCCTACATTTGATAATGATAAAAATGTTTAATGTCATCTTGTAGCCATCTCATAGAAGTGCATTTTATTAGTAAAGTAGGATTAATGTTCAAAAACTGTTGTATTTTCTGCTTGGGATGTTATTAAAGATATTTATTTATTTTTTAGTTATTAAGGATATTTGACAAAGAAATACTTCTTTTCAGTCTTCAATATGTTCAACAGACATAAAGAAAGCGATAGAGAAACATTGGGGTGATAAAATTGATCCTTGGAAATTTAGTATTAATGAAGATGCCAAAAATAAATTTTATATTCTTTCTATGTTTCCGTATCCATCTGGTGCCTTGCACATGGGTCATGTTCGAGTTTATACAATAAGTGATACTGTAGCTCGATTTTATAGATTAAAAGGTAGGCCTGAAAGTAATTTACAATATTGATTTATACAAGATTTAAATAATAAGTTTTATAATGACATATATAAAAAATCATTTTTATCAATAAATTTAGGTAAAAATGTAATTCATCCAATGGGCTGGGATGCCTTTGGGTTACCAGCAGAAAATGCGGCTCTTGAAAAACAAATCAATCCTGATGTATGGACAACTGAAAATATAAAGACAATGCGTAAACAATTAAAGATGTTAAATTATTCTTTTGATTGGCATAGAGAATTTGCAACCTGTGATCCAGATTATTACAAATGGACTCAAGAACTATTTTTAAAGTTGTTTGATAAAGGTTTGATCTATCAAAAGGAAGCTTATGTTAATTGGGATCCTGTCGATCAGACTGTATTAGCCGAGGAACAAATAGATGTAAATCAAAGATCTTGGAGGTCTGGTGCACTTGTTGAAAAAAAGTTGTTAAAGCAATGGTTTATTAGAACAACAGCTTTTGCAAAGTAAGTTTGAAATATGTGTGTGTGTGTGTATATATATATATACATACAAGGTGTCCCGAAAGTTTCTTTCAATTACTTTTGTGTAGATAGAGCGGACTAAACTAAGTTGAAAAGTTCTCTACCACTTATCAAATTTTGCAATGGTTAACAAGATATTAATTTTTAAAGATAGGCGAATATATTGGTCTTTAATAATTTTTTTCTCAAATACTATCAACTTTACAGAAAAACTGGGACAAAAAAGCAAGGGACAAAAATTGTGTATCTTCTTCTCATAGAACTCTAAAAATTTTTTCAGAATTTTTTGTTAACTTTTTAGTACTGTATTTTCTTATTGGCAACTATTTTTACCAACATAAGAAATACAGTATTCAAAAATTCTGGAAAAATTCTGAAAAAATGTTTAGAATTTTATAAGAAGAAAATAAACAATTTTTATCTCTCGCTATTTTTCTATAAAGTTAATAGTATTTGAGAAAAAACCAATATTCGGCTATTTTTAAAAATTAATATCTCGTTAACCGGAAGGATCCCGTTTGCCTACATTCCCGATTGCACACACCATTTACATTGGCCGGTGCTTAGTAACTTTTCATTGCTTTACCAATGAGGTTATATTATTTTTAAATTAAGCCAATCAGTGAGCAATGTGTGCAATCGTGCATGTAGGCAATCGAAACCTTCCTATCTACAAAAGCGATTGGAAGAAATTCTCGGGACACCCTGTATTTATAGTGTTCTGAAAATTAATATTTTTAATTAACAAATTATGTTATAGATCATTGTTGGAAGGTTTAAATGATCCATCTTTAAAGGAATGGAAAGATGTTATAAAGTTGCAAAAACACTGGATAGGTGATTGCAATGGCATTAATATTGATTTTAAATTAGTATCCGAAATTCCAGAGTTTCCAGGAACATTAAACATATGGACTGACACACCAGAATTTGTAGAGTATGCAAAATTTGTTACTATATCCTCTCATAGTATATTAAATCGTAAAGAGCATACATATGAAATAGATGTTGGAATAAAAGGTTTAAACGCAAAAATAATAAATCCATTTTCCAATGAAGAGTTACCGATTTTTATCACTGACAAAGTTGTTTACCCATCATGGAGAGATGTTCGTTTGGGTATACCTTCAGCATCAATGGACGATTTAAAATTCTCAGAGTTGGTTGGAATACCATTTACCCGGCATTCGATACGTAGCTATGAACAGCAGCAGCAGAAGATAGCTGAAATATTGCAAAAAGCTAGAGAATGGAGAATAGGAGGATATCCAGTAAGCTCAAAATTACAGGATTGGTTAATCTCTAGACAAAGGCATTGGGGTACACCTATACCTGTTATTCATTGTACAAATTGTGGCGCTCAACCTGTACCTCATGATCAACTTCCTGTGACATTACCAAAGATAACATATTCAAGCTCAAATAAAAGGTTTTCGATTCAAGATATGAAGGATTGGATGCAGACGAAATGTCCCAAGTGTGGGGGAAATGCTACTAGGGAAGCTGATACAATGGACACGTTTGTAGATAGTAGTTGGTACTTTCTAAGATTTATAGATCCCAAAAATACAAAAGAGATATTTTCGCTAGAAAAAGTTTCGAAAATGTTTCCCGTAGATCTCTATATAGGTGGAAAAGAACACGGTATAATAGCAATTTCTTAAATTACTATACTTTGGCATTTTTATCACATTAAAGTATTCTTTATAAGTTTACATCTTTTAGCCGTGCTGCATTTGTACTTTGCCCGATTTATGAGTCACTTTCTGCACTCAGAAGGTCTTTTACCATGCCGAGAACCATTTAAACAGCTCCTCGTTCAAGGAGTAGTAATGGGTAAAACATATCAAGTTATAAGTACCGGCAAATATATACCAGAAAATAAGGTGTTGAAGGAAGAGAATCAGTATAAAACGAAATATGGAGAACTTGTCTCTATGCGCTGGGAAAAAATGTCAAAATCAAAGCACAATGGTGTTGATCCTCTCAATCTGTTGAATAAATATGGAATAGATACAACAAGATTATTAATACTAGCTGATGTTGCACCAACGTCCACTAGAAATTGGTCAGAAAATAGTAAGTTTCTTAGTCAATTATTTAAATGCTCTTATATTAGAACATAATATATTTATTCATCATTACAGCTGTTACAGGTATAGACAATTGGCAAAACCGTCTTTGGACTCTTGTCAAACAATTCAAAACTGAACGCGACAAAATGTCTCCGGAGGAATTTGAAAGCAAACCTACTAATTCTAAATACGCTAAAGAGGATGCATACATGTTTGACAGCCGAAATTTTTTTCTCAAAAACGTGACATTTAACATAGTAGAATCGCAGCAACTTAGTGTAGCAATATCTCGATTGCAAGGCCTTACAAATAGGTAAATAATTACATTAGTAACTCTATGCAGTGTAATTTTAATATTTGAATATATGTACATTGAATAAAATCTGTTATTATAGCTTACGAAAAGTTAGTATAGAGTGTTTACAAAAAAGTCGTGAATACGAGCGAGCATTAGCTGTTCAAATTATAATGCTTGCTCCATTTGCTCCACATTTTGCCTCTGAGTTATGGTCTATTTTCTGTTCTGCCAAGTATTTGATAGATAATACTGAAGTTGACTTAAATAAAAATGTATTTGAACAGAAATGGCCAGATATTGACATGGATTATAATCTTGTAATGAATGTTTATGTAAGTATCTTGGTATACATAATTCTATTATTAAAATATAAATACATGAAAAATGAAAGTGCTTACAAAATTAGATATATTTTTACTTTTCAAATTTTAATTCATCATATTTACATTATATAAACATGATAGGTAAACAAAAGACAATTTCTTAAAATGAAGATTCCTCGACGTGAATTGGACAAAATGGTAGCAGATACGGCGTTAGAATATGTGATTCTCGATCCGTATTATCAAAAATATTCGTACAATAAAAATGTTGTAGATGTCAACTTTAAAGCAGAGAAAAGCTATGATGCATCATTGTACATAACCATGGAAAAACAAAAAGAAGATTAAAGATAAACATTATTTTAATTTATACACACGAGATATTAATAGAAATTTATTATATATATTTATTATAAAGAGAGAAAACAAAGTTTTTCAGCTAAAAATCTATAATAGTTCAACTTGCTTACCCAATATCGTATTCGCCTTTATATCCATTATTTGGAATAGTTTTCAAGAATTTTATATAATCAGTGGGAAGATTGTTTTCTTCGGCCCCTTTTAATATCGTACCTCTGCATGAATTACGACAAATTTTTAGAGGTTAAAAATAAAAATAATTATGTTCAAATTATTGCAATTGCTTTTTAAATTGCATATGACATACAGGTATAATGGTGAAGGTCTCTTATCCTTTGGAAATTCTTCTGGTTTTATATATTCTTTTGGATTATTACACTGCTGGTACACTCGACAATTTAGAGTTCTACCATCAGGAGTTTCAACATTCACTGACATTGCGTGATATATATTATTTTGAATACCTTCTTGACAGTCTAATGTAGCTAAATTGCACTTGTCTAATTCCCAGACTACACCCCATACAACTGAATTTTCTGTTTCTACAATTGTGGCAGATGTTCCATGCCATCGATTAGAATATCTGTGAAAATCTAGCCTAAAATTCTGTAATATATATATATATATATTATATATTGTATATGTTAATGTATAAATGTAATAAAATTAATATTAAGATTTTCTAGTTTGTGTTTAAAGAAAAATGTAATTTGATAATTTACAGTTTGTATTTTGCATTATTACCTGTTTATATAATTTAAGATTTTTATATTTTATGAATAACATTCTAAAAAAAGATTAAACAGATATTTTCATAGATATTTTAAATATGGTAGTCTATATCGTTGTTCTGCCTTTTATAAAGTTTAATATTATATGATACATATAGCATATATAGAATAGAATTTTATTCACTTTACTTTATTGATCAATCAATGAATTAAAAAACTCGTCCTATTTATTACCTTTTTTCATATTTCCATACCTTAATTTAATCAAAGCCCTAATTTTATCTCCCTTCTTCTACATGTAGTACATATATACACAGGTATACTTGTTATGTTTTATTTTAAGTATATTAGTATTAAAATTATATTAAAAAAAATATATATAATAATTATTAATACACACATCCATATAAAGTTTGAAATAATCTGCATGAAATCAACCGGTAATTTGTATCACTTAACAAACTCGAAGATATGGAATAACTTTTTTATTGTATTCATTAGATATAATAAAACTACATATTAACTACACACTAACATCCAGTGTTCTAACTCGAACAGGCTTTTGTTCATTTTCTTAGAAAAAAAAAAGTTTAAAACACATCCTGATTTTCTTTTATTAATTACCTTTATATAACCGATGTCTTTCATTATTGCGGTCGGATTATGTAAATGTATCCTTTTAGCCAATAAATTACTCCCATAAGCGAAATATAGGAATGTATTTGCCATTTTTCAGACTGATCCAAACTGATCTTGCAAACTTTTCATAAACAAAGTAATAAAACGTTTCGCTATCTTCTTATTTGACACTACCGCATTACTGCAATTGTTCAAAACGAGTGTACGTTATATATAAAACACCATGTGTACAAAATGTATTGTGTATCTACGAAAGATAAGATATATCTTATATATGCACAGTGACAATTAAGTGTATTGTTAATATATAATAATCCCAAAGAAAGAGGACGCGCTCCTCGCCTCTCACGAGCGCCGTTTCGTTCTTCGCGGTGACACTGTCTGTTACTTAATCAACTTTTATCTGCTAATTAGTTATACCGGGTTAGGATTCACCGTGTCGGTAAACCCGGCGATTGATTTGACGCGCGTTTCTCAACTCAAACCGACCGACCGATCACTGAAGCGTTCACACTTCACAGTCGTTGAGTTGTTCGGTCGACAAGACAACACTTGGTACTTTTGGCAGCTGTCTCTTTCTGTCTCGGCAGATTCAGTCGTTTTTCCTTTTTTCTCTTTTTTTTTTTCGTTTTCCGATCGCGTACCATCGTGGCGACCACCACGGACTGCAGACACTTCTGATCACTTCGCGGCGCTTCGTAGAGGCAAAGGAATACTCGACGGCACGGGCCGCGTATTCACAGAACAATTCGACGGAACAATGCCACAGGAATAGCGCGGCGGTGTTTTTTCATAACCTAAGTCGTAAATCGTGTGGAGGTAAGACAGCTTGAAGCTTGGATACACGTACGCATAATTACGCAGACGCCGCGTCGCGTTCACCGTTGTTTGTCACCCCGTCTGTCTTCCCTGGAACGCTTTGATAACGCGTTCTCCGTGTCAATCGCCTCCTGCGTTTCTTTGTCCCTGTATTGCTTACTGCTTCTTCATAAGATTCCTGTTTGGATTTCTGACCTGAAACTATGAAGGGTCATAGCATGCGACAAAGAAAGATCAAGGATCCAGTGATAATCTCCTCGAGAAGTAGCGGCTTAGCTTCTTCGAGATTTACAATTGTTATAGTATCACATTAATTTAAAGTAAATACTCTCAAATAGGTTCCTTTTGTATAATTTGTAATAGCCTTAAACCTTCTAAAACAGATCAAGTAAGTTCCTTGATTAGATTAGTCAACACATGAAAAATCATATGTGGCACGGATGGAATCAAACTTGGATCTATAGATTATGAGTCTATGAATCGAGTGAGGAATCATCCGATGCATCGTTTCATTACTGTTGTTTTTCCAAATGACAAGGTCTTTTATGATATGAAAAATTATTACAGAGTTCCTAAGGAATAAAGAAAGAAAGAAAAAGAGAGAAATATATGCATTCCTGATTATTATTTTTTTTATTTATTTTTTTGTTGGAATGAATGTTTCAAGGAAAGCCTGGATTGCACAATATTATGATAAAGCATATGATAATATTTTTATAATAATTTAAATATATAAATATCTTAATTTGTTTTGTTGTAGGCAAATATTTTTAGAACTATATGTTTTCAGAATGTTTGGATATATATATTGTGGAAAATTGTACAATTATTTTATATAAAAATAATTTATGGCATTCTCTCTCTCTCTCTCTCTCTCTCTCTCTCATTGGAACTATTTTCATTGAAAGGAAGAATAAATTACAATTTTGTTGATGTATCGATTGTCATTATATTACGCATTTAAAAAGTATAATATTTAACCTTTCATTAAATATTTTTATGTTACAGAAATGCCGCCTACTAAGAAAGGAGACTTAGATAAGCTAGCATGGGCATGGACAGAATCCATTGATCCAGATGAAATTGAGAAAATACATTTAGAAACTGCGTATAGGATTGGATTAAAGAGTTGTAAAAATTGCAAGTAAGTTGAAAATTATTTTGGAGGAATAAAAGATTTGTACACATTACTATACTCATATTGCAAAGTTTACCTTGTGGGAAAGATAAAGGGGTAGATAACACTAGCTCAATGTAAAACTTTTATTTCACATTATCTGTTTCAGACGTAATTGCACCTATAATCCCCAATGTCTGACAGGTTTAGGAGAAGACAAGTATATGAAATCCCAGCCGGCTGAGGTAGTGTCCTTAGAAAGTTCCTTATCGGAATTACGTGACCCAACCCAATATGTTGGTTTAAAGAATCTAGGTGCTACTTGCTATGTCAATAGCTTAATTCAAATGTGGTTTCACAATGAAGACATGAGGTATGTATGCAATATATATTAATAAAAACTTTTCACATGTATGTTGCACATTTTATCTTGATAAATTTAATGCCAACAGGAGAATAATATACAAATGGGATATTACGGAAGATCCAGAGGAACAGGAGGCGTTGTGTCAGTCTAAAAAAGCAGGAGTGCCCTACCATCCAGTAACCGCGGTTGGCCAATTGCAGTACATTTTTGCAATGATGCAATTTGGTAATCGGAGCCTTCTTGATCCAATCAATCTCGCTATTGCGTTATCCTTGGATACCAGAACGCAGCAAGATGCTCAAGAATTCTCCAAGCTGCTATTGTGCCATATCGAAGGAAAACTACAGCAAAACTCAGAACTGAAGCAGATGCTGCAGAGGCTGACTCAGGGAAAATACAGCTATATCAATCGGTGGGTTTTCTGAAGTGGAACAATGAGAATTTTCCTAAACGATGATGGTGCTGATGATCTTGACGATGACAACATGGTAGGACACGTTGCTCGCTACGATGACTGGCGCGACCAACTGATCCGATGAAGAGCGAAATGACTTTTTAGTGGATAATTAGAATTTTGTGTTTGATGCAGTTGCTCCATGTGCAGCACTGAGTACCCAACGTCCACCACGTTCTATGAGTTGGATCTACAGCTGGCGGCAACTTTGAAAGAGGCGATCGAAAATTATTTATCAGAAGAACAACTGACAGGAGCGAATCAATACCATTGTGTTACTTGCAATGATAAAAAGGACGCCAGGCGATTCATACGACTTGAGTCTCTCCCAGAGACTTTAAATATTCAACTAATGCGCTTTGTATTTCATAGGTGAGCTTTACATTTTATGACAGTAACAAGTTTGATTTGTCCGAAATAATAGCGTTGTAATTTATGACAGAGATTCCGGACAGAAAAGGAAGTTGAATTCATATATTCAGTTTCCCGAAGAGCTTGATATGTCGGAATATATTGGGTGTCAGCCTCAAACTCATCTGTACAGTCTTGTCGCTGTATTGAGTCACAAAGGTCCGTCTGCACATTCTGGGCATTACATTGCGAATATATGTAATTCAAGTGGGGAGTGGTATCAATTTAGCGACGATAAAGTTGAAAAAATGCAGAATAAACGAATTGAGGATAGCGTAAATGGTAATTTCTTCTTTATCAAATACTTTGTATTTAATAAAAAAGAAAGAAATGTGTGACTTTTCACGCGAGAAAGCAGGAAGTAAGTTCTCTTTTTTTATATATATAGATAAATCAATGAAACGTGGCCGTGTTCCAAAAGGATTTTTGTCATCCAACACAGCTTATATGTTGGTTTATAAGAAGTTAACTGCAGATGGGCGAATAAATGCTGCGAAGAAAGTAAAATTGAAAAAACTTGATGTGGAAACAAATGCCTCCAATGATACTGTTAACTGCGAGAAACTTACAGTCACAGAAAAATCGGATACCGCGGACGAATCGAAACAGAAAGCTGATACTGAAGACGTACCATTAATTCAAGAAGGAGACTCTGAAAAAATATCGAAATTAGATTTAGAGAATGTAATAGAAATAGATGAATCTACTATATCTGAAAAGACTGATGCACCTATTACAGGTGAAAATAAAACTACAGAAATTGTCGCTAGCACAAATGGATGTAAAGACACACATGATTCTACCTTAGAACAATTACAGAATAAGGTTCACCATCTAAAAGAGTCAATGGTGAAAGTCGTTAAGCTAGATTATAAACGTTTGAATGGTGACGCTCATAGAGCTATGAGTTGCGGTGAACGTGATTTTTATGAAGAGGTAATTCTTTAGATACATATTCTTTTTAGTTGTTTACTAAATTTTGATTAATTAACATTTTAATTGAATGTATTTTTCTTTTTACAGATGGAATTTGAGAATTGGCAAGTAAGCAGCACGATGCGTGAACTTGTTAGACAAGAAAATGTTAAACACGAATTGAGTTTGTTAGCTGCACAGCAAGAAAAAGTAAGGAAATATCGACTGTATTACGTAAAAACGACAAAATTATTGTACTTTTTTTTTATATTCGTTGCTACATAATTTCTTCCTTTTTTAGCAAAAAGAAATTGAAGATCAGAATTCCAAACGACAACTCGTAATAGATATGTATAATATAATCCATTCAACAGTATCTTGGAGTAATTATTATTGGATATCAACCGACTGGCTATTGAAATGGTTGACCGGATATTCTTCTGGAATCGATATCCGTCCGATCGACAATTCCAATTTAATGTGCTCGCATTGTCGACTTGATCCATTGAAAGTTGGTCGTGTAAAATGCGTGCCGGAATTAGCAGCTCAAATGCTTTACGATAAATATCTAGGAGGTCCACGGTTAGACCAGACATTTTTATGCGAAATTTGCGTAAAACGACGTTGCAAGTTATTACGTTTCAAGACAGCACTTGAACGAGATCACAAAGAAGTTGGCGAGTTAATTCGCACATTTAAAGAACCGTAAGCTACTTGTTATTTTTTGAAGTTTTTCATAATAAAAAAGTGAGGTAGTAATTTATAATAATAATAACTACATGATATATGTTTCTGTTGTTTTAGTGTTGAAACGAGCTATATAATTGGTACCGATTCACTGCGATCATGGCGAAGATTAGCTATGGAAACGTTTCAAGAGGATATAGAACAAAAGGAGGACGATTGTCAGGATACTCTACAGGAGGAGAATAAGAATATGGATAAAGATGGCAACGATTGTCCAAAGGAAGTAGAAGAAAACAAGGAGAATGAGGTTATTATAAACTTCAATGAAGACTTACTCTGCGAACACAAGTCTCTTAAAACGGCAGATTCCAGTAGAAAAGTGATACCTCAAGAGGCTTGGTTGATTCTTAAAAAATATTTTCCGGATTCGAAGGAATATCTCGTTGGATCGTCATCCTGTTCAATCTGCGAGGTAAATAAGTTTCTTTTTCTCATATTTGCAAATAAATTATTGAAATGCAATAATTGATTTAACTTTGCATTTGTATGTTTGATTTTCAGGAAAGAATGGAAAATGCTCAAAGAGCGAAGAAAGATGACAAAATAAAGGCGAAACAGCAGAAAGACGAGCTTACCGACTTGTATTATGGAAAGAATAGGAATGAAATTTCTAAGTGCAATGAACCCCAAAAATCTTTCTACATTGTGGAGAAGAGTTTTCTGGACAGTTGGCGTTCCTTCATTCGGTGAGTTTAAATTTTACGTTATTTATTTCATGCTGTGCGGCGTCATAATTACAATTCTTGGACGAATGTGTTTTGCGATAATCTTTCACCCGTTTAGATAGTAATTGAAAAAATTAAAAGTTTTACATCTATATATGTTTTTAATATATACAATTCCTCGGATTTTGACGAGCAAATTTTCGGAAAAAATATTGATACATAAAAATATAATTGTGTGTTTCTCGGAATAAGTTATCATTTTATGGTCACAACGCTTTCTATATGTGTCAATAGATAGATATTTATATAAATTCTAACGTTGACTGTCGGTAACTAACTGCGAGTTTCGAGCTTTTCTTCCACGTTCGTATGTTTCAATTAAGATGGCGCTAGTTGTCCTGAAAATTGCGCGCCACAGTTTTTCAACCGCCCGCCATTACGAGGCGAGACGCAGTCGGAGGAACGTTTTTTTCGACATCTAATATCGGTGAATAATACACGGAAAGGTATGTTATTTAATAAAATTAGATGCTTGAGAGAAAGTATTATGTCGTAAATAAAAATAATACATATAGAAATAGCCATTGAGCTAAAATTAGTGAATAAAAAGATGGATTAAATATTCTCTTACATTTCTTTTTTTTTTTTTTTTTTCAAATTTTAACTCATTGGTGTATTTAGAAGATATCTATAGTATTTCATTGAATTGCAATTTAATCTGAGTGCATAAAATTATTTACTTATGCTTTTTCTCAAGCATCCTTACATGTTCGAACGAAAATTTAGTATAAAATTTTTGCCGGATTTTAATTAACGAAGATTAAATATTTTTTAATTTATATTTTTTTATTTCTAAAATGAATTCACTTTGATTTAACATGTTGGTGCATTTAGAGAGTATCTAATATTTTATTGCAATTCAACCTGCTATATACAGTTATTTGTTTGCGGTTTTCCTAAAATGTCTTGCATTCGAACGCGAATTTTTGTCTCAACTCTTCTATTACGATTGCGACATTTTTGCAAGAAACGTAGTGACGAACGTTCGATCTCGCGCTCGTCGAGCGTGGTCGAAACCGGTTGTCGTAAATGTTGGAAAGGGGAGGCTGAACGGGAAGGGTAGATATATCCGGGATGTATTAACGAGCTTTTCCTAATTATGAGAAAAAACTGGACCGCGCGATTAAGCTGGGCGGCGGTGGCGAGCTCCTCTTTCTCTCGTCTCTCGCTCGTGTGGCTGCGGGGGAGGGCCGGGCACGGGAGAAAACTAATTGAAACCGCTTAACGACCCGCCGGCAAATGATACATCGACCCCGACGAAGGGCCACCGGTGTCTTAATATCGTTTCGCCTTCTTCCACGGTCAAGACCGTAAATGCAATTTGGACTCTCGCTCGATCTTCTTCGAGTTTCTACTTTTCTGGTATCCCTAATCTACACTTCACTTGGGGAAAATCATCCCAAAGGCACACACTTCTGAAATACCCGTTCAACAGGAATGAATCTGAGCTCTTTCTATATTTTTACTTTGTCCGTTGATTAGAAATATCAGCCAATTCTCATTATACCAAGATTGTAAATATTTCAGACTTATTCATGATTATTTATAGACCATAACATTTATTTATTTGAATATATACAATTAACATAATTAACATTAACCTTTGCAATGGATCATTTGGATACGAAGCGAAAATGTTTGGATGATTGTACAATCTGTACGATTAGTGTACTACGAGGTTCTAAATTGTTAAAAAATTTTGATAGGCTTTCTACAATAAGTCGTCATTTATATCATACTCATCAGAATTATAAGTTATAAATCTTAGAAACATTCAGAATGAATTATATTAGATTGTTACGACATAATATTTCAACCAATCAGAAGGCAGTTCTCAGGACAAATAACAATATACTGTACGATTGGTCGGGCATAACGTAATCTAAGTTTTAAATGCTAAGAAATGGAATTAGCCATTTCCGTATAGCCGCCGAATACTTGACCTGACTTATTACTGTTTTATGACACTATCTCGCTTAAAACTCATTCTTGATTTTTTATCTATTATTAACCGTTTATTAGAAGTAAATAGAAATAAACCTACTTGAATTCTGTACTTCAAGATAGTTTTCGTACCTGACTTAAGGATTAATCAAATTAAACACAAAGAAATCGTTAAAATTTCTTTCGACTATAGCGAGACTGCGAATTTTTTTATTTCGTTCTTCGCCTTTTCTTCATGGCGATATGAGAATTAGAAGAAAATTTTTACTTTTGTTACTCGCGTTCTTTCCTGAAAGAGATCTTTCCTCTAAATATTTTAGAGAAGTTTTCGTAAATTCTGTGTGGTGACTCTGCTCGAATATGGTATCATAAATACGAGTGAGATCCTTCCGACAGCGAAAAAAAGTCTTTTAACATCCAGAATGGCATTATCTGTGCGCTCCCTTATTATACATTCTCTCGTATGGCGCGACGCGTTGGCTGGACACCTCGGATTGACAGATTCAAATTCGCCAGGGCTTAAATCTCGTGGATTCAACGGTGTGCGAGCTAAACCGGGATCAACCCTTCTCGCGGATTACACGTTTGTCGTGTCACGTGCGATTTCGGTATACACGGTACGCGTAGGGGTATGAAAACCACGAAATAAGTGGTCAGGTTCCCGTATTAAACAAGCAGTTACACGAGTAAGAAGGAGGATATACTGTAATGTTCTTTCCTTCCAAACAATTTGATTTGGATGAATATAGACTATTACGTTTCTACGTGTAAAATTTTTTAACAGTATATCTTTGAAAATAGTTTAATCTGGCGTTCGTAAAAAAATTTCATTCTACCGCATTTTAATTGGAGAGCCATGCAAAGGGACGGTAATTCGCTATTTCGACCCCATTTCTTGAGATTGCGCCGAGTGTCCACGATCCATTATCGAGAATTTGCTATTAACCGAGGGAGAGAAAATGTGAAAAATATTTTTCCGGACCACTGGCATTGTCTTCGACCGACTCCTTTGTGACGTCGGTGATTAATTTTTCAGCAGGTCGGGCATGCCGCCCCTTTTTTGCGCCACCACTGCCAGTATAATCGTTCTTTGTATTTTTCGAACAAAACTCCATAGTTCGTTGCTTCCATTACACATAGTTATATTATACAGTACATGTATATTTTTTGCAATACTTGGGATAAAATTACTCTATCATACATATATATATATTTTATATTAAATTTTCTATATTTGTACACTATGCGACTATTACAAGCACATGAACGTTCGTTTTTACTTTTTTTGCATTATCAGGTTGAGTAATTTTAATTTTATTTTATTTAAAAGAATAAAGAAACAA
>NW_017280322.1:1261585-1361959 GCF_001594065.2 Cyphomyrmex costatus | reverse complement strand
TCTTTATATAGAATCTCGATTTAATAACTTACACCGGCGTCTAAGGTAGGCTTCCACTACAATACCTTACTGATGAGTCCAGTAGTGGAAGCCGGGACGAAACGCCAAACATTACGTGATATTCTTCGCAATATAGAATATTAGAATATATTATCAGATTTAGATTGACTCTTATTCGCCATTCTCAACGTATTAATTATTGTTTATAAAAAGAGTCCTTTATTTCTTCAATTATTTGTTTATAAAAAATAATATTACTAGCTATTAAAAATATATAATTTTATTTTGAACGTTTATTCGAGTTGAATTATATGTACCATATATACGTGAATCGAGTGTTTTTTGCTTTTAATTTTTTATTACTTTTTAATAAATGTAGAAAAGTAATTTTTTTATTTTATCTCTTGATATAAGCAATCGTTTGCTCTTTCTGTTACCCGTTTTATCGATAATTAGCTAAGACTCACTAATCGGTCACTTTGGAAGCTCTCGTGCCTTTAAGAGAACAAATGGTAGCGAGAATTGCAATCCGTTTAACTGCTTCAAACAAAGTCCCCCGCCAATCCGTCAACGTCGCTCAGATGGATCTTCGAAAGGATTAGGATTTGCATAAACGATCATTCAACTTCCACTTGACGCCACTCATCCTTTCTTTTGGTGCGTGGATATTCCCTGACATTGGTGATTTAAAAACCTACGCAATGACATAGAAACTGTTAATTATATAATAGTTAACTTGAAAGAAACTGTTGATTATTATTATCGTTATTAGAAGTGCATTTTATTATTTTCTTCGATGCACATTTAGGCATAAAAATATAATTTATTTATTGCAGAAAAAAAATAAGTAGATTGTATAGCAAGATTTTTAATTTTTTATCCGCGAAGTTTATATTGTACAAAATCTGTTACAAAATGACCCTTTTAATGGTACAATATTTAAAATTTGAATTACTAATATTAAAATTATTCATCATTCAACATATATATCAGATACTAACCTTTGCAGGACGTGAAAGCCATTATAGGTAGTATTATATTTTGAGGCAAGAAATACAATAAATATATAATAAATTATATCTAATAAATCTTACTTCAGAAAAAGTTGTAAGATTTAAAAAATGGACTCTATCTAAAGGTTAATGATAAGTTACTTTGTACATACATACATATATATATATATATATATATATATAATGTATATAATTTTATTCGTGAAAGATTAATTTTATTCTTTTGACAAACGAGCAAGTATTATGCGGCGTTTATTACTTGAGTGTAAGCTTCGTTGTAATGTCGACGCCTATTGGGCGCACGCGCTCTCGGCTTGACTTTCGCACTTCGGTAAATAATTATTAATGATCATGCTCGGGGAAAATGTGACCGCGATCTTGTTGACACCGCATTGTAACACCGCGGACAATGGTGCCGTCGTCGTCGTGGGTCTCGGAAGCGTGCGCCGCGAGACTGGCGTAGAACGGAGGAGGTGGATGTGAATGGTCGGGGAAGGGCAGAGGCCGTAATTAATAACTGGGAATTGATTAAGGTGCCAGATAAGTCCATGGAGCCGGTAGCTTGTGTCTCTCGTCTCTCCTCATCCTTCTCGCGCTCCCTTTGGCTGTCTCTCGCGCGACGCGCGTTACAATATGATTAATAATTTCAAGATAACGCCGTCGTCCCCGCAGAGTCCCTAACATCGTAGTCGTCCCTTCGCGAAGGACCGATTTGCGGCCCCACTTACGGTCTCATAAATGACTAATTATTCTCACCGTCCTTCGTCCAGCTCGCCCGGTGGTCATTTACGCTGTGGCTGCCCGGCGCTCGAACGCAAATCTCCCTCGCGCACAAATCTATTCGAAGAGAGTCAATTTTCTCCTGAGGAGAGTACGCCAAGTTTTTGCTTCGCGCTCTCCTTCGTCGGTTGACGATCACGATCGGCTGATTCGCTCTTACGGAAAAGCGTCTGCCGCTATTTCGATAACTCGATGCGGCCTGACGTAGGTTTCCCTTTCCTCTTCAACAAGGGGTGAAACACCGAAGAAATTCTGACTATTTTGCGTACATTTGGCAAGAGGGTGCCGCTGCTTCGAGGCGAACGCAGCGGAAAGAGAGAGAGAGAGAGAGAGAGAGCACAACACGACGAGCGCGGGGTGGACGGGTGCTCGCGGAAGGAAAACTATAAATCATTCGACGAAACGAGCCACGTTAGAAAAAGAGGGGTGAGTCTTGGTATTGGAGGAGGGTGGCTCGTAGTCGTCGTGCATCGACTCGCGAAATCCAACTACCCTTAAATAAATTGATTCATTGCGAGAGACCTCCGCGCGTTCGCGTTACCATCATAAACTTGAACCATCCTAAGCTTTCTTCTCTCCGATGATATTTTGCTAATTTTTAAGAGATAAAGTCCGCCATCGTCGCAGCAGGATCCTTGGAAATTAATCCTATTGGGAAATGGACCGATCAGCACGTTACCCACGTTCGATTCCTTCGATGAGCCTCACAATGTATATTCAGGGTTGCCACAAGATTAGAAATCGAAGAAAAGTCAGAGAATTTTGCAAATTTTTGGGGAAATTAAAATTCGCGGCTTTGAAGAGTTTGATTTTATATACGTATATCACACTTATGTAGTTTTGGAATACTATCAATTGCAAGCCTGGTGTCTCAGCGACATTAATAGTAATTTACATTACTGTTATGTTAAATTGATCTTTCAACGAAATATTTAATGGTTTTCAAATCAAGACAAAAATATAAAAAATTAAAAAATATTAAATTTTGTCTGAAAATCAGGAAAAGTTATGCAATTTTAGAATGAGGAATTTAATACAATTCTGATGGAATCTCACGAATGTTCTCGGCAAATCTTTTTATAATGAACGTCACGGTGAATAATCTTTTAATTGATCTGTATTATTTTCATCGATAATTGGATTCGTACATTCGCAAACGTACTCGACACGTGGAAGGAATTCTTTCGGAATCAGGATGTGTCCTCCTTCTCCCTCTCTCTTTCTCTTTCTCCACCTCTATTCCTCATTCTCCCGGGGGTGGCCAGTGTCTCGGGGGCGGTCATATATCATCCACCCTTGGGGGTGGCCGCGGGGGTAGAAGCAAAAAATCTTACCGAGCAAAAACTATCATCAGTGCTCGGTAAAGCGAGCTGAACGTTTCGCCCGCCTCTCTCTCTTTCCTTTTCCCTTTCCCTTCCTTCTTCTTTTCTCGTCATATTCTCTTCATCTAAGGTCTGTGTGTCGCTATTCTACGTACATTTCCTCCTAGTTTTCTACAAATATAATTAACAGTGGGTTTATATAGAAATTTCATCAACCTGATACGCTTTTGTGTTTCTAAGTGCCCAATCTACTTCCACATTGATGCGTAATATACATATTTAAAGTGTGTTAAAATTGGTAATTGTTGAAACTTTGTTTTTTCAAATTATCTACATATATTTGTAGAATCCGCGCAGTACTAACGAGATTTGTAACTAAAAGTGGAAATATTTATCTTTTTCTTTAAAAAGAGAGTATCGTGCTAAATTCGCGAAGTTTTGACACGCCATATTTTCAATTTTGATTATTTATACAAAAAATGCGGAACTCTTTTTATTTTTATAAAGAACTGTAAAACTATAAAAAGTTCCTAGAACTGTCATTATTTTTTTATATTAATAGACTCATACTAACTTCACAGATTCCATTTTTGGGTATATGAAAGAAATAACGATAGTTCCAATCGTGCGACGTACGTTTCATAATTTTATTATTTATCTTTTTCTTCATTATCATGCATTTTATAACTGTCTATTATTTGCATTGATTCCGAATCGTCAACTTTTAAAACGATCGTGATTTCATTCCGGGGGAGTGTGAGGGATTGGCGAATATCGGGGAGCACGTTCATATTGCTGACTGTACTCTCTCCGCAACGGTGCCAATGTAAATAGACGGGAGCGACCAAGCATGGCGGGTGGCTGCGTTTTTCGTGGTGTATCGCGGTAGCCCAGTGGTCACGCCTGGCTAGCAACCTACGCGTGTTGTTCTCCGATCGGGAACGCTTGATCGGTATTGAGAAGTCCGGCAAAAAAACTAACTTAGCCGGCGCAACGATCCGCCTTGCAACCAGCAGTGCCCTGTAAGTGCAATACATTCAGAAACGACGACCAACGTACGCACGTTACAGTGTATTCCTTGGTAGAAATTTCATGTATTTTTTGAGCAGAGAGAGTTACTGGATAATATTATAATATTAACTCTATCTAGTAACTGTGAGAAGTAAAACTACTTAGAGAATCATCAAGATATAGGTAATGCTTTACTTCATGCACTTACTGTGAACGAAAGTTGCGCAAAATCTGAATCCAGTACAATAATATTAGATGATATACTAGATGGATGTATAAGAAAACCGCATACATTTCTATCAGAGTTGTAGCTCTTAAGGTAGCCACATTACGTTATAATTGATACCTAAGAGGTACTATCATTGATTTGTTTTCTCCGTTGTTGATTTTTCCTATTCGTTGAACTTTATTTAAAAAAATTCACATTCTTATAGGTATTATAAACTATACAAATTTTTTTCATTTATTCTATCTGTTAATCATCTACTTATCTTTGTGAAACAACTTAACTATTGTAGGATCGATATATTTTTACTTCTGATATTACGAATTAGCTTGAATTTTTCATTAGCTATCTTTTGTCGTTCCAACATTCTACAATCCTTAAAATCTTTCAATCTCTATCTTTCAGTCAATTAAAGTCGGTCAATGAATCATTATTTACAGTTACTTTTGTGATATTTTAATGGAGTATGTATCGAGCGGTTTCTGATAATCGATTATTGCGCACTGTTTTCTCATTCGCTCTTTACTTTCCACGAATTAAACACGTAGCATATCTTTGCGCCTTTCGATAATAATGTACCTTGCATAGTAAACTTGGTCGCGGACAACCAGAAGCGGAGCATCCTCCACGGACCCCCTTTTTATTACATCGGCGAAAGCCTCCGGTCGGTCTTCTTGTTTGCTCAGAGGGGGAGAGGATCTTCGGTTGCGCGGGATAGTCCTCACGAGGGGCACTGGAGGGAAGGGAAACAACGTGGAGAAGAAGAAGGAGGAGGAGGAGGATGGTCTGAAGTTACACCGGCGGTAGTCCTGTTGACCGACGGACTGCGGCAGGATGTCGATTATCGACGGTTTTTGCCGTGATTCCCCTTTTTCGAGCCGAGCGCATAATTAGCTTTCGTTATTCTAGCGCGCACCGCCGTGCCGTGCTGTGCTGTGCCGTGCCGTGCCGTGCCGAGCTGAGCCGAGCCGAGCCGCGCGCGGCTGGCTTCCGCCCGCTGACAACGATCGAAGACTCCTTGCCCGCATTATGCTCGCCGCGATCTTCCTCCTTTGCCTGGCTATTGTCCCTCTCTCTTTCTTTCTCTCTCATCTTTATCTATCTTTCGCATTCTCGCTCTTCGCGGTATTATGCCGCCGCACTCTGCTCGCCTCTTTCGGTCTCGGGCGATTTCAGCGGTCGCGCGGCACTGACTCCGGATCACTTAACGAAGGTTCGAGCATTTCCTCCGGTGATCGGACAGCTTGGAGTCATGATGATGATGATGATGATGATGCGCTTTCCTCTTTCCGGGAATTGCGAGAGGAAGAAGACATGTAAGATGGCAAGATTTAGATCGTTCTTTTTTTTGGTCTTTAAATAATTTTACTCTGATACCGATATTTCCTCATTGAAAAACTGCTATCTTATTTAAATCTACTATTTTCGAAATAATTGAGATAATAATTCTTTCCTATTAAGTTTTCGAGAACATCATCGTTACTTTCGTCTTTTAAGCCATGACTTTCAAAAATGTTGTTTCTTTCTACCTTCCAAGCCAATAGCTTATGGAACTGCGAATTGACTGTATTATAATTCGCGATTATTGCTTCCTGTACCGTTAACGAAGCCTCATTACAAGTGAAGTTTGTAAATATAATATCTTAGCGATGAAGAAGCAAAGATCGGTTCTAAGATACCGTGGGCGCGTCACGAACTTAGTCGGAATGTCTTGTGTTAAATCACTACGATCTCCTAGACATATGTCGAAGTCATGCTAGCTTTTGCAATAACCCACTGTTTTTTTTTTGTCGCGTTTATGTTTTAGAAATGAAGCCGTACTGTTACATGTCATCGTCGATCAATCGGCGAACGAAATACGAACGTCTGTTGATACCTTCGTTTTTTCATATATTAAATATCGCTCAGATCTTCAATCATAAATTGACGTTGAAAAGGAGGCTATTTTATAATAACAGTTAGCCTATTTAGGATCTACCGTGGAAAATTCGAAAATTATTTATACAATTATTTTTACAGAAAATTATCTTTATTACGGAATATATAAGATATAAACTTTTTTCTAGTGCTGTTATTAAAATTTTTTTAAATTTTTATTTGGTCGTTCGGAAAGTTCAATTTTCTAGCTCAAAATTGTATATAACATTTTCGTAAAAAATGAACCAAATTTAAATTTAAAAAGGGATTTTAAAACTTGAAATCTCTACTTTCAAAAGATTACTATACTTTTTGAGTTTCTATAAGTTTGGTAATTTTTACAAAGACTACCAGCTGAAAAAGATGAAAATTTTTCTTTCTACTTTATGGATCTTTCACGACCCCCGAAAAAAATTTGCGAAATCTATCGCTTGAAGCTTTCGCTACAAAATTATTTTTTAAAAATGTTCCTACGATTTTTCGTTCCTAAAAATTATCCGCGAATTACTAAGTAAAAAAAAAAGATTTAATTTTGATTTTAATTGATCATAACTCCGGTAAAAATTATTGTACCGCGATTAACAAATTAGATTCTTAAAGCTGAAATTTTGCTCTATCAAATGGTATATAATCGCTAATTTTTTAAACATACAATATACTATTTTGAGCTTGAAAATTTGAAATAAACTTTCCAAACAACCTGATATACTTCTATCTTGTTCGATACGTGCTTGTTCTTTCGTTTTTATTCGAATTATTATTTTCCTTGAAATCGACATTTACGTGTGCGACCGCCGGAAATTTAAGTCTATCGGATCTGACGGAGGATATTCGGCGATGGGAAAGTCCGTTGATGTACATCAACGGTTTGTTTCGTCGCGTCGGTTCGTTTCTCATGATCAGCGTGGACATACGCGGGCTCGCAACGTTGTTCTCTTATTTTCCCCGAGTGTCCCGCGGTAACCGGCAGCAACATTGTTTTTCTCTTGCTCTGCTTCCCCTCTCGCACTCCGCTTCCCTCGCTCTTTCGCCATCTATCTGACGACTGGCTTTTGGGATTCCTTTTTTAATACTCGGACACACCGAGGACCTTTTACCACGGACACGTAGGGGCCCTCTTGTAATGACTGCAACGCTCCAATGCACTCGGCGTCCGGAGCTGCATAACCGGATGCTACAGCGGACGCGTAGGATGCATCTTGCAGCGCATCCATCTATCGCCTGCTGAATCTCGTTGACATTTCATTTTCGATGTTGCAAGACTGGAAATACATTTGTCGTGCTTTGTTGAAAATAATAAATAGCAAATAAATATATAAAATTATGACTAGGATCGCATCGAAATGTAAAACAGTATATATGATAATTTAATTTTACCATTTTGATTATTTTTTTACATATTATAATTTTAACTTATAATTTTATCTATTGCAATATTTGCTTTTGTGCGAAATCTGACAATTGATATTCAGTAGTAATATAGTTGATCCTTTATACGACTAATATAAGTGAAAATTCGTAAGCGTTTGTCTCGATCCATTAGTTCTCCCGGACATGGCCAATAACTCGTTGACAAGAACGGTAATCTCTTCGGAGAGATCGAGAATCATCTAGTCAAATACTGACGGGAGGAGCGTTAAATCAGGGAAAACCTAGGGACACTCGTTTTGGGTCTTGGGGTTGCCTGGAAGACAAATGTCAGCGGAACATGCGGGGAGCTTGGCTCTCGGCCTCTCTTATGCGTGGAGATGCACGGTCTGCGGCGGTAAATCAAGGGTGGTGATATTAAAAGGCCGCTTATACGCGAAAACATAAGATTTATTTCTGTTGGAGAGGAATGCGCGCGCGAGAAGGAGCGGGATAAAGGCGGTTCGTTTCGTCGAACGAGTGAATGCACGAGGAGCGAAAGGAAGGCCAGATGAGAGAAAGACGGATTATATACGGAACGAATTTTTCCTGACTCGTACGTACGTGCGCGAATAGAAAGACGAGAGTAGAGAATTCAGGCAAGATAAAGCTGCATACGCATCCATGAACGAATGACAATGTCTGTCACTGAATGGTTCGGACAATATTGCAATATAAGAAGTGAAGCAGAGCAGCAGACTGGACAGAATGTGTAAAATATAAATCGCAAAAAATACAATATCAAAGTAAATATAAATTTCAAAAAGATGCGTGATTTATACATTAAAAAAATACATTTTAATAAATATTTGTTTGAATAGTTTTAAATAAACATATATAATTATACCATACAAAAATGATTTTGATTTAATTATTATTTTTTATTAAGTACATATTTATTTACTGCAAATAAATGTTTACTTATTATTATTAACTGTTCAAAGAAATATGTATTTAGATGTAGTAAATATTTTTTTTAGTGAATATAGCTGATTTCTTGAATACTTTTTTTATTTGAAGTCATTGTACTTATTATCATATGCATTGCATATCTTGCATTATTTTTTTAAACGGAATTATGGTACGATTCTAAAATAAAGGAAGTACAGCTTGTTCTTTCATATTTAATGAATTGTATTAATGGATCATATCGAAATGTCTTAGTTTTATTTACATTTCTTCTTATTTATATTTTCTTCTTGCATTATTATCATCCGGTTCTCGGATTTGTGTCCGCGTAATGATTCATTTTCTTTTGTAAGGACTGGCCCACTATCGGGCGAGATTCGGTCGTCTCGGTTGATTAAGGCCATCCACAATGATGCTGTCACTAGGTTCGTTCGTGCATAGAACAGGACATTATGCACCGGTATCAAACAATAAGTTGCCGACCACAATGACTGAGCCAAGTCGAGCCAGACTGTTTTTCCTCCGTCGAACGATCTGTGTAGCTCCTTCGTTCGGACCTTGCCGCTGCTGTACCAACGCCTTCGTTAATTCTTTCGCTACTGAAGTCGACTAACAATTCACCGTGACTGTTCTCCGTATGTCAGCTATAATTGCTCAAGTATAACTGACATTCCTGAGCTCGCCAAACTCGCACGTTTTTGTTCATAGTTCTCCGCGTTCTTGGTTTTTTTCATTTGCACATAAATGAAGACGTATGATTCAAACTCTTGGAAATACGTCAGCCTTAATTCTATGCCGATGGTGTGATTTTTCCGAACATTTTCGTGCGCAGTTATGTGTCCGGTGCGTTGTATCCCTACACATCGTCCAAAGGTAGAAAAGTTCGCAACCGAATCCTGTTTTCCTCCTCCATCTCTCCGCGATCTCCGGGGAGCAATAATCGTTGCGGGGCGGAAAAATTTCGCGACAGAAGTTAAACAAAGCCTCGAAGCAGAAATAAAAAAGCGGGGACGTGGACCAGAGAGAACGAAAAGAGAGAGACAGAGAAACGTAGGGACATAGAAACCGGGGGGTTTCCCAGCGTCGACCGTAATAAGGGTGACCACCTCCCTCCGCGACTACGTTCGCTCCTGCCGTGCGGCGTTCCTCTGTTCTACTGTTTGAACAAGGCTCATAATTAATACGCGCATTCGCTTCTGGAAAACGCGCGCCCGGGGTGCTCGGGGAGAAAGGGACATTTTTAAACTACGGTTTCGGACAGTCGCCTTTCTGCAAAGCGCGTCGATACCTCGTGAGTTCTCCGAGGGCTGCTCCGATGTATCTCTCATATTTTTTATCTCGTTTTAAGGTTCCTTTTACGAAGCAAATTCAGGATATTGTCCTCTGTATTTTTGTTGACAAATCCGTTGCTGTGGATTTAAATTTAATCCTGACATACACGGTAACAACGGATTGTTATTTAATATTTTTAATCTGTAGTTTTAATCCTGAGAGAGAGAGAGAGAGTGTGTGAGTGTGTATTTTTCTTTTTTTCAAATTTATATTATTTGCAGAATCTGAATGTTTAGAAATTATTCTTTAATTGATCTGATCTTCAAGATCGTATCTCCATAGAGTAATAAAATTAATAATTCGTAATTTTTTAATCGAATTATATTTGATTTATATATCCATAATTTTTTTTTCTTTCGCATCACATATCAAATAGTATGTAAATTCAAAAAGATTTCCGTCTATTCCCGTGGTAGAATCACATGACAGTGTACCTGGTTCGCTTCGCGAGAGATATCCGTCTTTAAGAGCATTATCTGGATGGTCGTCGTCGGCTAGGGGGATGGCAAAAACCATCCGCCCCCTTGTGGTATGTGAAAAATGATGCACAACCCCGTCCCCTAAACATCACCTCCGGAAAGTCCCGAAGGAAACGTTCGCCGTCGTCGTCGTTCTCGTTGTCGTCTTTCTGGTTCGTAATCCGTGAGATTGTGTGTCACAGACGGGTTCGCATTATCGAGAACGTTTAACTCGCTCGCAGCTATAATACTGAGACTATTTGGAATTTTTCGAGTGGACTTGGTCCATGTAACAGAAACACATACATTTTATAAAAATTTCTTTCTAATAATAATTATTGCGTTACGCAAGATATCGTAAAGAAATCTATTAGTTGAATAAAATCAACGATGAGTTATACTTGTGCGAATAAGAATATTTAATAATTATATAAAAATAGAATATTATTTTGAAAAATACTTACAGATTTGTAGGATAAATTTCAAAGTTTATATATTATTTCATTTACGAGACGCGCTTGAATTATTTACTGTAACGCGACGATATCGTTTCTAGTTTAATAGTTATCTAATATTTTCGTTTATATTTCTTGATTTCAGATACGCAGAGATCTACTCGAGAACGCCACCGACAGGTATCCAGAACGCGTCGCTTCTTTGCGAGGAGCATAAAGGATTACTGCACGCGCCCAGAATTAATAACGAACTGTAAGTATAAACCGCTGTGTATTTCCCAGAAAATATACTTGTTCGAAATACATGTTGCACGCCTCGTTACACTCGCGCGCGATGCCTGCAGAGGAGAATCGTATTTCGGGAGGGAAATAAAGTCAATCGCTTGAGGGACACGGAGAGTATGGCTCTCCGAGGTTTCGGGTATTTTTCCTTGGCGGGAATTTCTCGAAGGACACTATATTATAAAGCGAAAGTGCGTGACCTCCTGGCACGCCTTTCTCTCCTTCTCCATGTCTCCGCTCTCGTTCCTCGGCCCCCGTGACGTGATGGATACGCGAAAATGTCACTCGCACGCCCCCGGGGCCAACGCGCCATCCAACATCCCCCGACCATTATGCTAAACCATTGTCCACTATCTGCCTAAGATAGCCGGCGGCTTAAGTCGTCCGCTTTTCCATCGTCTCAGTGAGACCGTTAAAAAATCATTTTTGCCATCTTCTCCCCTCCTCCCTTCCTCTCGCGAGGGCGATTCTCGTATCTATCGGGAATATCACGGATATTTGCTGTTTTCTTCCGTGAGTTATCATATCGTTATATTTACGTGTATTTGAAAGAGCGATTGATTTGAGATATGATGTAATGTGTTATGAATCTGTTGAAGCGACAAAAAGTAGGATCGCTCAAACTTTTTCATAGTATATTTTTTGATTTTTGACAAATAATTTAAATAAATGTATTTTGATATTATACCTTAATCTCTCTTTCATCCTGTATTTAGTATTTCTTATACTTATAACACTTACAAAGAAACGTTCTCAAGTAATTTTGTAACAATGCCAAATTTTATAGATTTTTTACTGAGGTAAAAAATATATGTTAAAAAGCAAAATTTACTGATTATTAAAATAATATAAAATTTTGTTATGAGAGAGAGATTTAGACTTGAGAACTTTTTTTTATTATATTTACCGATGTTTATATCATTTTTTATGTATCAAAGATGACATCATGATTATTTAGGTTGAAGATGTAAAAATGAGAGAGAGGGAGGGAGGAAGAGAGAGAAAGGGAGAAATTCGTGAAACGCTGCGTAGTCTGGCTAGTATATATTTTTTCTACTTCGATTTCTCCCCTCTTCTCCTTTCATCGTCTCTCCTCGATGCATCTACCATTATTCGGGCGTTAGGCAAATACACAGGAGAGACGACAAGCTCGTCCGCGCGTTTTTGCCCCCGTGAAAATTCAAATGAGACCGCGCGGCATATTGCGCTGAATCGAAATTAATGTCGCGCAACTAATTATCGGTCGAGTCATCATCGTTTCGTACCGTTTGGGTTTCTCTTTCGCTTTCGTATTGCGAGTCTGGTTGCTGTATAATCGTTCATCGTTCTACCGAGGGACAAACGATCGCGCCAATTACCGTTTATATCATATGGTCGTCTTAATCAAGCTTGATTGATCGATCATTCATATAAATACGTCTGTCATTGTGCGTTTTTTATCAAATATCTTTTATCAATCATTGTGAGATGTAAATTGCAAAGAGCGAATAAGTCTAGACTGCTGAAATGCTTGTTTACACGTTGCAATTTATATTAAATGAATGTTTATGATTGTACAACTTTTATCCGTTTAATAATAAATTACGATTGTATATCTCGACCTAATCTCTCTCAGCCCTACTCCGAGAATAGACAGTTTCGAAATTATGGATATTAATAGCGTAGCAGTTCGCGAAATATTATTGATTGCGTACTAACGCGAGATTCTCTCGCGATACGAGGTTCAGGAACCATGCCAGGATCGAGCGAACAATTGCAAGGGCAAAAAGCTGGAGCCGTGGTACAGCAAGAAATTTCTAATTTGCGGTATAATTAAGGGAGACGATGCAAAAAGCATTACGGATTCTACGGCGTTGTCGGAAAATCGCAAATTCCATCTTGCAAATACGGCTCTCGTCCAATCGTGCTTTCTCTCTTTCTCTCTCTCTCTTTGCATGTTTCTACAGTTACTTTGTAATATATTTGTATCGCAAGTTTTGTTGTACTAGTTCACTTCTTGATCAGAATTACAACGGAGTATTATTTTATTGTTACAGATACACTATAGTAACTGAGGAGGAATGGTTGAAGCTCATGCAATTTTACGAGGTTGACTATCCCATTACCATAAAGAAGACTGGCGATGACTATTACACGAATCCCGGTGAGTATAAATCCTTTTATAATACCAGAAATAAAGGATGCGATAGATTATACATTGGATTATTCGCGATACAGTCCGTAAACGATGGTTTTAGCTGTGACACTTTTAAATATCATGATGTACCGTTGTATATAAATATACTATTTTCGGCTTCGTGATATTTTATTGTTGAACGATTTCCCCGCACGTGCATAAAATATTCACAGATAATAATCATGATATAAAAGTTGCGCTGGATCGCATTTAGCGATTTATCTTGTACAGATAGACGGAGAAGGTACGTGTGTGCCGCTACCATGAGCTTCCTACTCCGCCTCTTTCCCAACCTAACCCAAGGAATAATGCCAGAAGACATTAGCCACCGATTTACATAAAACCCCCTTCCGTCCTTCCCATCTTCTCAGTTGGCTTCTCCTCCAGGCCCCAAAGTGTCTCATTATAATTAAGAAGTATCCTGAAAATTAACTGGCAGAAAAAGCAACGCTACGTTGGGGATACGATGGGTGAGACGGCCGTAAATGGCCCTCTCAAAAGTTTCTCACCCCCCGTTTCACGCGATGTGTTGTTCCAGAGTATTGACTTCTTTATTTCGTTGATCACAATCTTTTTTTTTTTTTTAAAGAAATTTTGAGTATTTGATAATTATTTGTTTCGCTGTAGAATCCGTGTAATTATTTGTATAAACATTGAATGAAGAATGGAATTAAATTCAAATGAAAGACTCAATCGATAAAACAAAAAATGCAATGGTTAAAGGGCTAGTGAGCCAAGCTTGGTTATCGTAAAATAATAATAAATGACCAATTATTAAAAACGATATAATAAACATTTAGAACATCCTGTCTGACAATTAAAATTCTTAACGCAAAAATTTGTTTTTGTATTGATTTATATTCTGTATCTAGTATCATCAAAAATAGAGTGTGCGCTTTGAGGAGCGATCAAGATTCATTCAAGTTCTTCGGGCACGTGTCGCTTCCTCAGACGAGCGATCCTTGTCGGTTGTCTGGCAGGCAAATTGGGTTCCGACGGTAACACCCGGGGGACCGGTGATGCGAGAAGGGGTACGACGCTCACGTCCTGCCTCGTGCTGGCCGCCGTGCGGCGTTTATCGTGTGCGCGAAGGATCTCTAAACATCCCATTGTCTTGTCCGTCTTTCGGTCGCGAGTACGCCACCTTTTTTTCCGGGGCATTTGTCAAGGCGCTCCTTCGGTTCGTTTCGGACGACGGCAAGCTACGCGGCCGCCGCCGTCGTTGCCGCCGACAACAACATCTGAATTGCAAAGACCTCACCTCTCGTTGACGGCGAATCGAATGGCCGGTATCATGGTCGGGATACTGACAAGTCCGCCGTTTAAATGGAGATGTCGAGAATTAAACGATGATTTTTGTGGCCGTGCAAATGTCGAACTAATGGTACATATTCTTGTCAACGTTAACCGTGATGGTTGTCTAATTACGTATAGTATCTTGAGAATTGATACAAGAGAAAAATTTAACATTTAAAATTTATGAAAAATTATAAAATATATCGTTTATATTATATTTGATATATTTCACAAGTGTAGCTCCCCTAGGATTTTCGTTGAATCATCTTCACTTCTCGATGTCTAGTATTCAAGAACGCGAAGCGAGGAGGAATTATGTATAAACGGGCGATCTAACTTATTTTGAGAACGCGCTTTGCGGATAGGAAGGGCCTCGGGGTGATCGCGAAAGGGAGAGGGACGGATTGCCAAGCGCAAAAAATGAGGGGTTGCTTTTGGTGACTGATACGGCCCTGACTAACGAGTCCTGCCCGGTCGTGCTACTCTTAAAGCCTCCAAGGATTCCCTTTTCCTGCTTTCTTTCTCCCCCTTCTGTCCACCGTCTCCCTCGATCGTGGAGGCACATTAGGCACCGTCCAACCTCGTATCAATCACCCGACTACCCCCGACATCTCCGTCGCAGACCGTCCGCTCGCAAGTTGACAGAACCGGAGGTGACGCGATTGAATACCACCCTCTGTGCTTCGTTGCTCCTCCGATGAGCTCGATGACGATGGCGATGCTGGAAAACCTAAACGGAGAGAAAGAAACGTTGCCTCGTTTGTTAACGCCTCGACAAAGCAAAGGACCGGTCCTTGTCTTAATGTGAGACATCTTATTCACTAGTTAGATCTCGACATCTCCATCTAATCAAAAATGATCGGATGTAAGATATTTAAGCTAAGTGGTGTATGAATTAATGTAGGTATGATAGAATATTTATTCTATGATTCGTAAGGTCCGCTTTAAGCGCAAAGTAAATCTTATGAATTATGGGTTTTTGTTGTTGTTTTGGACACTTCAATTGGAAATCTAAACTCATATCGCGTATTTTGTCAAATTTAATTTGTCAAATTTTATATATATATATATATATAGAGATCCTCAACATTTACAGAAAATACAAATTAAAGAATGAGATTCCTTTTCGAATCACGTATCGACAATTATGTAACTCGCGTCTCGCGCGATTACATCTTCCGGGAAACAGCTTTACACGCCAGATGAAATTGATTCTAGAAATGTAAGCGGCGCGTTGCTGCTCGCTGTTTCGTTTCTCCGAAACGTCGCTCGTAAATATCGCTTAGGCGCCAGGCGGTATCACAAATCAGGCGTGTCGTAGGTACGGCACTGGTTGTATCGCAAAACCAATGACGAACGAGTGAGCGAGACCAAGAAAACCGTGCACGCGGGGCAGACAGACGGGGGCAGAAACCGGCGCGGCGGCGGCAGTAGCGGTGGCGGTGGCGGTAGCGGTAGGAGAGACCGGCCTCGAATTAATATTCGGACGGCGATTTAGATTTAGAACACGAATTTGCTGATTAGTTCCCTCCCCGAGAATGCGGTCGCCTACGTTGCAGCGGACCGTCCGTCCTTCTATAAACGTGCGGCTAGGGTGGCGGGGGCTGGGACGGACCTGGATTCGAGATTTAGTTTCCTGAGGGGGTTGAACTTACCAAGGGGTCAAACGATTCAGGAGAGACATTTGTTAGCCCCCTGTCCCCACCCTGCGACAAGTGCGCCGGACATGTCTTAATATATACATCCGCTGACCAATGAACATGCCCTTATGAGCCACGGTGCCGTGCGGTTAAAGTCGCTGCACCATAATGGATACTGACTTCTACCCGGAATTTTTTCGCTCAAGAACTTACAGTTCCGAGATACGTCGACGTTAGAGCGGCAGGCAGAGCCGTTTGATTAAGAGTTTATTACTACCTCACCCTCACCGATCGCGCTTTCACCGAACAGAAACAGGGAAAGTAATCCTGATCAATGATGTGTTAATATCAATATATCGAATGAAGTAACTATTTCACTTACCGTATGTACGTGGTTGTTATAAAATTAGAAATCAGGGAAATGTTAAGGAAATTGAAAACTGTCACAGGAAAATCGGGGAAAAATTAGGAAATTTTGCAAAATTTTTTAGAAAATTAAGAATTCATGGCTTTAAAGAAGTTTAATATGTATTCATTACATTATGCAATTTTTAAATACTATCGATTCAAGAGTTACATGCAAACAGTATCAGTATAACATTAATAATAACTTACATTAATGTGTTTAAATTTCTCCTTTAACAAAATATTTGACAATTTCTAAAAATTAGGACAAAAAAAATATGAAATATTATTGAAAGTATAAGGAAAAATCATAAAATTTTGTCTGGGAATCAGGGAAAGGTATAGAATTTTAGGAATTTATGACAACCTTGATTTATTAAAAGAGGAAACAATTCTATACTTAACTTCAAGCACTTTGCTACAATTTAATTATTTTAATTAATGCATCAGCCTAACTATTTCTTCGTTTGTACTACTTATTTCATTTCACTCTGAACGAAGATAGAAAATTCATTTTTGGTCAACACGACGATTGCGTAGGTACTTTCTTTTTTATAACAGCCAATGTAGATAAGAAAAGGGAGGCTTAGCGAAAAACATTAGCGTGCGGGAAACGGAAAAAGCAGCGTTTTCGCGTAATCGCGCAGGAAACGAGCAAAGTCGGGCAGGACAAATTTTGCAGGGACGAATTAGCGGATCCTGCTGCTAGGTCTCTCGAAACGCTCTCCCTCGTTGCTTCTGTTATCCCGAAGGAGATCCCCACTTGTCCGTGGACCTACGGGGGGTCCTTTTCCTCCAGGATTAAATGGAGCGCTTAGATGACCGATGCTCGTCCTCCGGCAGCAGTGGAGTGTGCGAAGCGCGATGGTAGGATGGAGAACGGGGACGGAGGAGTTGGGTGGAAAACAAGATAAAACAAGGATAAGGCTCGCTCTCAGCTCCCCTCTTCCAACTTCGGTAGGACGCATCTTCCGATCTACCGTCACAAGGAGATCCTCGATAATCTGGAGGTGTCTAATCGTCTATATCGCTTGATTTAAACCGCCGCGCCGCGTTAGTCTGCCGTTCAAGTTTGTCCTCTCGCATCACAGAAAGTTTTTAAGTATATATACTCTTTCGCGTGTATTCCAACCGTTGTTTATTGTAAAAGAGATAAAACGAAATGACTTGATGCAGTAAAATATTAACACTGTTCTATTTATCATCGTTAATTTATCATCGCGCTGCGTGACAATTTTTCCAACTGAAAATTATTATACTTTCGCGTTCTTTTGCGAGTAATTTGAGAAACGAGTTCTAAACACACGCATCAAGGAAAACCGGAGCTCGTTAGTTATGGTTGACACACCTTATTGCGTGTTCGTTGCTCCGAATCCAGCGATTTGCAAAGTAAAGGCGGAACATCTCGCATTTAATTAACGAATTCGTTGATCATCGCGGGGTACTTCATTTGCGAGCGTCGCAAAAGGCAACGTTTCTCTCGATCTCCGCTTCGCAGGGTGACAATCGCATTTTGCGGATTTTGGCAGAGACGCGCGTAATGCCATCGAGTGCCCTCGTTGCTGCCGGCTCGGTGTCATCCTGTAAGAGGATTAGATCTCGACTTTGTTGTGGCTCTCGAAGACGTTCGTTAGCGAAATCATTATTACCACGTCGATCTTCCTCCACTACCACGATGTCGATGCTGTGCACTGAAGACGCCTGCACCGAGTCACGTTTGAGAGATTCGTTGATTTTAGTTGCCAATTACTGGCGCTTGCTAACGGGCGAATTAATAAAAAAAAAATTAGGAGCACTCGGTTAAAGATCAGAAGCTGCATTCTACTTCTTATCATTTTTTTATGTAACGGATTTAGGTACTGTATTTCATTATATTTAATTAATAGCATTGCTGTATAATATATTACACAGCTTTTTAGCATTATATTAAACACACAACTACTACTAGTTGTTGCTAAATTCAATTAATTTAATAATACAGTTGACAAAACACAAAGTCATTATTTACTTACTGGGGTGAACACAGTTCTTTCCTTTCTCCCGGAAATTCCGAAGAATTCGAAACATATTTCGAGAAGGGTGAACGGTTCTCGTCGTCGAGTCACGACGGTTAGGGGAGAACATCAATCTTTCATTCACGGGGTGACTCGGGAGTTATGAATGAAAGTCGTTCAGCCCTTTTAATATAATAGCAAACTCGGTGTCTTTTCGCTTAACGCGCTTTCGATTTTGATCGAAGAGTTGAGGGCGACTCGTGCATTTTTCTTGACTCCGAATAATTCAAGATCAGTATACTTACACTTTTTTCCATTGCAAAGATTTTATTCTTTTATTTGATTTTAGGAATCAATTATAATTAAACAGATACATAAATAATCTACTTGTAGGAAAATTCTGAGAAGAGATTCAAATCCCTTGATAGCGATCCGTAGTATCAATATCTTATTTCGATTAAGCTCTCGAATGTTAGAGCCCCTATTTCGTTTCACGATTCTTCTCCATCCACTTACTGTTCGCACGAAATGACCTCATCCTACCGATTCGTCTACTTATTTCAATGTATCTGTGATCACAGTGTAATTACTTTCCTTGATCGATTATCATCAATCGGCCGAAGTGTGATTAGCACGTTGTTTAGTAGGTGGGGCACTTGTTCGAATCGTCTTTATCAAAAAAAAAGCTTGCTTGACATTTTAATTAAATATATCTAATTGAATAAAGTCTTTTTCTCTAACTATTTACGTAATATTATAATTTACGTAATTATTAAATTTTAATTATCAAATTTTATAAAAAGAAAGAATTGAAAGTTAAAAAACCATCTTCCTGCTATATGCAATCAAATTTTTTATTCGCAAAGCTAATACAAATTTTTGTATTAAAATAATATTTAGGATGACACATGATGTTAAAAAAATTTGATATTTTGTAACAAATGAAAATTAGAATTATGTCGATCAAGTATCATTCACATTTCGAGGATATGATTGCGGTATAATTTGACAATCATATCTATCGTTTGTCAAAAGTTTTACAATTCTAAGAGTTCTTAGCGCCGGCCGTTTAATCGGGTCTAAATAAAATCCAAAGGCATCTGACTCTTCGTCGGAACTCCCGAAACTTCTTCCGATATCGTGTAAGTTTCTGCTCCGTTTCGTTTATGGTTTGATTGCTCTTCGATGGCACTTTAGGGAAATACACTAGACCTCCTCCGCATTGCCCTTTAGTCTTATACAAAGCATCGGACTTTCGTGTATTATTTGCCAGTAAAATCATCCCTTTGTTGATTTGCTTATCTCTTGAAACGCTTGTATGAGAATCCATTTATATTTCTGCACAGTACTTTTATGATGAAAAGCTGAGTTTATGTGAACAGAATGTATAATAATTAGCCGTATCTTTGATTCTGCGAGAGATTGTCCGTTCTCGATCGGCTGGAAAAGTGCGACCAGCATTCTCGATAGGCAGACTGCTGTTTGTAGTACGTCGGAAGAGATTTGCATTCGCGACCCTACGAATCTCTCATTAGCTTAAGCTTCTCGTATTTCCGATTAAACCCGATAGCAAACGATCCTATCGCACGGATATCCCCGCGCCGACGGGTAATTAGGAATTCGACGGGAGGACCTTCGAATTCATTTGGCGTGCGGGCCCTTCCGTCCTATCCTTCGTTACCGTTACGGGAAATTAGTTCGCCGCTGCGTGAACGAACGTCCGTCGTTTTCAATCTGCCCTCGCGCTCGCGGCGACGATCAACATTTATTCTCGTTTGCGAAATCTCTCGCCGCGAGGGAAAGTATATCGAACGAGATGCTTCGCGTTAATCTCCTTGACTCGTTAATGGGCAAATGGCTTCTTACAATGTTCTCTTATTGGCTGCTATGAGTCGGTAATTAGCGGTAACGCGGGGGTGGACGCGAATTCGCATTCAACCGGGGGATCACGATTCCTCCCCTCACGTTTCCCACCGCTGGAAAACTGTCTGAACATGACGTAACGCTCTGAGAGTAACGCTCGGATACGAGCTTTGGCTCCGGACCGGCCGAAGCGCTTTTTGTGCTGTCCGGCCAGCAACAATGGCCGCTTCTTACACCACCCTGGTCACCGTATATTATTAATTACTGTATTAATCTCACCGGCCGTAAGCAATCTATTATACATGGGATAAGAGCCACCACCGACATCACTGTGCCACCCACCCACCCGCCCGGCGCGCACCCTCTAACTTGACTTTCTAACTGCCGGCCCGGTCCTCTCTCGACGAGGGATCGACGAGGCCAACGAAATCTGACCCCCGGGGGTGTTAATAGCGGCGTCGCGTCGCGCCGGACTGCGTCAAGTTTAAGTTCTATAGTATTGTTGCAAAGCTCGCGCTTTCTTATATTGGTGCATTGCGACATTTTCGAGGCAACGTATACTTCATATAATTGCTTACGAAAAAAATGCTCCACTTTGCGTATTATTATATTATTTAAGTTATTATATTTTTATGGATAAATCTTATGAGATTGTTAAGATTTTAAGGAGAGGAAGAAGAAGCTAACATGATTTATATTGTGACAAATGTAAGAATACCTAGAAAATTTGAAGAAAACTTTAAAGAAATAATAGATATTTGCAACCATAATATTCATCAGTTTGAAATGCTTAAAACGTCACGAAAGTGCGTCTCCTATTGTTTCAGGCCCTTGCGCAGCTTGCATGTTAGCGAAGGTTGAACAGGAACGTCTGGAAAGTTTGAAGTACGATAGAGCAACAATTTACGTTAAATGTATCGATGAAAACGAAGAATCTAAGATAGACAACAATGATTATGAGGTAACGCAAGAATATCTTCAATCGATTAGATATTTGTTTAATAAATTGTATATGAATAAAGATTATTTTTATTGACATAAGATAATCATGCGATTATAATGACAATTTAAAAATTTGCTATATATTACTGAATGATCGTAACTTCGGTGTTCATTATGCTTGTCTCAGCGCCGAGACACTACCGTGTTTCCTGATACAATAACGTACAATTTTTATGATATAATATGATTTATATCACGATTCATTAATCATTGTAATAAAATCATAATGTTCTTTTTTCTTATGTACGATATATTTAATAGAGATTGAAAATTTCATATTGTATATACACACACACACACACACACACACACACACACACGCACACACACATATATATATGTATGTACGTATGTATATGTATGAACGAATTATACTGGCTCGTTCGGACGAGAAAAGAATTTTGTTAATGGGCCGACGTGCCGAGTCATCGAGTGTCCTGGAAGCGGTCGTCTTTCCAGATTAATTTTAACCGATAACGGCGAGTTGATGCCATCTCACGCATTTCACGATGTAATAAGTATTATTACGTCTCTGTTCGAAGTGACCTTAAGAATTATCTGCTTCCTTTTACGCAGCTCGCTTTTGATTCACGTTGATTTAGAAATAATTGTGGAGAATTGCGCCTATATATGACTAACTAAACTTTCTTTTCTAATATTTTTTTATATGTGGAAATATTCAATAGATAAACAATTGTTGTTAAAGATTTATGAACAAAAGATTTTTATTCTTATAAAATATTCTTTTATAGAAGAGTTATTTAAACGTGCCTTTTACCGATCGAATATTTCGAACGTTTGTTACAGGTAGTGACAAAAAAGCCGAAGGTGGTGAAGGCGCGTCCTTCACGAACTAGGAGAAAATTAAAAGGATCTCACGAACTTAAAGTGTCTTCTGAGATTACTTTGAAAGAACTTAAAGTAATGGTAAGTGTTCTTGTTAATACATTTAGTTATAACGCCGATTTAATCTCAACTATTTCACAAGACAAAATACACGAGAGGTACAATTATGGCAATACATTTCAAATTTTGGATAAATTTTGAACGTATATATGTGTTTTGCAGAAAACCGCATCCGATATAAATTTAGAAGAATCTAAAAATTATGAAAAGAATCATTAGGGACAATTGTTCGCGGAGCGCGATAATCTCGCGAAAAAAATCGGAAAAAGTTCATCCGATATCTTGATCTGTTTGCGCTCGTCACCTGCCGAAACGGACTCGGGATAATCAATCAATTTGCGGCGCAAGTATTTTACGGCGCGGTCTTATTGTTCGAACCGAAATGGGAAGAGCTGCGTTTGCCCGAAGCCGGCCGCCACCCCTCGGCCTGACTATCTCGGTCCGGTCGTCTGTTCCCCGACTCGTGCTGGACGAAAGAGTAGTAAAGCGTAGTTATGGCTGGTTAGCATATGCTCGGGCTCCGGCAGTGTGCTTAAACTATTAAGCGTATTTATATTGCGAGGCCGTAGCCATCTCCTCCTCTTCCTCCCTCTTCTTTCTGGCGGAGCCACTGGCAAAAACCCGAAAGAGCATAAACCTCGCGCTAATAACAGGTCTCCAACTTCTCCACTCCACTTCACTCCACTTCGCTCCACTCAACCTTCCATTTGACTCTTTCTCCCGGCTCGATCTCTCTTCATTTCGCGTATCTCTTTCTCTCTCTCTCTGTCTCACGCGCGATACTCCTCTATCTATTCACTGAGCTCTCCTTCGGGCTCGAATTTTTGTTCGTGCCTCTTTCACCCCATGGAACACACGTCCCCTTTTAATACCCGCCCGCGAGAGAGGCTGTCGGCGTCAATGGAAATACCGAGACCCGGTCACTCCTTCTCATTCACTGTCGCTTCTTTTTTTTTATAGCTTTGTGTTTTTCGATTTAATTTCGTCTCTCACTCGACGACAACGTCAACAATCATTCAAAATAAATCATTCGATCGACCGAAATCGTGCTTTAGCTACTATAACTCATGAGAATGAAATTTTATTAGTAATGTTAAGGGAAAAAAATGATATACTTTGAAAGCGCGCAAAAGTTTTTACTCTCTTGGAAAATCTCACGGCGTCACGATTCAAGGGTGTCACTGTTTGCGGATTGGTTCTCGCGTTTGACAAAAATGCGACCGAGTCACGCCGCGCGCTCGTTGTCTTTTTTACTTTTGTGCAAAAAGATCGCCAATAAAAATGTTTGAGTTTCATGGTCGAATGCAGTTATGTCGCGGAGTTAGCGGGCAAGCAAATCGGGACAATAGCGGCTGTCGTTGATCTTCGCCAGCGCGCGGGCAAGCTTTACGTAATCGCGGTGTAACGCCTATGAAGTGATCGTCTGTAAATATTACTTTCCAGCACATTCCGTGTCACCAGTTCCATTTTTTCCCTCGGTACCGCTCGATCGCCTTTCTTACTCTCATTGCGCCGTGGCATGGACGCAATGGCATCGGAACGAAAAAACGTTCGTCCACGCGGATAGCTCGTTCACGGAAAAATGACGGCCGACAAAAACGTCGCCGAACGGCCGCGCCGGATTTTTCACGGATAGATTGGAAAGCAAATCGTAGAAGTCGTTGAAAAGAGAGAGGAGATTGCTAGAGAGCTCACGTTATCAATTTGCAGATGTCGAGATTATATCCACACGAGGTAATCCGTCGCGGTTTCGGCTCTCGACGTAGCGCGACGCGACTATCAGGATCCGTAAATATCAAAAGTTCCTCAACCCCGAGGCAATTTGGCCTCCTGCCGCCACTTCGCAACCTTGTTAAACCCACCTCTATTTATCGCGCTCGTTGAGCGCCTTCCTTTAACGAGGAAGCCTCGAGGTTCTTTGACCCTGACCATCTCTTCTTGTTCTTCTCGTTCTCTTCGTTCTCTTCTCTTCGTTGTATGAAGTCCAGTAGACATTTACGACATATGAGGATTGGTTTTGACGTAACTTACACTCTCGATCTCCGGTAAGATCTAGCGACAACAATATCCGCTACGACCTATGCCTTCGTTGTTTCAGCAGGGAATAATTATAAAATAGAATTTATTTTCTTCATATAAAGCTCAAGAAGGAGACTTGGTTTACAAATTTTATTTTTACATCAGTCATCCATTTGTCATACCTTTCTCATGCACACTCCCAATTTAATTCTTTATTACACTACTTCCCAGCAGGAAATAATTTGACGAAAAGTGATTGTTGTATGCCTAAGTATACGTACAATCGTGCGTGTGCTCATAATTGCCTTTTTGTACACGATGTCCGCCCTTTAGTTGCTTTCCGGCGCCCTCGTGATGCCTCTCCTTTCTCCTCCTGGGCTCCTTTGCTCGGCTCGGTTCAGTTCGACTCGGCGATCGTAAAACAGAAACCGAGCTACACGTTCTCGCACCGACGCCGAGGACAGGCCAGCGGCGTGGCGCAAGCTATCCCTCCACACAACATTACGCGGGTTCCACAAATTAAGCAATTACCGGAGCTCACGCTCGTCTCGCGCACTCTTCCACTTCTAGAATCTCAAATAGCCCCTTTCGTTTTTCCGCACGGCCGCAAACTTCGTTCTACGAGTACTTTCGCGTTCGTGTATTGAAATATATTTTAAATGTCTTCGGGCGGCGCGTAGTTAATTCTGATGGGAAATACAGAAGCGTAATACGAAATACATATTGGTTTTTTAATAAAAATTTATTTTTCTGGAAAGTTTAATTATATTACGATCGATCGATGTCTATTAGAAATCGACAAAGACGTTTTTTAAAATAAAATTATTACTCGATTTGATTGCATAAATGAATAAAAGTCGGTGCACAAACCTTTACATAATGCGTAAATCGTAAGAAAATCGACCAATCAGAATCTTTTATTTTACGGAAGAGAAGGAAGTGAAAAACTTTAGTTCATTTTCCTATGCATTGTTCGTTATGTGTTATGCAAGACTCCTGTCCTTAGATAAGACATTTTTGTTTTGCTTCAGACGATGCAAATTTGTGGGGCTGGACCATACGATCAACACATAATGCTAGGAGAACACGAACTCATTGATGATAGTCTCAGCTTAGCTGCACTCGGTATATTTCCTGGAGCTCTACTTACCTTAAAGGTAAGTTTCGATTTAAATTATGCTTTATTTTGCTTCTTTTTCTTATTTTTCTATAATTATTAATTTATTTTTTATATCTTATAAATGATATAAAGAATATATTACACACAAATTAATTAGATTAAATATAGAGAAATAAAAGTTACTGACGAAACGATCGCCATCGAAATAATGAATCTAAAAATTGCGGATTTTTGAAAACCTAGAGAAATCTTTTTTGTAAAATTATCTGTATAATTAAAATATAAAAATTTAAGAATATATAGCACACAAATGTTTCTAAGCGTCCTCGAGATCAATCAAGCGTGCACTTGTGAAGTTTACGTTATAAATCTGCTTTCACGTGCAATAGCATACATTGATACATGTAGATCTCTTCGTTAAATAGAAGTACTCAGGATTCTACTTTATCGTATTTAATGTTTTACGATCCGACGCGGCGCCTCGATGGTTCGCTACGACGTCTTGATTGTCGTTACAACGATACGTTTGTTCCGCCCGACTAGCGGACAGTGACAAACAGATGCAATTTAGATTTAAGATCTAGCCACTGTTTCCCTTAAGTTCGAGACAATGGATAAGTAACCAGGACCGGCAATGGCTTCTCAGATAACGACGCCAAGACCGGCGTTTTCACGCCGGGATTAGCCGAAAATGCCTTATTTGAGATTGGAAGTGTTAATTGTAGCCCTCTTAGCCTTGGGAGAGTAAAGTCGTTAGAAATTGCAGCTCTTATCCGCAAACTTGTACTCCGACAAATCGGTACTAACTCCGCCTGTATATAAGTACAAACAAATTTTAAATGAAAAATTTTACATTATTTCCGTACTCTTAGCTGATAAATTGTAAGAAAATTTACTTCTATAATTTATGGAACTACTAGTTATTGTTAATTTGCTATATTGCTAGTCAGGTATCCGATTTGCGATTTATATACGTGAGAAATTTGCGACAATGATATCGCGACCATACGTTTATCCGTGCCACGTTGTTTTCGCACTCCTCATGCGGAACGCTGTTCAACCCTCGCGGGTTTTTGCCGAGAACAGCCGTCTGTGGAACGGCGTCGCGGAGAAAAATTCTCAGTGCTCTCTCGTTCGGCGGAATAATTCCAGGATTCCAACACATTCCTCGGTTCACAGTCGACTGACTTTATGAAAGCAATCGGTGAGCTAAGCTAGCAAACGTTCAGCACAGCGACAGAGTCTCAAAACCGTTAACCTAAGTCGCGCTAGTCTACGTTCGGGAAGAACAAAGAGGGCAGGGGGAGGGGGAGAGAGAGGAAGAGAGAGAGAGAGGAAGAGAAGGAGACGCGGCCTCCTCGCTGGACTGGTTCACCGGTTGCGGTTGTACTAGCTGCGAATTCTAATTGCTGTCTTGCCTCGGAGAATCCAGTTTAGTCAACCTGCCGACGTTTCTACCGATTGAAACGCTCCGATGGGTTTTGCGGTTTTCAGAAAAATTTCTTCCCGCATCCCATCGCGTTGATTACCGTCGACGTGACAAAGTTTTACGACAAATGGTTTATCATTCTGTTTTTTTTTTTTTTTAGTAATTTAAATCTCATTGAATCGGTCATAATAAAAATGTTTGACTCTCACTGTACGTTTTGTTCTCACACGGATCTTGCAATTGACGTGATTGCCCCGGAATTCTATATTGTATGAAATAGCAAGGAACTGTCGATTCCCGTGGTCGGAATATAACGACGGTGATAAATCCCGAGGCATGTCTAGCTGCTTTTAACTATCGTTAACCATAACGTGACTGAAAAGTACATAACGGGCGGGTAATTATTTGCGGTTATACGAATAACCGTGGGCCGACTCCCGATGTGCAAGAAGCTCCCTCGAGAACGAGATTGTTTCGCGAAATCTTCCGTCGTAAAATCCGCTCGTTCACCGTACGACGAACTTAATGCGACTCAAAAGCATAATCGCATAAACCGGAGTTAGGTTGTTCCGATCGGCCGTGCTCGTGCTTGCTTAAATCATATCGCTTATAGGAAAGATCGACTACCTTACGTTCTGTTCAGTTTGTAATTGTCCAAGTTACTTAATTTCGGGGTACATGTACGCGTAAAAAAATAATTGAAACTCCAGAAAATTTTATTTCGTTATTTGATCTAATTTTTCTAAAAAAAAAAAGTCGTAAAAGTAAGATTCATTGGAAGCGGCGGAAATTGAATTTTTCCACTCTTCTTAGGCTCAATTTTTCATTATCAATTTTTCATTAACTTATGGTTTAAATTTAACCCCACTTGATGTAAAAATTCATTTTTTTACTATAGTTAATTTAAACTAATAGTTTTGTAATAGTAACTTGAAAAATTATTCATAAAGCTATCAGTTAATTACTGATTAACCACGTAGATAAAGAAATAGAATTTTTACATTATTATCAGGTTAAACCTAGTCTAGCCATATGTTAATCAGTAGATGAAAATCCGGACTTTAAACCTGTCTCATGATATCAGACGATATATCGGAATTGTCAGATACTCTATTCGCGGCGGATAGACTGAATTAAAGCGTTTCAGGCAAGGTTAGTCCTTGATTTTGCTACCGGTCCACGCACAATGATCAGGATGACTTGCGGCGTAGATCGGTGATCGAGTGTCTCGCGAGATATCAGCTACCGCTCCGTCATCATCCGTGCAATAATTCAAGGTCGTCGGAGTACAAAGTTAATATATCTTGCCACGTATCTACATTATATCACTACCTTTTTTTTTTTCGGCCGATCCGGTTGACCGAAGGAGATCAACGACATTACGTCGCGCGAGGTCGATCGTCTTACTCTTTTCTTTTATGTCACTTTCGCTCTCCCTACCATTCCCTTTCCACCATCCGGTTTGTATGCGCGCTTTTATGAGCACGTTACACATCATGATTAATCGATCTTTCTTCGTCGCAAATGGACCTCTCTTCCAAGTAGTCATTGTATTCGGTTTTGGTTGCGCCATGTGCCGCGTGAATATTGTAGCTTTCGAAGCTCAACTGTAAATTGCTACTGGGAATGAACGTTCGAAATTCTTGAAGCAGCTTGACGAGGCAAATTGCATTTTTGTTCGATTCGCAATTCGCGCGTACCTTTTAAACAAAAAGTAAACCGTAACCGTCGCGAGAACCGCGTTACAGATAAAGATATTAAAGCAACGACATGCGCCAAGCTATAATTAACGCGCGACGAGATATTAATGAAGACACGTACATTCGTTTAGCTTTGATGAAATAAACGTCATAATCGAGGACAAGAGCGATAAAGGCGATAAAGAATAGCAACAAAGTTGTGCACAACGTTGGACGACTAGGCTGTTTTTGATCCACCCTTAATTTTTCCCGATTTTTTTGCAATTCCTCGTCAGACTGCTCTTCATGGCTGATCGACCGGGGTCTTTAGAGTCGGTCGGTCGAGTCTCCAACGGGCGGCACCCGCGTTTGATGTCGTGTGACGAATGTCCGCGTTGGACGCGCTCGCCTTCCTCCTTCTCCTTTTCCTCCTGCCCTCCCGCCCCGTTTCCCCGTTTCTATGCTCTTCTTTCTTTCGTACCCGCGTTTCGTTCTCGCGTTCTCCCTTCCGCCCGTCCATTCTGCGATCCTTCCGTCGCGGTTCATCCCGCTTTCTCGTACAAGAGAGAATCCCGTATGACGGACTTGGTCGAGTCTCTCCCTTCAGCGAGCGCCAACAGAAAATTGGAAACATTCGATAGGGCCCCCGCTACCGTCGCGGCTACGATAAAAAGATACGTGCCGCCGCTTCGCGTCGGAACCGGCCCGCAAAATATGCCGATCCGTCGTGGATCCACGCGGAACAATCATGCGCGCGCGATCGGGCTCTATGCGCTTCGCAGACCCGTAGATTTTCGCAATCTTCGTTTTAATTCACGTTTCGCCTCTTTGTCAACTTTAGAAATTAATTATTTTTTCAATTAAATTCCTGCTTCTTAGGCCTTATAGGTCTGTTTTTAATTTTAAGACCATCTTAAAAGTAATATCTTAAAATTATGCTAATGCAGCTCTCTGACCTCGGTAGTTCATAATATCTCAAGACTGATATATCATATAGTATAATGTTTAAGGTAATGTTTAAGATAGTAAAAAATCGACTATGTACATACAAATATTGATCTTAAATTTTTATTGTACTTAGTACTAATATTGCAAATTTTTCGCAATTTTCAATAGCGAATACAATGTTATTATTAACGTACGCATTTTTATTGATTTATGCTATACTTTCATGATTCCCTTGCGTTTTATCCTTCTGCTGGAAAATGGAGACGTGTTTATCCTTACTTTTCTCTCCGTTCCTTTCTGTCTGCTACCGACAAACGAGGACCCCGTTTACACGGAAAGTTGAAGCAAGACCGTCCCGAGTTCTCTCCAATGAACGACAGTAAATGTGCCCTCTCGTGCAGGTAATGGCGACAATTATCCGCGTCGGTGAACTCGGCATTAAAATCAAATCATAACAACCAGGCCTGACCGGCCGAAAAGTTATCTTTCTGATTCAACGTGCTCATCAGTCTTCAAGATCTATAAATCCTTATTGAACCTTCCCGTATAAACCATAAAGTATTCCACGTATTCCATTAATACTAGATGCGCGCGCGTTCGGTATCTATGATTGTCTTCATTTTTGTTACATTTTTAGGAAAATAGGTTTTTTAAAATACATTAAAAGCAATAAGAAAAATAGATAATAAAAATGAATATATGAATAGGACGTTGATGAATATTAAAGTTTTCGCCAAGACAAGTCTCTAAGAAATATATGATGTTATATATAAAATGAATGTAACTATATGTTTTTGAAAATTGCTAAAATATGTAAAACCGAGGTGAGAAACAAGTGTCGTTAAAATTTTTAATAGCATTACATCTGACCTTACCGCGCGGTATATGCCATGTTAATAACAAATGGATCTATAATGGGCTTTTAATTATTCGCCTTGGATTCGTACAAATACATAATTTTTATTCTCTCTGCGTTGATTTATCAGAAGGTTGTATGTCATTGCATTTATATTTATCGACTTGTAAAAATTTACAAATTTTTCAAAGACGCGTGACAATGAGAAAAAAAGACTCGGTGTTTGCGGACAGATCAAAATGTCTGTAGCTGGTTACAATGATATCGACAAGGACATCGAGATATTACAACGTTACATTAGCGACGATTATCGTCGGTATCTCTTTTTTTTCCTCACTGAAAGACCGGTAGCGAGAGGTCGGTAGCCGGAACACTGTAATTATCACTCCTAATTATCGATGCCTTCGAAGATAAGATCGAAGAAAGGGCTACGGAGAGTGAAAGAGGAAGTCCTTCGAGAAGACTCGGCTAGCTATACGTAGCCCCTTTTTCGCATTAGCCAACAGGGTGACCGCAGTGTTTCGTCTCGCAGTGGACCCTCTCAGAAATAAATCAATTAAGCCGATGCAGGCTCAAAAGGCATCGTCATCGTCATCGATTTCGCTCCTGAATGCGTTGAAAATAATCGAGGTAGACTGCGGAAATTTCGGGCGACGTAAATTCGTTGGCGAGAGAGTTTAATGAACAACAGTTTGGCCGTCACATCACGTTTGAGACATTAGTTACGATAATTATAGCGAATCGCGCTTCATTTGCGCTTTGCTTCGATACTTGATTATTCCTTGAGATTTCGTGACGTTATCTAATAAAAACGCCCTGTAATCATTCGTGAACTCAGCACCTAATTTACAATCATTTACATATCGCGCGTACAAGCTGTACTTGATAACGTTATGTTTTCTTGCGACGATCACCGATCCTGCTAACGGTGCGAGACGGTGAGAGCGTGGACCGTTCGACGACAGGTGATGCATGCCGTGATACGCCGGCAAGAAAGTGTGGCTTAATAGACGTTGAAGAATGAAATGGCGCAAGAAGTTCAATATTGGCTTCTTCATTATCGGCCTTCTCCAGCGCTAGATATTGCGTAAGCTACTGTTTTATGTGTGTATTATATGTATACGTATGTGTGTGTGTATATATGTATAAATAATTAGTTATTACCGATACCGTAAGCCGATTTTTCTGAGTAGGAAATGATTGAAAATGATATCGGAATTTTCGTGACCTCAACTTTTTGCCATCAGCCGTCATCTTCGGCTCGTACCGTAAACGTGACACAAGATGAAAACGGAGGTGGCCTGTATTCGAGGATCCACCGAGCCGGTAATCAATTCATGCTTCTCCGACGAGCGGGGCGGGAGGACGAGGTGCAATGATTTGCTTGCGCGGACACACCCGCCCTGGAACTTCGGTTCCTCCATGAATTTTTCGGGACGCTGCCCAATTCCCAGCTGCGTCCTATATGAGATTTGCCCTCGGGCATACGAGATTTTTTTTTCTCTCTCGCCCCGTTCTCCCCCAGGCCCGCGGTCGTCTTTTTTTCTTCTGTCCGCTTCGTTTCGGTCACTCGTGATTCTCGCTTCCTAGGCTAGCCTAAGTTAATATTAATGGGGATATTTATGGCGTTGGGTCAACAGCGGTCGCGAATCGAGCAACCGCCAGTGCGTTAGAGAGCCACTGATAAAAGGAAATCTGAAAATGCCATGATTTATGAGCCTGATTTTCCCTCCTCTTTCCTCCCCCTCGCCGCCTGCGATGTCTTTCGTATCGTATCGGACTCCCAAACGCTGAATAAGTTATGATTGCAACGAGAGGACGGATACTGCATTCTTATTTTGCACCGCGTTGCGAAAAAATAGGTATATATTATATATAGTACAACTATGTGCTTCGAATGAGAGATGTTCGATGAGAATGGAAAATCCTCAAGTGTTTTCGAGAGAATTTTGATACACTGATAGCTAATTTGGTTGGACGCATTAGTGCGTATTAAAGTTATCGTACACTGATTTAATCTATGTAAAAGTAAAATGCAAATACATATTTTGAATTATAAAATACAGATTATTAATAACACAATAAAATATGATAAGGGTTTTATGATTTAATCGATTTTTATATTTATATTAAACGCATATTTTTATATCAATTTGTGTACGATAACTTAAATGTGCAATAGTCGCACTGTTGTGAGTGCATCCAATTGAATTTGCTATGAGTTTTTTTTTTTTAAATAGTGATAGAGACGCAATTATATCAACTGAGTTATATTAAAAGCATGCTCGAAATAGTCAGCGTCGATTTAAAATCCAAGGTCGATTTCCGTGTAGTGTGTGTCGTGTTTCCTGTCCACTTCAACCTTTCGCCCTCGCAATGGTAACAACTAAGCTTCTGTTTGTTGATACTGATGACTCGCTGCGGCCGGCCAACCCACCGTCGCGTCGGCGGGTTTAGCTTTCGGCTTCTCGGTGGCCTCTGCTTCTCTTCGTCAGTCGTCCTTCTCGATGTGCTCCCTCTCTTCTTACCCCGTCTCTCGTCTCGTCTCATCTCGTCTCGTCTCGTTTCGTCTCATCCCGTCCCGTCCCGTCCCGTCTCGTTTCGTCTCGGCAGATGACGTGAGGAAGAGCTACTCTTTTCGCAGAGGGACATGTGGCGGCTCCTGAATGAGGGCCTCCTGCCGCCAGAAAGAGAGCACACTTTATTACGTCGGTCTCGAAGTATTTCACTCCCGACGTCCATGAATTCCGTGTACTCCTCAGTGGTTCAATTAATCGAATTTCGATGGCATAGACATGATGCTTTGTACATGTTTTGGGATCAGTGATCTTTTCAAGAGACAAATTTTCTAAAGTGCTTTTTGAAGAATTTAAACTATATCTCCAATTCGTATCTTTTTATCAAATGTAAGTAAAATGTCTATATGAGCCTTCATGTGTTTGTGTTGATGTATAAATATATTTAAATTTTTTGACAGGTATTTTAGGAAATTTGTATCTTTTGAAAAATTACAAACATTTTATTTACATTAATTTAATTTATTCTTGAAGCCATAAAACTTTTTCTTTTAATCATAGTTTTAGACTTCCTATTTAACACGTTATTTTAACTTTACATTATAAATAAATCTCTCGAAACCAGGGAAATTGAATAGTCGCCGGTTGCGGGATTGTTGCCACTCACAAGGCTAATCGAGACAGATCGAAATGGTGAAAGGACAAGACTCGGTTTCACGGGCTTCCGTGGAAGCTTTCTTTCATCCCGCATTCGGAGTGCGTGGCGTTACGGAGAGATATTTATGGAAACGCGTACACGTGTTTCCACATACGCTTTGGTGCTATGTTTGGCCGCACGGCTAACCCTGAATTTCGTCGCTCCCTCTTTATGGCGCACGCACTTGCGAGCCGTGCGGTATGCCAGCCTCTACAGGTTGCTCTTTCGAACAAGTGGTCTTGGGTGCGTGCCGATAATACCGGACACGTGGATCTTGTTAATTTTAGTCGCGAAATACTTCAAAAATTCTTGCGATACGGGTTGCAAGGTCTCCTTAAACACGAATACGATTTTTCTATTTTAAAAATTTATCAAATTGTTGACATACGATTCTCCTGACACTACTTTATTGTTTAAGATTAAGAAGGAATTAAGAAATGATTCCTTTTTGCGTAATTTAATAATTTAAATATTAATTAAAAAAAAAAAATGTCATATATCTACGCATAAGTATTTGTTCGATAAAATTGTTAGAATGGCAAAAAGAAATTTTTTTATTAGAGAGTAGATTGTTAAAAAAAAAATAGTGTTGAAAGAAACGATTTTCTAATTGTATTAAATTTTTTACAACATCATTTATGCTGCAATGAGTTGAAAATTATCGAGACAGAGGATATAACTTTAAATTTAGTCTGTAACAGCGTGTGATCGAATTAACAGACAAATCGTAGGCGAAGGCGTTTCACTATCGTAGATGACGTGGAGAGTGTTCGGTCCAACCGGACAATCCATTCTATTATATAAGCGTGTGTGTCGCCTTTCGAGTCGCGGGAGTCGCTGCCACGAGAGAAGGAAGATTTGTTCCCTAATGTAGTCACTGAGCCTCGGGAACGACTCGGAGGGGTTTGCAAGTAGGCGTCTAGAAAGTGAGTAATGCTCACGACAAACGCAGCTCCCCATGAGGTCTAGTGCGGCAAGGGAGGAAGAGAGGCTGACGTAGGCGAGAGCGAGAGAGAGAGAGAGAGAGAGATGCGAGCTCCGTAGGGGTTGGACCGAGAGAAGATCCCTGCAGATAGGGTGCTAAGCGACACGCTAAGACCACCCTGGACTATCCGAGCGTTTCCTCGAGGGGTGATTCCACTGTTCTACTCTGTCTCGCCGTCTTCATCTATCTCTCTCTTTCTCTAGCTCGTAGCCGCGGGACTAAATCGCGCTCGCGATCTCTAACGTTCTGCAATTTGCCAGTTCTCCTCCCCTTCTACGTTACTTTGAGCGGAGGATACCGTATCGCGGTGACTAGCGAACCTGCCGTTGCGTTACTAGGATCGATGTGCAACTGAGATGTAATGAATATCGCAATATTTATTGATCTTGAATTGAATTTTTATATTTTGTTTGTAGAGATGATACGTATAATCTCGTATTTCACTCTGAAGTCACAATTTGAGTTAATGTTTTACAAGATTGAGATTTTACAAACATTAAATTTCATTACTTCATGATTTATTTCTCGACGTGCATATATTTGACATTTACTCGGTAAAGTCCTCGTGCAATGCGTGATCGACGTGTTGCTCAATTTCGACGAGTCGGGAAGGCGCAGCAACGAACACGATGTGAAGAGGACGGTACCCGGTGATGAAGGCGGTCTTTGTCCCCGGCGGAAGCATGGTCCGTTCTTTAGGGACGTTGTAGCCTAAAGTGCCGCGTCCGCGATGGTTCATTCGCCCGATTGGCAACATATCTCCTCCTGTGTTCTCTAGTTTAGGCAGTAATCCATATTACGTATTATTCGAATTGATCATGTCGGATTCTTATCTCTGTCATTAGGTACCGATACTTATGCTTTTTCATTATTTCTTATTTTTGATTACGAAAGTTTGCAAAATCTGGAATTATTTATTTTATTCGAACAATAAGTTTTTATACGATCAAATATTATACGTTAAGATATGTACATATAAATGAGTAAAATTTGTAAAAGTATTACATTAATAAGTACGTACAGTCTTCACGTTAAAGGTTTGGAGATCGCATAACGTTCAGTGCTCTGTCAGGTCTCTGTTGGGATTTAGGTCAAACGTCATCGTGTTATAAGGGACGGGTTGGAAAAAATCCAGAAACGGGCGAGTGTGTTGGCCTAGCCCGTTATCCAATCGAGCGGAAAACTCATCAGTCACTTCTCACACAACACCTCCGCAATGTCAGTGACCGTCTAAAAAGCGTCCTTCCCCGCCTAATCTCCACTTCCTTTTCTCTCTTTATCGTCTACAGTCCTCCTTTCTCTCTATATCTTTTTTCCTTTTATTCTTCGTTTATATCGGCGTCACGTCCGCGCTATCATGCTACGATGATAGATATCCGGAATTACATTCGCGTTGTTTTACGAGGATCGTCGATATCTTGTGTAACGGTAAAGGAAGATAATAAAAAATAAAAGAGATGCATTTCTTGTACATTTTGTTTAACATTCATTTAAGATATAATTCAGATTAAGGATAATGTTGTCCTGGAACTCCTAAAAGACACCTTACAGTTGTGTTGAACGTTTTGCTTGTATATTTTATGACTGTCGGCAGGGCCGCTGCATCTTTTCCATAGTCGGTAGACATGGAAAGGGACAGCATTAAGACATTCGCCACATAACGGCTCCGGTCTACCGAAAAGCGTGGCCCTTGAAAATAATTTGAATAATTACCAGCAAGTTTTTCATCGAGGATGCTAAACAGCTGTAATCTGCCGTCTTCCTCAGCCCTTTTCGGAACGAAAAACAATGCGAAGCGCCCTTAATTTACTTAAAAGACCTTCAAAAAGCTGTTTTTTTAGCCACGCCCATTGATAACGCTTATCTTAGATTACCTTCGTTTTCATGATTATACTAAATATAAAATAATTCGGATTTTACACTAAAATTACGTTCCCATGTTTCTATACATTGATTTTTGCATTGATTTTATAAATAGATGAATGAAGAAGTTTTTTTTGTTATAATTCGTATATGTATAATTTTCGCATAAGAAATTCAAAAACAAATATTTACAATTTCAAAGCATATTCGGTTTATTTGTAAATATTTATACATATATATATATTTATAATTTATAAATATAGTCAATGTCTTTTGTCATATAGGACAATTCTTAGTGGAACGTTCCAAAGTTCAAATATTAACAGCGCGTAGCTTGGAATCCCGTGGAGCACGTACGGTTTCTATTAAAGACAAGATACTCCCTTTTCGCAAAACACGCGAGTACCAGTGGGGATGACTCGAAGCAAGCCCCCAGTAATAATTCCTCCGCCGAATTAGCGCCATAAGTTTAGCGCTGCGACAGCCACGGAGACAATATTAATCTACTTTGAATTTATGCACTCCGCGGTTTTCCACCGACCTAGCTTGTATTAAGTCTTCCCGTAGCCTTTTCCCGTTTTTTTCATTCAAATCTCTTTTGACGTAAAAGTTTTCTTTGAAAACGAATGAACGGTAGTTTATTTTTAATTCCCATTGATTGATTACAAATACATACTTAGATTTTGTAAATAAATATATTATTCTTAATTCGCGCGCGCGTACATATTTTAATACGAATTTTGTTTGGAGTTTTTTTTCTTCATTGTATACATTTAGAAATGTATGTACAACACGCGTTTTACTTTTTTCTTTTGAGAAAAAAATACGATTTGAAAAGAATTGATTAAAAACTGTAGGAAGCTAGATGCACTGAGAGAATTACCGTTATGTCGGTTTATTAACTTTGTGGCTCGTACTATTAAGACGTGGTTGAGCAAGCGGAGAAGGAAGAGGTAAGATTCACCCTCACTGTGCAGACAGATAAATAACTCAGGACAGCCTGGGAATAACTTAAGACTTCTACTCTAATGATACTTGAGTAAATTCAAAAGATACTTGTAGCGATAATGCTTGATATTACGTGAGTGTTAAGCTTTTATGTTTGAAATATATGTATTTAATTATATATATAGATGCCTCCAAAATTAAATATAATTAAAAAAACAGAAAAATAAATCGTATGCGATATTTTCTCTTTTAATGAATATTTTTTTCATATGCTATATTAATTTCAAGCACTAATCTCGTGAATTATCTACACAGTTAATTAATGAATTATTTTTCAATGAAATAAGACACACGCATATGTGTTCATTTGATTTAATTATTTAGTATGATTGTAAGATATTTCTATACTTTTTTATGATTAAGCTCTAGAAATAATAGCTTTATATACCGTATGTATCTACTGATAATTTCTACGTCTATACTGTTTTCTGGATCTTTTCTTTTCGATCTCTCCAGCAAAAAGTCGTGCGCATTCGCTCTCTAAAGCGACGTTAGAAACATGTAAAGCATGCGATAGCACGGTATCTCGATCTTTGCGAAGGAAAAAGTGCGCATTGCAGCCGTACCTTAAACCGTGCATTAACCTGGAAATAAACGGGGTGCCGTTCGACGTAGCACATACATTATGCGCCGAACTGCGCCGCGTTCCAGCAGTTTGCTGCATCTTCGCGAGACCGTCAGCTCGCGTCCGGGGCATTTCTCTCGATGAGTCTCGGCCGGAAAAAAAAAGTTTTATGTTAAAGCCGAAGACCGCGGGACTGAGCTCGCTGCCGGGGATTAAGACATTCTCGGGCTAATAATTTTCATGCTCGGCCATGAAATGTTTTGTCCGCGTCCGCCTTGCTTTCCTTACGCACAATTCGCGCCCAGCAAAAAGCCGCGGGTATGCGATTTGTGTCGTGCCATGCCGCGAAAATCAATGCCCGAATCAGGCGACAATTAGACGACCCTTCTTTGCTCGTCAACGAGCGATTGCGACGATTTTTGAATGGATCCGTGGGATTTTCTGCGGACAATAGGTGTCAGTCGGGAAGAACGTAGTGCCTGGAGGTGCACGGTTCGAGCCTCGAGTCTACAATTATGAGCCATACCACGTCGGGGCGAACCTCATAACGAACTCACTATATTGCCGAGCATTTCAAAACTGGCCTTATACCCGTGTAGAGAGAACGCTCTTTACCTGGTTTCGCCCTTCCTTCGTCCTCCTCTTTACGCGCTCGCCGTGGCCAAAGACGTGGGGGGAATGTACCAGAGATAGGAGGCCCGAGAGAATAACGTTTGGCGATGAAAGAAAGGAACTTCGGGGAATCCGTACCGCAAAGACTATGCACTCCCGCTGTCAGTGGCCTCGATTGAAAGCGTCGACGATGATGTTAAAGTAGATGATGTAGCTTTATAACGCTACGCGATCGCTATGGATTGAAAATTATTGTCGAAAAACTTTGCGTGCGCGTCTGTCTCGTTAATCGAGACAGTCCTTTTTTAAAGTTGTTTTTTTTATAATTCTTTATTAATACTCCAATATTTTCTATATAATTTGACGTTTTAGTAATATATATTATAAGTATTATTATTATTAGAGATTTGCGCGTATTTATTTTGTTAAATACTCTAAGTTTGAGTTAGTGGATCATTGATATCAGTTCCAAATACACCATTGGATAATCCGTGAAATTCAATTAAAAAAGAAATAAATTTGAGCATTATATACTTAATTATAAAATACTAATATTTACACTGTCAGTTGCAATATATCATATATTATATACCATACACTGAAGCGAGGTTCGCTAGGTTAGGAATTGTACGTTTCATTAATTTTTTAAATTAAGTTTTATTGTGAATTTATTGACCCAGTGGCACTGATATCGGTGATTATCCACTGATTAAACTTTAGAAAACTTTATCTATTAGTTTGTTTAACGTAAAGGCTCTCGCTTCATTTTTATTTCATTTTCAAATATTTTGCAAGTATCGATAGACTAGGCACAGAAAAGTTTAGTAGCTTTTATTGGGTATACGCTGCAATTTCACGCCACGATTTGTACTTTACACTACTTACCCCTAATCGGTCTTGCTTTATTTTCGTAACCGCGTTGTATATTCACATTGCCTTTGACTATCCGCTCCGGTCGCCGCGTTGATCTCTCATCGTGGCGAATCTCTGGGATCACATACTTGAAAATAAATCACATTGCACAGAGGATGCTGCGGCCGGCAGGAAACATCGGCCAGATGTGAGTCGCTGTGTCGCGCGAGACACGTGTGTTCAAGTCATTGGAGAGAGAGATGACACCCGCTATATTTAGTTCTATGGGAAAAAGGAGTTTCAGAGGCGTAATCACACCTACGCGTGTGCTGCTCACTCGAATTCTCATATTCACTTTTTAAGCGATTAGAAATTCTCTTTTTTTTTCTTATTTTATAATGTATCGTTTTTTTAAGCAGTTTCAATTCCTTTTATGGTAGAGTTAACTCCATTAAAGAACGATATCAGGTTTAAACTAATTGATTAAGCGATATGACAAGTGAGGTTATCCTTGATATCGATATCCCATGTAATCAATTATAAAAATTTATTTGTTAATTTACTTTTTTACGCGCTTAAAAATTAAATAAGCAATGTAGAAATGTTTATTTTACTTTCGCGTCTTTTTATGCGATGTTCTTAGTATATAATAACAATAACATTGTTTTACGTGATAGGTAATATCATAATATGAACCGTATGTGCATCATAATAGTTTACATTTAGACGAAATGTAGTCGTATAATTATATAGAGGGACGCATAGATTGGTGGATCACATATGCTTCAAGAAGACGCGTGGGAAGGCGCTGTTATAGCCGTTGGCAGCTGTTCACACGCGTATTCGATGCCCAAATTTAATGCGGATCATCTTTTGTGCCTTCAAAGTCCAAATAAAACAATATAAAAGTTTTATTCAGCATTGTATCGCTTTAATTAAAAGAGTGAAATTATTTATTACGAATCGCAAGTGCGCATGTGTATAAATATGTATTATATTTTAAAAAGTATACAGTGCTCTAGCGTTTTAAAGCCGACTAAAACAGCAAATAAGTTGTAATAAAAATAAGTGTTTTGCTGTTAATAATGTATCCTGAACATCTATGATTTCAGATTGATGCCCCATTAGAAAATGAAACCGATGTCGAGTCCGATGTCCACAATTTCGATTCTTCGTCGCCAGAGAAAGGCTTTAAGGGTGAGTGAAAATAAAAATTTTTGCTTTTTCTCTTTCTCTTGGTGGATGTTTTAAGGAATGTATATAGAGTGTATAATGCATGTATATGTGTGCACATGTATATACTTATTTAGTATGTCATAAGATTAAGTGAATTATGTTTCAAGATGTATTATTCGTTATATTAGCTCGAAATTATGATTGCTCTCGTTTGAGACTCGAGGTGCGCAATGATGTGACTCGGGATAAGCAAGATGATAGTTACGATATGCAGACACATATCATTTATAATACTATAATTTCGCGAAAGAGCGGAGACTTCTCTCGCGTAGTCGGAGATCGAAAGCGACGAGGATCTCCGGCGGGAAACTGAAATTAAGGCATTCGTCGTGGATACACATACAACGTATATACGAACGAAGCCAATCCACTTAAGGCGCCGCATCTCTCTTTCACCCCCTTTGCTCGCACCAGGGGTGGTCGGCAAGGTTTTGTTCTCGAACAAAAATCTGACAAATATGCCGCGATTTGCCGAAGAATGGAGGCGAAGTGCACCACCCTCGCTCCCCCGTTTCCCTCTCTGGCGGAGTAACTTCCACCCAGGGTCCAAGCAACCCACCCTTCACCCTTTTCCCTTTCTTATTCTCTCCCGTTCTCTCTTAGATTTTCGTCTTGTCTTCCCGATCCCTCGTTTTCTCCTTTTAAGAGACGGAGGAGAAAGAGGTGGAGGGCAAACGGTGACTCTTAAATTACTTAGACCGAACAAAATGTAACAAATGACTGCGAATCGAGCCACTTATGCGATATTGGCCCATCACCACCATCCACGTATATTGATACGTCGCATTAGGGCTAGCCGACACCCTTCGACATGCCGACTATCTCTCCGTTTCCTGTGTTTCGTTTCCGAGAAGAAAGAGCTCTCGTTGGAGGCTTCATTCGCTGTGCAAACAGACCATCCGTGATCTGACTTGTTTTTGTTAAAAAAAAAATTTATTTCACGCTAATTCGCTTTGAGTCTCATGATTTTCCGATCGCGTTCGAACAAGATGAACGATGCAGTCGATCTTTAAAAAATAATGGAAGAGAGAGTGTAAAGCAGCCGCTGTTCCGGAGAGTTTCTCACGAAAGATCTGCGGTTTCGGGCCCTCGCCGAATATCGGCTTCTCTTTTCCTGCCCGCGCGCGTTCCTCGCCGAGTCCTTTCATTATTAATGGTTTTCGCGAACTAGGTTCATTAAGGAGCTCACGAAACTCCACGGCGCATTCATGAGAGCGCCACCCCTTCCAGTTCTTACGGGATGAGGGGTAGATGTCGGGTACGTGCAAAATGTCGAACGGGATGCTCGTGTAAATTAGTAGCATATATTATCTTCACACCCTTTTTCGTAGTTTATTTTTGAAGTATTCTTACCACTTACCATTTTTTCAGACTGATATAACATTACCATAAATGTTGACATATATTCGTATTTCGAAAAATGTTGTATTTTCACTTCTATTTTGCAATTTTTTATGTCACGAGAAATATTTTTCAGACTGATATAACATTACCATAAATGTTGACATATATTCGTATTTCGAAAAATGTTGTACTTTCACTTCTATTTTGCAATTTTTTATGTCACGAGAAATAAAAAATGATTATATGAATATTTCACATACTAAATGTGACGTATTTTTATATAGTCCTTGTTCCTTAATATTAACATTTAAAAATGAACATTCTAAGTAATGTTAAATATTTTACTTTTCCAACTTTTACAACAATGTTTGAATTATTATGAAATTATAGATCTAACAATAAAAGTAACAAAGCATCCTTGTTTGAAGTCGCCTTTCGCGAAAGCGGACATTGTTATACGCGCGAAGTAAAGCACGCAGAATCGTCGGCACATAAGCGGATATTGAGAAAAAAACGCGATTTAATGAATAAAGTCATAATGAAGACATTAACGTGTTCTACTACTCACGCTTGCAAAGGTAGAAGCAAAGGACGATGCACCTGTTACTAGTGCGTTCAATTACGCGCATTGGACCTCGGGGCGCGGATTATATGCGCCGAATTATGTAAAAAAAAGGGCATCGCCTTCCCCGATTTTTTCTCCAGCTCTGTCATCATCTCCTCACTACCTCCGGCACAGGCTGGAATTATGCTAGAGCACGAGGTAATGCAATAATAAGTATAAGTTAGCCAGAAAATGAGGAAGACGGTGAGCGAGCGAGCTAGAGAGAGAGAGAAAGAGAGTCTTCAGTTCTGCTGACTTTATTGTTTAGGACGAGCCTTAAGTATATGCCTATCATGCCATTTGAGTAAAAGAGAGTAATATTTTTCTACCTAATAAAAAAGAATAAATAAGAGTCACACACATTAATAAATATTTTTGATACAAATCGAGTCCGTTGTATCGCAATATATTTTTCGAAGATTAATGTTCTTCAACGATGCGGATATTCGCACACGCTCCTTTGATTCTCGATTTTATTGGTACGTATGTGAATGCGCCGTGATAGCTGACGGACAGCTCGGAATTGTCCGTGGAAATTCATCTCGCCTGTGAACCCGACATGGCGTAAACGCGTCGACCGCTCGCACATAGAGCAGCGACTTGGAGGCCATCGCCGCTCTTTTTTGCTATTAGCTAAGTATACCGCCTCTGGCTTATGTTAAGCCTCGGTAATTATTTGTCACAGTCAGCTACGACGAGAGACAGACAGAAGAAGACGTGACGAGGCGAAGGCGAAGGGGAGACTTTCTCTCTCTCGACTCTTCAGCACGATAGAAGAGTCTCATTGATCGCAGCACAATTAATTCTCTCTTTCCGCATCTATACGTTGTTTCTCTTCATTGTTTTGAAATATTTTTTTACTTATCAAGAAAGAGACATCACTGATTAATTAGGATTCTTTGATTGCTCATATAGATATCTTATGAATAAAATAATGAATTTGCTATGCGTTGAATATTTGATAAATTACAACGGATTTCATTATATACGTCATAAAAGTACCTATTTAAAAACGCAGTTTTATTAATTTATATAATTTATAATGCACCCTTCGAAACAGATCATTTAATTTCGAATACATGGTCATGTAGTGTAATCATAATTTGTTGTTGATCGTCGTTTCAATTTTGTATTTCTTAAACGTATTTTAACATAGTCTTCGTGACATTCCTCGATATTATATAGCTTTAATCTCTTCTCGTTACATATACTCATCCTGTTCGCATCTTACAGTACATTTTCCCCCTCCGTCATTTTCTCATTCTTAATGTGATTTTAAGCAGCGCCACTACCAAACTCGAGCATTTCCGTGATTGCTTGCAAATTATTTCTTTTTCTTTCATTCGTCTTATCGTCTCATATGCTTTACCTTCTACGAACAAAACATAATTAAAACAATTTTAATAAGACATGTTATTTTAGAATTCTTTAATTCCGTCTTTTAGAGATGATGTATGTTTAATCTTACAATTTTTAAATATTATTCTTTCATTGTGCTTAATATATATTTTGTGCTTTTAGCCTATTTTACTTTATGAAGAATGCTCTTATTTTTTTTTATTTTGCACTCGTTTTTGCAATTTTCTGCTCTAAGTTGACGCAAGAGAATCGGAATCTTCAATTTCTGCCAGTAAGCGCTTTATTACGAATCTATAATCCATACACGTCAACCAAAAATGGCCCTTGCGTTTCCGCATTACTCTAGGAAATCACTCTGTGGATAGATAAGAAAGGAGATGGACGAAAGGGTAGACTCCATTCTCCGCATAGCGTGCGGAAAAATGTTTCAAGAGAATCAGTCATGCGTAAGGCGTTTCGTTCCACACATTTTGTCAGTCTGACATGTACAGACGAACACGTCTACAAGTCATACGTACAATCGTACATATACAAATCTTGATGGGATCCACCCTCTATGAAACAACGGAGCAAGCTTTGATCGACTCGCTTGGCTTATTTTCTATAAAGAAAATTCCCTTCGGACTAGAAGAAAGTTTGCGCGGAGGGAATAGAAATAAAGAAAGATAAAAGATAGAGAGATGGGTAAATAAAAAGTGATAATATATATATTTGGTTTCCTATATGGAAAAAATCTGACATTTAATATAATATGAACTTAATAGAGACGAGAACTTTTTGGAGAACTTGGATGTATATTGTTATATGTCGGGGAGGAGATATTGAGCAAATATTTATTGTGTGCATTAACGCTTAATGTTATCGTTCTTACACGTTTTAGTGAGAATCTTTAAATTATATTTTTTTTTAAGGTCATCTTTTGGTGATGGGAATGCGAATATGCTTGTTTATATTAACACTTTACGTTAACCATGCCAATTTTCAGAATAAACAGGCGTTCAGAGAGAGACATGTATGATTGTTTTGTAATATGTTGCTAATAATGAGGAATTAAGAGCATTAACTCAATTACATTAATTATTAACCCTCTAGAAGCGAGTGTTGCATATTTATAATTTTAAAACTAAATTGCGATAAATTTGGAATCTGTGTAGATTAATATGTATAATTACGCTCGTTTTGATGCAACGCAAATGAAATATAATGAGGCTTTATACTTTATACTTTTTATAGTGCAGATTAGTTACCGCCAGAAAAGCGTCGATATATAATACTTATAAGACATTTTTGAGCCAAGTCAATAAAAAGATTGTTTTTTTAACGATACAATACCGTCCCTAGAGAGTTAATAAATGGCAATTAAAAGTAGCGTTTCAATATTGGCAAGATCAAATAGTAAGCAACGCATGGTTCAACGTGTCTCTGTAGTGTTTAGAACTCACACTAGGCAGACGCGGCGTTTGGATGACCGAAAACTGTCCTGTTTATTTATATATTCTATGTCACATCCGTGTCGGTTGTTATTTACCTTTTAAGGTTTCTATGTGATTTTTGTTTCAGGAACGGAACTGGTGCCGAGCTGATCTGTATGAACATAATGTAGCCAATTTTTTCTAACATTTAATAATAGTTGATTTAACGCAAGATATTTTTATACACGGTCTATACATACACACATAATGTATATATTCTATATATCTACATATGTATCTATTAAATATATAAATATTTGATCTTTATGTATTTGTATCCGTTACCGACAAGTTAATTGTGGAAAAGTATATAATTCTATAGGCTGTTGTATCTTTACAACTTACGCTGTGTATGATTTGTTTGTTAAGAAAATAGTAATGACTGAATTTGTAAAAGAATGAAGGCAGTGAAACAAAGAGCGTAAAAAGTTTGTTGATTTGTTCATTAGTACAATAACTTTGTAATTCATTAAATTCTTGTGGATTGAAATAAAGTAGAAACACGGATATGCTTCTTCTTTTCTCGATTTATATACATTCGTTTGTGATCGAAATTCTATTCATGCATAATATTCATTCCGAATGTATATTAACGCGAAAATTTTTATGATAGTTTTATAGATTATGTATTTAATTCGTTTATATAAATATATGGCTTGATAATATGATTGTGATATTTACTGTTGCAATGTTTTGATTGATTCCATGGTTTGTACCTATAGTATTTGTGTGTGTAATTCTGTTATTTAAGCACGATATTATTTCACTATAGCACCACGCTTTACTGCATAATGGCAAACGAGAAATGAGTATTACGTAATTAATATTTATATATATTATTGAATGATTGTGTTAAATTATTTCTTTAAGTTAATAATATAAACAAAAATAGATGTTTATTTTATATGCTCTATGATTTTTTGTTTTCTTATAGTATTTTTATATAGGTATAAGAAAAACACTCGAAATAATTTTTTAGTAATCGATTAAACATTCAAGCTGAAGATGCATGAATTTATATGAAATAAATATTTATTATAATTTTTTAAATATGTAAATAAAATAAACGAGAATTTACAGAAAAAATAATGAAAAATCTAATACGAAGACACTTATTCTAGTAATATAACAGGCAATAATAGTAGTGCCTGGATTAAGCGAATTTACAGAGTTCTTAAGGAATTTTTCTAAAACTCTACGATAGCGTCAGCGTGCGAGCAAGAAGAAGAGAAGATACGGGGTACGTATATCTGTGTGTGTGTACGTGCGTTGGTCGCGCGTTAATTAGTTTGCAAGGAGTTTAAAGGCAAGCCTGGAAGGACTTCGTCAGGCTGCTAGGTGGTCCCGAAGCCTCGAGTCATCATTGCCTCATTTACTTCGTAAAACAATCTTGCCGGCAGTTCAATGGGCCTAACTATATCAAACTTGGCACCGCGTAATTAAACTTCCTTGTAAACCGGTCGAAAGGCAGTAGGGTTTACGTGGCTAGTCGAATTTTGGTATGCGATATGAGATAATTAACGAATGTCCACGATTTCAAACCATGGAATCTCTAATTTATTGTATATTTTTTATACTCTTTATGTCTCATATATTTTCTATTAAAAAAAATACAGTATGCATTCGGGATAGTATTATTGTTTCAGAAATAAATTGTGAAAAATTGAAACACAGTCAATTGCCATTACAATAAAGTTTAAAAAATATAAGATTAAAAATATAAGCTTTTAATATGAAAATAAAAAGTTATGGTAATAATGAAATTGAAATATTCTAAAATGTGAAAGAGATAATTTTACAAATATGTTTATTTTGTGATAATGTTTATATTTTGTGATACGTATATCGTAGACTGAACAGGAACGAAACGAGAGTAGCGTTTGTATTTCTGCAACGAGGCAAATTGATGCGAAATGCAAAAAGGACGCACGAGATCGCCTTTTGAGAAATCGCTCCGGATTATTAGGGTACGCCAGATTTTCACCGTACGACCAACGTCGAGGGTTAAGCTGCCGTTTTTACTGATTTTCTTTCTAATCCTTACAAATGTCAGGGTCATCAAGTTTTTTCCCTAATTCGTATTGCGAACCGACCCGCATGAGAACGTTAATCTTGACAGAACGGATCGTGGTTTTGTTTAAGAAATGCTTGTTAAACATTGCCGTATTATTAACAAGCGCAATATGGTACAACCGTAAAGTTGTACGTTAATCTTGTTAAAGCGCAAGAAGCAAAACGCACGACGTATCTTTGAATTACGCAGATTCTGAAATTATTCTTTCTCGTTATTCCGATATCTTTTCGATTCTCGATTGACTAACTCTATATAAGAATCAGATCAGTCGTCACGGAGCTGCCTACTATAGAGCTGCCATTCACTCTCGACCTCGGCGAGCTTCTTTCTACGTAGCTGAAACGATCGTCCGAATTCAGCAGCAGTGTGCTAGTCGGCTCGTCGCGATTTCGGAGTCTGCGCGAAACTTTCACGATACACACGAGTGTCACTAATCTCTTTCCCGAGGACAAAACTATCTCTGTGGCGTAGACAATGGGGAGAATCTGACGAGTCAAGCGCAAACCCTTGAAATGACAAATGACAGGATGTATCCTAAATACACCGCTCTGTCGGGGTGTCCTATTTTCTTCGTTTCTCGTCGACGCGACGTTCATATATTTCTCTCGTATCTAGTTAACGCAGTAGCTCAGTTGCAATACTTTTATGTCTATATATATGATAATATTAAATTAATTAATATTTAACAGATGAAACTAATAGAAAATATAATTTTATTTTTATTGTATTATAAAAAAAAATTGAGAAATTATGTGTAATTTATATTTAAAAGAATTTATGTATTTATGCACACGTATCTCGGCAGTTCATCGTTGTATCATTGTTATGAGTCGGTATGATTACATAAATACTAAAAACAGCTGTATATGGTAATGGAAAACTACTCGCTTCCTTATCCTTCTATCGTGCGCCTTCGCTTCAAGAAATTACTTCGGAGCAAGGTGAAGTCCGCGGAACTAACGCTATAGAAAAAAGTACGAGAACAATAATGAGGCTCCTTTAAACGTATACGCAAGCCTTTTGAAGTGGCAAACGGTACTGACTTCGAGAAGTAGAAACGTGTTAGCGAGAAGTCGTAATTAAGCCGAGCCCTCAGCGGCATTCGTCGTTGTTCCCCTTCCCTCTCTCCTTTACGAGTACGCGATATATTCCTTTTCATAGACACAACGCGGACTCTAATCTATCTAGAGACGCACCGACATAATTAATTTATTCGCGTTTGCGGCTCGTTAATTGAATAACCTTGGCCACCCTTGCTTGGGACGGTTAATGAGCGCGGAGCCGCGGTAGCCACGAGTCTCATTAAGCGGATCCGCGAGGCGCCCGGACCCCGGAAATCCGCATACACCCTAGCTAGCGTGTCACGTGCTCTGGTTTCTGCTGGACGAAAATTATCACCGAAAGGGTTCAAAAGTGAGGACATGACGAATCTAAAAGAGAGTTTCTCTCCTCTCTCACCGTCGAAGTACTTCCTACGCATTTCACTCGCTGTAGGAAAAGAAAGACCTTTTCATTCTCGGGACACTTCTCGCGATCACGGCACGCATCTTCAGTTAACGTGCAATTTTTTTCCTTCCTCCCACCGAGGGGTGCCCCTCGTCGTTATATGTACTCCTTGTTCGGAATTCTTGCGGACATCGATGCACAATCGATTAATTCCCTAACCGAGTCCGTATTCATCGCCTCGCTTTAAACTACTCTCTTTTATTATTTCTTTTTTTATTTTTTCCTACGCGCGTTGGGCCTCCTCCTTAACTCGGATCGCAGCAAGATGGCCGCGGGCTCCGGTAAATAAGCGACTGTCATCTGACGCCCGCAAAAAGCGGATACACCGCGGCAGACTGGTCTCCGTGCTCCCGTCTTCGTCCTGCCCTCTCACCCTCGCTCTCGATCTCTCCCTTTTCCCTCTTCGTCTGTCTTCTCGCTCTCTGCTCTGCCACCTCTCTCTCTCTCTCTCTCTCTCTCTCGCTTCCTTACTTTTATTTACCCGTTCGTTTATTCCAAGCATCGTATCTCGCTGGATCTCCCCGTTCCCTTCTCCTTTTCTCTCTTCGACTTCGCGTTCCTCCTTTGCGCGGTCTGAAGATTAATTACAAAAAATCGCCGCGACGCGAATTGGAAACGTCGTTCGTGGAACGACGAACGGCCGAGGGACATGTGGAGGAAGGGCATGGAGAGATATGTCCACCGATGAACTTTTTGGCCCGCGGAAGGTGGCCCAATAAGCGATCGGACATTTCGGGACCGAAACGGAGGAAGCGGGCAAGTTTGCCGCGGGCTTAGTCGATCACCGCATCGCACATCGACAACAGCTGTCAACCAGGATCAACGTAATGTATACGATATGTAAATAGCAGTCTTGTTTGTCGCCAAAAATATGGACCCTCTTCATTCTTCGCCTTTCTCCATCAGAGACACGCGAATTTGCTATCGATATGTTCGATTATGACACTTTATGCTCGGAGACACTCTTTAAAAATAATACCCTGACGAGAGAGAATGAAAGAGAGAGAGAGAGAGTAGAGAGAGAGAGAGAGAGAGAGAGAGAGAGAGAGAGAGAGAGAGAGAATGAGTTAGAAAAGCGTGAAGAAAGACATCCATTAAAATCTCATTTAATGGCTTATGACCTTTTCCATGTTGTTGACTCCTTTAAAACTTGTTCTTTACTTGTGGCTTCGAGTGTTAATGTCCTCATCCGAAATATATCGTTATCTTATCACGCGAAATTTTTTGTTGTCACGTGTGTCCCATAATTCCTCGTGAATTTCAGGCACGGCGGGAAGCGTGGAATTCCGGCCGATAGAAGTCACAAACCCATTCGTTCGCGTATGAGCGAATCCTTTATTTTTGGTAATTTCGAGACAGATGACTGGTTGACTTGACAGGCCATTATAATGACATTAGCACTACGTCTACGGAGCGGAAGAAATGGGAATCCTCATAGTTAGCGACTTCTCGTTTTCGTGCTCAGTAATCCGTTCTATTTCTTCAAAGTTAAAGGTATTGAATACAATGAAAGAATACAGCTCAACTCGATATATCACAGAAAGAGTTACGCAAAGTATTATAGCTCGAAAGTTGACATCGATGACTTCTGACGGAGAAAACCGTAATAGGAAATTTCAATATGACGAAGTAATTACTTGACTGATTGACAGCTTCCACATATAGGACTACATTTAACAGAAATAGTTCATAAAATCTGTTTCGAATCATTAACGAGGATTTATACTTTTCATTACGGTTACTTTCTAATATGCGATTTTCTTCCGGGTAACCGGAGTACTACAAGTCTAAAGAAAAAAATTTATAGAAACGATTAAGAAGTATAGTCAGAAAAATAGCATGAAACTGATATTTTTTGCAGCGACATAAATACATTGAATAAGATAAGTTTAATTGCAATATATACATGCTTCAATATTAATTATTAAGCACTACATTTATTAATATTTTGTAAGTAATTTTCTTATTTATTGTGTTCTCACTCTACTTTTGTTTTTCTTCCGCAGCCATTCTTCTTAGAACAAGATCATAGTTGAAACTTTAATTTGTGCAAGTCAAGGAAAAAGCAATTGTATAGTTGATGGAAAAAAATTCGGAAAGTTTTTATCTGTGATCTTAAAGTATCTTCTTAAAATTGTGTTGTATTAAGTTTGCACACATTTTCTCGTATATTACATTTCGTATATTTGCGAACGTAATGTAAACGTTGAAAAAATTTCCCGTGGACATTATGTTACAGCGATAACGTTATTACATAAGCAGTGTTGTTGGATAGAAACGTCGCGCGATAAGTGTAAACTTAGCTTTGAGTCGAATTAGCGATTAACAGGCGCGGAAGGAGGAGGGTCGGTCCTGTGACGCGTCTCCGCGTTTTTCGTACTCCTCGCCACGCCAGCGAGACTTGACAGTCGCGGAATTGGGAGGAATTAAAAACGAAGTGAAATAAAGCAAAAGGGTGGTTCGAGTTGCGGCCGGGTTGCTTTGTGATGTTCGCAAGAGGCCGCGCGAAAAAGCTTTCTTCTCCCCCCGTTCTCTTCCTTACGATTCCCTCGCTTTCGTCCTCTCGCCCTCCTTCCCCTACTCTGCAGTCTATGTGCTTGTGCTCTCTCCTACATCCCTTTCTCTCTTTCTCTATCTAGTCCACTTTCGTTCGCAAACTTTCATACGACTAATTTGGAACGAGCGCGAGGCGCAATTCTCGGAGAGGCGGACGCAGAGAGTGCAAAAACCAATCATCTTACCTTCAGGGATGGGAATTAGCATTTCTAATTCGTCTATCTAGAATTAATAGTGCGATGGGCAGTCTGATTGTCGGTAGTAACCCCCCTCCCCCTCCCCTCTTCCCCGAAGTGGTATTCTGTCCCTGATGGAAGGTACAAGGGGAGTTGGTTTTACAACCCGAGATCAATTATCGTGACTCATTCAAAGCGGTTGTCTCTACGTTCATTAACCAATTAGTGACTTCTCTGCAATACATTCAATGTAAAATAGTGTAGGTTAATGCAGAATCCAGCTTGATTCGCTTATTGTGCGTTATTCAAATGTAATCATATAAATAGGTACTTCTTATCTCGTTTAAGCTAATGCTACAATATTAAAAATATATTCAATGTCTTTAATGTTACTTTTATAATTTTTTTTTTTTTCGGAATAACGAAATAATTTTTACGGCTGTTTTATTGTAAAAACATTTACTTCAAATTTGACAATTAATTCATAAAAGTCTTAATATAAAGTAACATTCCAGCTGAATATGAGCCGAATGCCCCGTGGAGAAATCGCGTCTGGGATGAGATCTGGGGGAGGCGATTTGTCGGAGGGTCAGTATTAACGATAATTATACAATTAATAGCTCGTCTCAGGCCAATGGAGGAGATCGCTTGGACCGTCGCGTCGTGGCGGCAGAGCTGTGTCGACGATAAATTTAGCAATTATCGCTTTAACGCGTAATTGGGTCGATCTTCCGTTTGAAACTTTGTGGGAAAGCAGTCGACCGCGACATTGGCGTCAATTTACTGATTGTATTAAGCCGCTGCAATTGGTAATTGGTTCTACACGTGAAATCATCGCCGAACAATGTAGATGATATTGGAGATGCACTAAAAAAACTAACATGATTATTGTTTATTGGCATGTGTTTTTTTAAGGAGAAATGTAGTTATAATTTCATTGTCATATTATTAATTAAGCACTAATTCTCCGCCGGCAACTAGAGTCCTCAAAGGTACCATCGGTATTTCGATTGTGAATTTTGATAGATAAAAAAATTATTTTATATTTCTCGAAGTTCTCTATTACTGACGGAGTTAAAATTTATGACAGAGGATTAATATACAATATATACTGCACATATGTATTAATTGTATATATTATAAACTACTTTAGGATCATAAACGGAAAATATATAACGAAATTGATATAAACGCAATCACATAGATTATTTCATATCTGCCAAGTGATGATGTACGCAAACAATTTACTCAAGCCGACGATTTCTTGGTCTACGGGGCATAATTATCCTAATCTGAAATAGAGATGCTCGATGATATACATCGGGTCTCGGTTTCTGTTTCTCATAATTACATAATTAGCGAATTCTTAGCCTGTATCGCGATCGTCTCGCGTACTGCCTTTCGCGATAATAAAGTTCATCTTCCGTGGAACTCGCACGGTGTCCTCGCCATGGACTTTCTAAGAAGCCCTTTGCACATCATGCCGAAAGGTACGTCCTAGAAGCCTGGATCTTGAAAAATGCACGAGGCTTCTTCGGACGACAGACTGTTCAGACATACCATCGCATCGGCGATCGCTGCGATCCTGACATTCCACTATGCGATCCTACCAAAAATCGGAAGGGATTCCCTGTACTTTAGAATATAATATTTTTTTTCGATAAAGAGCAGTTGGCATAATAAAATTGCGATAACAAATTTTATCTGGTTTTCTAACAGAGGGGGGGATACTTAGATTTAGATGTTTATATATTTCATTGTATTTAATTTTATTTACTTGTGCTACTTGCTTATTCTATGTGTGATTTACTTTGATTCTGACTCGGGAGAGTTTGTTCAGAGTTCTGAATGAACGAGGTACATATATTACACACGTATAGAGCCGCCTTATTATCTCGAGGTTACGTTCGCGATAAACCCGAAGCGGTGCCTGCTGCCGCGTTTATCGTGGCGTACGGAAGCTGGTAAGCTGAAAGAATATTTCTAAGCGATCCAATTACACGTACGAGCGCATACTAGCGCGCAAAACACACCCTCACGCATACCGCGTGCACGAATATATACCGGGCATAACGCGGGACGCCGCTCGAGCGTCCTGGACGCAATTATCCCATTTAAATTAAGCCGCATAATTGGATGACCGTCTATTCACACTCGTAAAGCACCCGTGCGCGCGCTTTTACTACCGCGCGGCCGAGGCAAGGATGAATTTAAGGAGCGACGAAAAGAAACGAGGCACACACACCGGGCGTGTGGAAAAAAGAAGATCCCCCGGCGCGACGCGGGGGCAGCCAAGCCGGAGGGCGGATCCTCCGGTCGAAAGGATACTGCTACTGTTCGTTGCTACAAAACGATTTTGTTCCTTCCTTCTTCCATTTCTTTTCCTCCAGTTTTTACGCCGCCGGAATTTTAAATCGGTTGGACAACGTTATTCGTTTACTTGACGTATTTTCAAAAAATTGTCTTACAATTAGTGTCAGTGTCTTTTTCCTCGCAGCTCTATCCAACCCTTATAATTTATTCATCTTCTTTATTGTTATTACTTCCTCTGGAATTATTCTTCACGTGCGCGATGAAAGGTAATGAAGGATACTTGATAATCGCGCACGTATCTCGCCCTCACGTCGTGAGTAATTTGCGAATTTTATCCCTGGGATTAGAGAAAAGGATAAGGTTCTTGCGCTGTGTCCCTGCTTGATTCCCGATTCTCTTTTTAATAGATTCGAATAATCCGCTAACAAGAACGAAATTAATCCACGACCTTCATTAATATTATTCACGGAACGCTTGATTACCCCGCGAATTTAAGGGGAAACATAATGACATTTTCAAACTTCTCTTTTTGTAATTTTTATAAATTTAAGTGATTCAGCGAGAACTTGACACAATTACATACTTGAAACAAATTCAAAATGAAATACCTGACAATGTAACGGTACATAAATCCAATAATAATTAAGAGAAATGTCTATCGAGCGTTTATGCGGTTTCATCGAGATGTATGATAAGGCGGATCGCACTCGTTTAACGATCATCTCGAGAATGAGAAAAATCCCGAGTCACGGGAAAAAGGGATTCCCCGGCCTGTACGAGGGAGAAAGGACAGCCGAGAGGGATCGAGCACGAGAGATTACGTGGCAAAATCCGCAAACGAGAGAACTTAGAACGGTGTTCTAATTGCGAATATGACTATGCTTAATTCTCCCCCTGGTGGTCCCCATTCCCGTATTACGCTAGAATTCGTCTGCTTACTGTTCAATATTATGCGACTATTCATAAAATAAAAATCATATATATATATATATATATATATATATATGCAGATTATGTCAATTTTTCTACTGATCTGAAGTATAGGATTTGTTAAAATTACAGAATACGTGAGATAGGAGTTTCCATCACGTTCGACGTGATGGGATTTCTATCTCACGTTAAATTAATTTCTTTAAACTCCCTTCATGTTACTAGTCGAGTCGAGCGTGATGGGTGACAGTTAATCTATCCGATCAGTCTTGGAACGATTTACCTAGATCTCGAATCGCCGACGATAAACTATATGACTTCGGCGTGAAAATTGGATTCGTAACATCAGCGGCTGCCTTTTCGTCACGGGCTTTGAGAACGCCGATTAAAAAAGAGCAATACAGCGAGATGGAAGGAAATCGTCCTGCGTCTTCTTTTGGAAAGGAGACGGGGCAAGAAATTGATGACCAACTTTAAATCTATAACTATTGTAACTCGTGCGTTCGATTTCGATTCCGCTAGTCGGAGCGAAAAAAGAAATACTTATGCTTAAAATGTTTTATGTTTAATGAACGCAACTTGGTTTAGTGCTATCATTTTTGTATGATCGATTATATATTTCTGTATTAAAGTAGATATATATAGTACAACGTCGATAGCTTTCTCACTTGATAAGTCGCTAATTGTATTAATCGGAAGGTACTCGGATAAAATAATAAATTTACATTGATAAAATATTACAGTAATTTTTACGAAAGAACTCTCTAAATAATTTACCAATTCTACTGATTAACATTTACAAATAATTAATCTCTCTTTTCCATTTATGTTATAAATGCTGCGGTATTTGGTCTGAGGAGCGAAAGCTCACCAATCTGCATCGGAACATTGTTTACGAAACAGTGCGTGAAATCGAACGATTGATCAACCGTTTGGTGGATAAGAATAGTTGGAAGCTGTTGGCACGCGCTGATAATCGATAGAAAGCGTTACCGTCACGGCGGCACAGTGATCGCGGATCGGACAGATCTCGACGAATCTTACGGATCTTAAATCGTGATAAAAAACATGACCTTTCATCGATGTTATTTTGATTCGTCCGCCACGATTCTTGTTGTTGTCATCGCAAGACGTCGATGTTGCGCGACTGCTATTTTCTACGCTCGCCCTGGCCGTGTCATTGACATTGTCAACGCCCTTTCCGTACTGCGGGAAAGTCGCGCCGCAACTTTGAAGAAAATTCCACGCTCGTAATTCCTTTAAGGAAAAGGCGAGGTTGGGATCACGATGTGTTGTAATTACCAAGAGCAACGCCGCCGTGTACGTGGGAGAGTCGCGGAGTCGTTGTGTGGACGGATAATATCTAGCGATGGAATAGCAAACGTAATGATTTAAAGGAGATCGTGCACGCTCCTTCGCGATTCATTCTCGATACAAATCCGATTAATCATTTCGAAAATTCGATATCGTGCAAATCGGAGAAAATACGAGTTATATTTGAATGTACTGTTAAATTCGTAGGTAAATCCAATTCAATTAATTATATAATTCGAGAGTTATTTTTAATCACCTCTATATATAGATTGTCATTGTTTCTACTCAATATATCGTTAATTTAACTAAAACAGTATAAAGTTTAACCGAAGAAAATGCATTTTTTGCACTTAAATTTAATTTATTTTTTACGGTGTGCACATACGTTAATATAGACATCGTTTCTTCTGAAATTTCACAGAAATGGATTGATATACATTTTGCATACATGGAAGTTAAAAATAACACAATGATATTTAACTCAACGGATTGGATCACTATTACTTTTTTGATATTTAATGTTTTCTACGATATTATATTTCCTACGAGTATACATTAATATCCGTATATTTTCCATTTAATCAATTTCATTTATAATGAAATATGACGAATATATCAATCAGTATTGCATTAACAATATTGGATTTGCAGTTACGTTGAATGATTTAATTTAATGTATCTATATTTTTATTTTGGGTTTCAAAATTAATTTTAGGAATTACATTTTAGATCAATGACAATAATAAATAGTTACAGTATAACAATAATAACATGATATTCTTCTTTTTATTTTCTTCACAAATATCGCCGTGTGTTTCACATATAGTTGGTAGTTTACAATCGCGTTCGAGCGTGCACATGTCCGTGAAATATCAGAAATAAATTTAGAATACACGACATTCCTTGAGTTCGTTCTTAAGTAAATGTTGACTTTGTGTAAACACATTCCTACGTTTTTTCTTGCAAGTTGCAACTAAGATTCTAAATCTTTTACCTTATAGACACGTGTTATCTCAACAAGAGAACATCGATGGTTTTAGTGATATTTATCGAAAAGATCCAAAAACAAACAAATAAAGATAGCGATGACGTAGTGCTTTGAGTTTTGCTGCAAATAAGTTTTGCTTATATTCTTAATAATAAGTAAAATTAGAGCTATATAAATCACAAAAGTAAAGAGAGGGTCAAATATATATAAGGATTATTAGACACCAAATTTTATCTCGACAATCTTTGGTCTCTTCTTTATTTACTTGAGTATATTCTTCAATTCATAATAAATATAAAGATTCCTTTTTTTTCAAAGATTTTATATGATTTTTTGATAACATGAGCACATGTTACCAAACATTCTTATCTTAAATTTTTTAATACGTTTTTCTAATCGAAGTACTTGTTAAACAAGGTAAAAAATAAGATATATTATGTGAATGTTTTAAAAAGCAATGGGAATCAATAAATATTAAAATATATACCGTCTGGTTTTGATTATCTGTAAGCCGTTTTTCAAATGTCGCGTACTGCCAAAATAATATTTTCTCCCTGTCCACGCGAAATAGATTCCGCGGAACAATATTATTGGATTTTGCTAATTTATATTATTTTTGTGCCAGAGAAATCGGCGTTTGATCTACATTACGTTCGTTTACTGCTATCATGAAAAAAAATTGCACTCAATCAAATTCGATAAAAATCGATAAGAAGAAGTGTATTAAATTATATTTTCGGAAAAGGCCTCCATCTTCCCGAGGAACGTGTCTTAAAAAGCACGAGGGATAAAATCCAGGGTTTCGCTCACGTCTCACGAGTTCTCTCGGGGGCTATCGAGAGGGTTGCGAGGAGAAGCGGGAGGTGGCGTTGAGGTAGGAGGGTGAAAGGGGGTTTCTTGGATGCCGTGATGGCGGCACCCAAGAGCCGGTGGTACCCGGGAGTCAACCCTCCAGGCGGGGTTGCCAAACGCATACAGGACTAGCCATCCATGTGCTAGGAAGCAGCTCCTGTCCGCGGGCTTCTTCGTTCTCTTCTCTTCTACCTCTTCCTCCTCCTCGTTCACCTCTTCCGTCACTATCAAGTCTCTATCCCGCTCTTTCTCGTTCCACGTCTACGAGACCGTCTCTATCAGCCACCTCTTGGCTCCTTGCTCGCGCGTTTTCCTCCTTCTGGAGGGGACCGCATTTTTTCTGGTTGCGCCTGCGATGGGTGGCACCCAGACCGGTCTGTGCCCGACCAATGAGAAGCGCGACCGCGGTAACGCCTCTCCCAGAGTGCTCCGACAGTGGCAGCCTTCCTCATCGACTACTCATCGGAGTTAGTCCCTCTCTCTCCCTCACGATCTCTCACCGGTCGCTCGCACTTCCTCAACGTTCTCCCTCACTGTTCCTGCCACTTGACTGTCCTTTTTCCTCCGCAAGCCGCGTCTACGTTTCAGCTCTTGCTCTTCTCTTTCCTCCTCCGCGTATCTTGATATTTTTCATTAATTTCTCTCCGAGCTCTCTGGATGGTTCTCTCTCTCTTTCTCTATCTATCTATCTGTCTATCTCATTATAGTCACTGGGTATCTCCTCTTTATTCTGCGTTTCCCGTTCTGGTTCGGAGATCTCTCCTTCGCTTGCGCATCCGCGGGATGCACGTCCGACTGGCTGTCCTCGCGAACGATCTACGTATTTGGTCCCCTCGCTTGGGGTTGCTCTCGCGCCAATGTCCTTGTCCCTCCGCGAGAAGCATGCATTTGTTCGCCGTACGACCGAGACACGGTTTCTGATATTTCATTATTTATTTCTTCCCCCTTCCAAATCTTTTACTTTCGAGGATTTTTGCGAAATTGCGGTGCCGTATCGAAATTATGGACCTATTGTTAGTGAGTACTCTATTTTTTCACGATTAGGAACATTTTTCTATTAATTTATTTTTTTTTTTCACATCTTTAGTCGGTGATTTCGACTTGAGCCATTTTCGTTTTCTGCCTCGTAGATACGAGGCTTTGGATTTATGGATTCGCGTTATCTCGGGACACAGGTGTGGTCAGTGCCTTCTTTCGTGAGATCGACCTCTGACCTATCCTCCAACGTCACAAGAGCCCTTAGGAAGGGGCAGGAATACCGCGATGGCAGTCGGACGCGCATGGCTGCTTTCCGTTAACCTCCGCACCTCCTGGAAAGCGTCGCTCTGCTGGATTATCTACCCCTTCTTTCAGAATTAGAGGACTATCTCACTACCCTTATCACTCCGATCGACCGAATCCAACTTTCAAATTTTATCTACTTAGACTATTGTAGACGTCGTGTCATTTATAAAAGACGATTTTCCCACATAAATTCGACATTTATCACGTAAAGGTTTGTCTCCATTGAATCCGATCATGCCGATTGACGGTAGATTTTTTTTCTTATAAAAGTAAAAGAAGAAGCCAAATATGCCTTTCGGCATGATCGGCTTCAATGGGGACAAGCTTTTATACATTTCTCCAAATGATAAATTGGACGTCATCTTGAAATAATCGTTGCAAGTATAAAAAGAATAATGCGAATACCTTGGGACTAACTCTTGAAATATATAATAATTTAAAGATGAATTGGACGAATATTTAAATATAGAATGTCTTTCTGTATACGTGAATCGCGGTAAATCAGCGTTACGATCGCGGCGTCTTTCTTGGTGCAAAAAGATGTCGACGTAAGCCGTCACACACATTTCTAAGAAAAGACGTTGACATGCGGCATTTATCGCTCCGCGTTGAATCCGGTAAAAAAAAAAAAACACATGTACGAACACGCGATTAACGACAATAAACAAAATACGTCGGTTTTAAAGCGTGGATGGCGAGTCGCAGCGTCGATGCGATATGGCGCAAAAAGCGCCACCATTTTCCCCCGTAATACGAGAAATCGCAGGCCACCGAGGGTCCTGCGAGAACGAAGGATCGAAACCCCGGTCCTCACCTAGGTGAGGGATGAGAGGTGAGAGCGAGGTGCGCATGTACGCTTCGAGGAGGGAGCACGCCTCCTCCTCGCGGTTCCGCAATTTCATTTTCTAAATGAAGCGAGCCAACCCCCTGGGAGGAGTGGAAGGCTTGGCCTTCCGTTTCGTGTACACGCTCGTGCCTGCTCGACTGCAATCGAAAGCGCATATCCATTTAATTAATTATGCATGAGGTCCGCCGCAACGCCGAAACACGGGTCGGTGTTATCGTCGGTGTAACCCGTGTGAAAATGGTCGCGAATTGCCGAACCACGTCTGCCGGTGATTGCCAGCAGTGGTTCGCCATTGCCTTTTTATGGCCGATATTACATTTTGGAGAGATAGACATGTAAAAATCATCTTTCAAACACAAAGGCTGCGAATGAATCTTTTTATCTCTAGATTTTACATACCTCTTGTTAAACAAAATGGCTATTTATCTTATTTAGTAAAATTTCGGACTTATGGTCCGAAATTCTAGAATACATTCCAAATATTGTCCTTTCATATTGTTTTCAATTTTCGATATCGAACTATTCACGAAAACTCGTGAAGAAATGATGAATATTGTATTTTCATGTAAAAACGGCGAAGGTATCTTTCATAGTGACTTTACGGCGAATTCTCGAGATTGTCGCAAAATGACTTGTAACGGAATTCAATTCTGACTCTTCATATAATTTGCAACAGCTGTCTTATGTCTCGTTCGACGTTATATATATTCGCTAGAAGACTGTTTATCCACGCTGGTCTTCGATTCAAGTCGACCTTCTTCCATCGTTCTTTCCTCTGCTAGATTCGTTTCTCATTAATCTCTGTCCTCATCCTTTTACTCCGTTTCATGATTTCTTGCTACATTGCTTCGGTCCGTCCCTCGTGTCCCTTTTCGCTTTGCTCGTTTGAGACAACATGGCCGATCAACCGGGCGCCATTGAGCAAGTCGGAGGAGGATTTTTCAACACTTTTCACGGTTTGCTTTTCGATTGGTACTTACGAGTGCATATTAAAAATATTTATATTTTATCGTGATAAAGATATATAAAAAAAGACGAACAAATAAAAATCTAATTACATAAAAATTATTAAATTATTTCAAATAATGTGCGTAATTTGACCGAAATATGAAGTTTAAGAGACAAATATCAGATTTTATTTAATTATAGAAAAATGTTTATTTTTTTTTATATGGTTGTTAATATAAAGAAATTATTTACCATTTGAAATAATTAAGTTTTTAGGCTTTAAAATTAAAAAAATGTTATATACAAAATTTAATTATAGAAGAAAACGTATTATATTAAATAATAATCCTTGTATTTCTAAGAACTCTCTGCGTAATATAGCACCTAATCGAATGCTGTTTTCAACAAGATATTTATTGCTCTGTAATTGATGTTAGCAATCTACCGCATTATTTTTTCGACTCGTACAGTCCGCACGTACCCCCGACATTCGAATTAGTCGAATATATTCATGAGTCGTGTAAATCACTTAAACGATCCGCTTTTTGATTCGGAAGATAGGGAATTGCTCTCTCATCTGAACCTGCCTCTAATCAGAAGTCTAAAAAAATGTCGAGGTGCATCGATGTCACCGAGGAGAACGGTAACCAAAAAACGATCTGGCGCCAGAGAGGAACGAGACGACGTGCTACAGCCGGGCACAGCAGTCCGGGGTCTGTCGGTCTGTCGGTCGTCCTCATAGCAGTGCCAGAAGAGCATTGGAAAACAAAAAAGCCCGCCTCCACTCCTATCCTCCTCCCACCAGCCTCTCGTACCATAGCGATCTTTGAGAATGGCCTTGAACTTCGAGGGAGAACCCCATTGGCCGAAAAACCGTGTCGCAGTTTTTCCTCGGGGCAGCGGCGGCAGCTCTACGAGCACGAATCACCGGGCGAAACGGCTCTTCTTACAAGCTACTTGTTAGGTAGCTCGGAAGGTGGAACGAACTCTCCCCCTTTAACCTAACCAGCAACCCCCCTTGAGGTCTTCTTCTTCGCCCTTCCCTTCCCTTCGGCGATAAGATTTGTGGTTATAGCTTGTTTTTGGAGCACTCCGCGGGGGTCGACAACATCGCCGCTCATGGTTCCTTTTCTCGAGGAAAAGGAAGGACGGAGGATCTATTAATGGCCAGTGAATGAACTCACGAAGTCGTTGGATTTTTCACCGAGACGTACACTGACCGTCAAGAACATCGGGATATTTTGTTACGCATCCTTGCGCGATTAAGTCTCCGTGCTCGCATTTAAGTCAACGAGATTCCTGTTGGATAAATTTCTATTAAACAAAATTTTTTTACTTATAAATATAGGATGTAGCATATGTTATATCATCGATAAATATACATATTTACAATTTGATTGTTTTTCTGTAATTTAAAAAATTCTACGTACAGTCAATATCAAATCTTATTTGGACCGTGAGAGTTTCAAATTAAATACCGATGAGAAATAAGCCATTTACTGGATCTTGGATGCTTCTAATATAATTTTCGTGTAAATTTATATACCTACTACGTTTGTAAATCCCTAAATGCGCGTCGAAATTTTTTTCAGACTTACAACGCAAACTAAACTACCGCAGTATACTATTACGAGTTAAATTGACTAACAATCCAACAATTTTGATGCTCGTTGCATCTTGGATCTTAATAATATGTTGAATGACATATTAAAAATCTGTAAATAATTTAATTACATTGCGAAAAATATTACCTCGGCCGGAAGTCTAATCCGGATCGCCTGTTTTACGCGCAAGTGTCCCCGCCAATTAGACTACCGAGGCCTTAGTAATATTCTTCGCAATAATCGTACAAGTAGGAACCAATGTCTACTTTTTACGTGCACGTACGGTATCTATGTGTAATGCTATTCGATTGATTAGATATTTACTTGTTTTGTAACCAGCCTTATTATTACACAAACTACGGCCTGGTCCACAACCTTGCATTAAGTGGACGTAAGCGTTGAACTTTAAGTGCTAGGTGACGTCATATCCGTCCTTAAACTTACTTTAATCCGTAAAATATAAGCTGTAACAAAATCGGCAATTCCCATTTCTTAACGCTAAATAAGTCCTGGATGTGTGCATCAATCAATAAGGGACTAGAAATAACGGTTGCAACACGTAATGAGATTTTAAATGTCAGTGTATCGCGAGTGATGACATCTGCAGTATTTTACAACATGGAAAGCAAAATTGACAGAATTGATGACGAGATTCTCGTCAAATATGTCAAAGCAACCCCAATATTATATTATATTATATTATATTATTGATCTCATATTTATGTTTAAATGCTACTATGTTACGTATAACCTTGCTGCCTGATAGGTACTGATGTCTTAAAGATTATGTTCATATTATGGATTACTTGATTTAACATGTTAAGTTTTATAGCTTACTTCTTAGTGCTTATAGCTTAAAGCTTAATGATTAAAGCAAGGTTGTGGATCAGGCATACGTTTCACTTGACGTTTGTAGCTCTTGCTGTCCTTTCATTGCTGTTATTTATCAAATGTTAAACGAGAACAAATATGGCAAAGCTGCGTTCAATAGCAAAAACAGCTTTGCATCTAATGTTAAATTCTTTAATATGATTGGACTTGCCCTTAATTTCTCACTGGATCTAAACCCAATCAAATTAAAGAATCTCATAGTTGTTTTTTCTGCTGAAAGCAACCAAGTTCACTCATGTACAAAAGCTGCTTGAGCGCCAAATGTTTAGTCGTTATACTAACGCAGTCATAGTAATGCAAGGACTATGTCTCGCAATAAAAAAATTTCAGAGAAGTATTGCATATAGCGGTCATATAAATTACCACAAATTTTTCGGACTTTTTGTCGATGTTCCAAAATCGACGCATTCACGAATGTCGTTCCTCAGATTCGTTTTCTGTTCCACTGACCTATGAAAATATAATATTACTGAGAGAATACACGCGCGCATTTAAGAAAGTAGAACACCGAGAGTTCCATGACCTTCTAACCATGACCATCAACCCCATTCTATGTAGTTTTCCTCCGTCTCCGGCGATAAGATTTGTGGTTATAGCTCCTTTCTAGTCTACGCCACGGGGGTTGGCGACATCATACTTCTCTCTTTCTCTTTTTATCCTCTAGTTGGCGGAGTGGATGTGCAGTTCAAGGTCGATGGTAAAGTATAATAAAAGAGATAGGCTCAAGAAGAGAGTCAGACTTTCTTTAAATAATTCTGATTTGGATAATTTAATCGAAGCAATTCATTAAGTAGCGTTTACAATGAGATTTTCAGACGTGTAACCTAAACTTCAAGCCGTTAAGAAATTGACCCATCACCAGTCGAATTTGAAAAGAATAATAGACTATAATTTTTTCTGGTCAACTTTTTACTTAAGTTTCAAGGTTTAAATTTTATATCTTAGGATCTCATTATATACGCGGTTAATTTAAGTCCGTGGGACGTTATGTTCCATCTTAAGCCAATTTGTTCGCCATTTGTAATCTTATTGCCTAGTGAAAAATAATAATGAAATCGACATCGAATTGATGTCGATTCGACGTCGATTCCGTTGTCATTTCTCACTAGGTGTTACCATATTAACACGTTGAGCACCAACAATACACATAACGATTTCCAGCAATATACTACAATTCTCAAATTGCATAAAAAGTAATAATTTCCAAATAGTTTCAAGTTTCGACCCCTGCGCGTGGTACACCTGTAAAAATTGGTCGGCATTCAATGTGTTAACAAATTTAATCGCAGATTCAACATTGAAACATTTCCATTTCAACATTCGTCTCGAACGGATACTCGTAAATTGCCAAATCTTGAAATTCACTCCACTTCGAGTGAAGACACAAGCAAGAGGACATCGGCTTGTTAAAATATATCTGCGTAGGTTCACCGACCGACCCCTTCGCGGTGGGTGACTTTTTATCCTAGGACTGTTTTTTTCCCCTCTTCCGCATCTACCGAAGAAATTCCCCAGGAATTCGTGAACCATTTCAGGGGCGGGTTTTTGCATGATGTTTCACAGCGTACGCGACCTTTCTCAAGCTTCTCCACACCGAGGACTGTGCTCGTGGAATTAGGTCGCAGGAGGTCAGAATCTCGTCCTTCCGCGTCCACGCTCCGAGATTTTTACACGTCAAGGCCGACGTGCGGTGATTCAGCTAGGTTTTTGCGTATTTGCGAATTCGAGGGTTCGTCGGCAGAGGGACGGGTTGTGTGTTTCGACGCGTCCTTGTTTTCTCTTCTCGCGGAAATTGCTGATTACACCTACATGTCAAGGAAAAACCATCCGTACGACGTTGCGCGACTTGTCGCTTTGCACGTTACAAGTTACGACATCTGATGGATTATTTGACATATATACTTTTTAAATAATTCTCACATAAATTACGAAATATTTCATGAATCATCAATCACGAATTCAAATAATCTCCTAATCATTTTTTTGAAAAATTGATTTATACAATACTACCGAATGCTCATTTCTATTTTTTTTTTAGATTTTTTAATATGATATTAGATTTTTATAATTTAATATATTTTTGTGCAAAAATGGGATTCTGAAATTCTTTGACTTCAATAATTACATACCTTTTGTACTAATGGAATGTTTTATTTTTCAATATTTTCTTTATTATCATAATAATTTATCCGTTTAATTTTTTTTAGTGAGTAAGAAATGTTAGCACTCTTAGCGTTAATAACAATAAATGAAGAGACAAAAGGAGCTTAAAACTCAATTTAATTGAATTGTCCAAATGTGATGGGTGTACAGTATATTCGCGTCACGTTACCATGAAATTTCTTCGGTCTAGGCATAGTATTTTCTTGAAAATCGTGAAGCGGAAGAATTGTATCCGAATGGCGGAGTACGATACGAACCGATATCGTTAGAGCGTATCGTTCAACCAAGAAAAGCTGTTGCTCCCACTTTGACGTTATCCGGCGCAGCGTAAACGAGCGAGAAGGATAGAAAGAGAGAGGAAGAGAGATCGTGTTTCCCGCGTACCCCGCCACCGCCCTTTCACCCTTCCGCGGCGGGCCACGTCTTCCCCCGCCGCTAGTCAGGACGCGCGGCACGAGAGCGAGCGACGGCGGATCGTGAGGGGGCAGATACGAGGCGCGACGGAGACGGCCGAGCACGGCCGAACGGTCGTTCGAATCGCGGCTCCCGCGTCAGTGCTGAAACCGCGTCCGCGGTTCACGGTTCACGATATCCGGGCTTTGCCGCGGTTGCATTTTTTGCGCGTCCCGGACCGGACAGCCGCACGGAAAAAAAAACCACCGGGGATCGGCGCGTTCTCTCGGCAGGATCGCCGGAGGAATCGCGGAGGCGCGTCGACTGAGTGGATATTCGTCAACGGCGTGGCGAGAGAAAGAGTGACGGAATGGGAGTGGAGAGATAGAGCGAAAGGAAGAACACAAGTGATAAAGAAGGCCATTTTTTTTTTTTCACGGCGCTCGTTTCGCGCTGGAGCTTTTTCGATCGAGCTTCTCTTCCGGCGTCCCGCTCGAGTTAACCGTCGTCGTCACGATAATGGCGCGATTCGCGAGTGCTCGAATCGCACCGCGGATTTCGGATCGCGGCCGCGCTCGCCGACATTAGGTGGCGTTCCGCTTGAGTGAGTTATTCGCCGCGCGGTATTATGAGCCTTGCTGGCGACACGCCGGCGACGCGTTGCCTTCCGAAGGTGGCGATCGACACGACGATCACTGTGCGATAGATCGATCGTTGCATTACGTGCGGAGACGTAATAATAAGGAAGGAGGAGCAAGAGGAAGAAAGTAGCGGAGAATGACACACGAATGGCGTTACGTCGCGTCGTCGTCGGTTGACAGCGCGTGAAGTTGGCCGCGTATCGCGAAACGCACAAACGGACGGAGAGGAGAGCCCGGGCGCTCGATTTCAACAGCTCGTGTGACAATTAGGCGTCGCGAGCGGGTGCGCGACGCGCGCCCGCGTGCGCGCGGGCCCGTGGCCCTCGTGTGTGTTCCCCCGTCGTCGCTGGTCGTCGCGGACGAGCCGAGTACGACGCGAAGTTTACCACAGGTCGGACGGCCGGAGTTTTACATCGCGGACAGTGTTTTAAACTCTTCCCTCGGGCGCTTTCGCGCACGCGGCGACCTCGGGAAGGCGCCTTCTCTACGTGGAATCGTTGAAAAAAAGGTAAACAGTTAGTCTCGACTGGGGGGGACAGAGAGACGGACGCAGGGTTGAGTTCGACGAGTTCGAATCTTGGCGCAAGGTCGGCACGGCGCGGTGTGTTTACGTTTTAATCTCGTGACGACGTTAACTCGGCTGTTGACGGCCGCGGTGTCACGAGTGTTCACGCTCGAGCGGACAGCGAATAACACGATCGGCGACGTCGATGACCGTGCCGCGAGGACGCTGCGAAGAGGTACGCGCGGCACGCGATTTCCGCTCGCGGGGTGAGCCGCTAATCTGTCGAGTGTGCACGATCCCGAGACGTTTACGTACGCGAATACTACTCAGTCCTGATCGTTCTCGCGCGGGACGGACTTGCAGCGGCTTTGTCGTAGTGCGCGAGCGCGGCGTGTACCGGGGCGATACCGCGCGCTCCGCGATGCAGTGATACGATCGACGGTGAGGTGCATGTCGCATAGAGCGCGTGATAAGTAAAACGGCGGAAGGATAAGAGGAACGTGACGTGTGTCCGAGAGTAGTGAATTATCCGCTTCGAACTTGGGTGCGAGAGTGTGAAGAGGGAAGAAGTACGCGCGGTGATAATCTGCAGGCTGTTCGATGTATCCCTGGTACCGGGACAGCGTCGCGGCTGCGGCGGCAGCTGGCCTCGGCGGGCCGGTTGGCGTCGTGGGCTCCGGATTCTGCTCCACTGGACCCGGCCAGGGTGGCACCACGATCAAGACTGAGAGCGGATACTCCGACTGCATGCTCGCCCTCGACTACGTCCAGAGTAAGGTAAGCGAATACGATTTATCTTCCGCGCGGGTTGCACGCTCGGGACTTTTCCGAGGACTCTCGCTCCAAAGTCCAAGGGCGTTTGTAACGTCTTGTAACAGTTGTAACGTCTAAACGCAGCTGTGTGCATGTCTTGTATTCTGTTCAAATACAGAAATCGTACATAAAATATTGACTCGAGAGGGTTTTATGCGTTCAGTGCTCGTTGAAAACATGGAGTTTCGTTCCGGGAATCTTCAGTTTTTAATTGTTAACTTATATTGTATCCAATTTGAATTATTTTCAATCGTTTTTGTAGTATATAATATCATCACTACTCCTACTACTCGATATGTCATTAATTTAATTGACATTAAAGTCGAACAATTTAATTCAAGAGAAAGTTTATTAAATTTAACTCAAATTTAATTTATTATTTAATAAGTACATACGTCAATAATTGTACATGTTGTTTATTTTGAAACTAATAATTACAATAATAGATTGATTTACATTTTGACATACACACACACATAAAAATTGAAAATAACAAAATGTTATTTAAATCTCAAAGGATTATGTCATTGTTTCTTTGATATCTAATAATGTTGTTCAACGAACGTTAAATAAGAATAAAATTATATGTTGATGCACTCGGATGAAATTTCTGAAAGCAGTATAAGCGATACTAATTCGTTTAATAACTGGAATACATGGCTCCTAACGACTCTGGGACATTTTCCTAATTTTTAAATAGTGTAATAATTTGGAATAATTTTATATTTTACAATCTTGTTTTTCACAGTTTTGTTCCATTCAGATAGACGTATTAACGTATTACATGAAAATGCTAGCTTTAAGTGTTGCAATTTTTTATGTAGTTAAACAATTTAATATTTTTTAAATTAATAACAAAAGAACTATAATAAGCTCCAAGAACCAATATGTTTCTTTAGCATCACAAAAATATGTTATCAAATTAATGTTCGACATCAGAAATTACACTAAAGATACATGAAAGAGATGAAAGAATACATGAAGAGATGAAAGAGTCGGACTAAAAATTGTTTTAGAATTTTTTAATTTGTTGCCTCGGATCGTTTCAGTCAAATCAGAATTGCAATGTTAAAAAAATAGAAATAATTAAATTTTTTTGATGATATTTAATGCCCGTTTCTTCTAAACATGAATTTAGAAACATGGACTTAATTATAATAGATTTTTAACTCCAATAATAATAAATAAATTTGTACAAATTTGATATTGCAAGTGAAAAATAAATTAATCATCTTAAAATAATATCTTAATGATAAATGTATACAGATGTCGTAATATAAAATGTTTACTCCAGATTTATAATTGTTAACGTTCAACATTGTATATATCCGATGATAAACGCCGATTTATTGTCAAATATTCGCTGATTGTATTCGTAATTTGTAAACTCGTAAAGTCGTAAAATTGTAAAATCGTTTGGAGATTGAAGCGATAAAGCTTAGAACTTCTGGTATGTATTATTAATAGATTGCTTTTACGAAATAATCGCCATGTCGCGACGACAAAGAATGCTTCATTTTGGGTATTGTCGCCGATGCTTTGATTCCGCTTCCCTGTCGGTTTGTTGCCGATCGTACAATGCGGTATTTCTCCTTTCTGACATTTATATGACGACGGATAAACGAGGCAAAATGTTGCCGCCTCTTGCCGAGAATCCACGGAATGTAAACAAAAATTCTTTTAAGACTATTCAGAGAATTTACACATAAACGGGTTGTATATTGATTCTGCTGTAATCCATCCGGATTGAATCTCTGAGAACTCTCTCATTGTACAAAAATTCGAACTAGATTCTAATATATAGATTCTAATTTGTCTAACATGTTGACGTTAATTTTTTGCACTGATATAAACATTATATCAGAATGTGTAATAGACATGATAAATAGTTTGCGCAATTTTTCTTCAGCGAGCTGACAATTATATTTCGAGCAGTACATATTATTTAAACTTTAAAAAATAATTTTTTATAAGTTGCGTGCAAATTCTTATCAATTTACATTTGCAACTGATATACGTTTTAAAAAGATTCAGATATAATAATATATTTAGAAATAGTAATTTTAGTATAATAATTAATGCAAGTGATCTTGATTGTCTTGTTTGACCAGTTATAGTATTAATATTCATCTCACTCATGTTTTATGTTCGCAACAAAGTAGCGATATTTCATCTTATAATTACTGGAAAAAAGATAAGGAAAAAGTAAGAAGAAAAACAGACTTTGCCTAATATGCGTAAGAAAGGACGCAAGTGCGACATTATTTATGAAATCAATACTAATTGACATGAAAATTGGTTTCGTCTGACGATACAATTTTATGTTTAGCACCTAATTTAATTTTTTTTAAATTTAATTATAATTTGTAATTTGAATGGATAAGTCGTTATTAATTTGCGCGGTATTTGTGTATCATTTTTAAAATGAGCTAATATCTGAATGATCAATCATCAGACGTATGGTTAATCCCGTCTTTGATACTGTTGTGGACCATAAAAACTTGAAGCAACTTCTTTCTTTTTTGCAGCTGTTGATTATACTTATAGCCGGTACAATAATAACGTCATAAGATACTCGTAGATGAAGATTAATACCTGGATAATCGCACAGTAGCAATGAACTTGATATTTCAAAAGAGAATTACTGCAACCGCTTTACACTAATTTTCACATATCATTTGCTTGAAACGAGCATTCGCGAACATATATACGAATCTCTGCACGATATTTTTAAAACTATTTTCCGATAATTTCTTCTTACCATGAAATTCACATTGAATAATAATGTTTTGGCTAATATTTGAATATTTTTTAATTGTTATGATTAATATTTTTTGTAATGATGCACGTGCAACACCCTGCTTTAATAAAAAAAAAATGCAGCCTTTATTCGAATGATTTCCTTATCTAACTTCAAATATTTGGATTTGATACTCGAGGATGCAGTTTTATAGTATACCGACGGCGAGGAAAAGATTGGCATTTAAGAATGATGGTATTATATCAAAGAAAGTTTAGTTTAATGATAGAGGAAGAGAGTAATTTCTAGGTAAATTACTTCTTAAAAATATAGTAGTTTCCGAAAGTTAAATCGAAATAAGTGAGAATCTAATTTAACATCTGATTCGTCTTTCAATCCATTTATTTATTTTATAAAAAAAATAAGATAGGCTCAGATGAATAAATCCAAAAAAATTATTTATTTTGTTTTACGCTAATTTGTCTCGTCTCACTTAGCATTGTCTTCTTCTCAGATTCGGATAGCGAATTAATCGTAATGAATTATCGTGTTAATCTTTTGATTTGCTTCGTATATTTTCTTGCAAACATTGTAGACGGCGCGTAAGAAATACTGACGAACCCGTGCCGCGACTAAATCGACAAAGAAGGCCATCCGACGACGTGTCAACTTGTTAAAATGATTTGCTTTTAAAAACTGAGCTTATCTTATCAAGTTATCTAAAAACGATTACAAAACGTTATTAACGTCAACGATAACTTTAAGATTTTCAGCATTTCCCATTTTGAAAATTTTCCTACGTCAAGTTAATAATTTGTAATTAATAATAATCGAGTATTATCCTAATATTAAGGTATATACATATATATATTAGAAGAAAAGTTTCAGTTTTCAAAATTTTTATTTTGAAAATAGCTAAAGGTTGTGTTTCAAACATTGTGATAAATATAAATGTACCTTTTTCTCTGATGGATGGTATAAACGCATTTTTCTCGGTTCTGAACGTGTAATAACATTGGGGTGGGACGTAATGTACAATCATACAATGTGAACGCTCGTTTTTGACAACACACGGCTTGATAGCGCGAATTACCTTCGGCGCCGCGAGCGATATCATTATGTGCTATATACGATTTTATCGTTCTTCTCAATTGCACCACTCGCGAGCCGTAAAATCGCAGAACAAAGTACTTACGATTTGCAATTACATATTCACGATTGTCATCTTCGTGTAATTTTCATGTATTAATTTCGTTACTACACACTGTTTTATGCAAATAATCGAAAAAGCTCTTTCGGAATTCGATATAATCACACCCAGTCTAATCACAAAATTCCGCGTAATACTTTGCGAAGCTTTTTAAAATTATTATTATACGTTCGATGGTAATCGTTTAATAATTATCTAGCGTACGGTGGCTGTTAATTATTAACGACTGCAATTAACTAGAGTGTTGACGACTCGACGTCCATTAACGGGTGATTAAGATCTAGGTTCGATTATAATTTCTAGCAATTAGTCATACGATGTATGTAAATAGCATCAGCTTTTGCACTGATTTTTTATACTACTACTTTGCTGCTCTTTAGTATTTATCAATGTAATTTTCTGCGCGCCACTTTTAAGAATATTTTTTATTGGATTACATATGAGATGATTGGTATGATTAAATGATACGAGAAGGTAAAAGTTGTGTGATGAAAACGTATTGTTATAAATCAAGAATCTATCTTCCTTAATTTAACAAATAACAAAAATTGAGTAATCGTTTCAAGAATAACACAATAATTCGCGTGCGCATACTGAAAAAAAAAAATACTAAATTATAATACAAATTTTGTTGAATAGCGTTCACTTATAATAAATATTTGTTTAATAAAAAGATAATTAAATCAAATTAATAGTTTTTGTATAAAATAAATATATGTTTACATTTAGGAAATATTTACTTAAAGCCATTCAAACAAATATTGAATATTTTTCAATGCGTATAATACAAAAATTCGAAACATTACTCTGTGCAATCGTCTTTTACAGTAACAAAAATTCGTTTAATTTTTGCTAATAATATCTGCTTCATTCATTTAACAAAAAAATATTACAAGTTTTTACTACGTTCACGTGTTATTAATATTTTGTATAAATAGTTTAATTACTATCTTATTAAATTTTAACGTGATAGACAGATAGATAAAACTTAATCCTGATGCAGGTGTACAAATGCCGGTAGATAATTTATAGCGTGCCCACGTGATTCGCCATAATCAGAAGGAAACTCTCGAGAGTCCGTTCCGCGATTTAACGAACCACATCGTACGTTGTTACCAATAATTATCGGGCCATCGAGCGGTTTTTTGCCGCGGGTCGATTACCACTCGCCGCCGCCGCAGCCGCCGGGTCACCATCCAATCCGACGACTTTCGTTCGGCGTGTGCGGAATAGATTTTCCTGCGCGATGTCGGTCAGTAAATTAATGGCCGGGCGAAATTAATATCGCGCGCGCAACATATAATTGTCCCGGTAATCAACCCGTTTAATTATGTATATTATATGTCCCATACCCGACGGGAGGCTCTTCGTGACTCTTTGTTGTGCTCTGCGTCCCTTTACATTTTCCCGCAATAATTGTTTCCGAGCGTGAGCGCGCGAATGATGCGCATTCGACGCGAATAAATTATACCGGGAAAGCGCGACGACAGCTGATTATAAAAATGATTACGGCGTATATGCGAAAGCCCATGGAGCCGTGACTAATTACCTCCCCGACAGGGAAATCACCGCCGCGATCTGGAAGTCAATTCGGGTTTCTCATATGGTGTTTATGATGATAATACCTTCCATCGATATCTAAACGTTCCCCTTTTGGGAATGCATCGATGCGTACATCGCTACCTCTTTTTTTCTCTCTTTTTAGAAATGCTATGCTATTTTGCTTTGGTCCTTTCACTTTGGGTTCAACACTGCTCTTTTTCCCCGTTAAGAAATACGAGGCAAGAAAGCCGGCAATTCTTATACTTTGCATGCCAGTGACGTGGATTTACGTATCGTACGCCCTCGCGGTGAAGCCAAGTAAAGTTAATCTATCTTCTCTACTGTATCTCGTGCTAGTTTATGTTACTATATTAATATTATAAAATTTTTCAAGTATATAAATTATATAATTACGTTTGCGATACGTGTATAATAAAAAAAAATAAAATGAAATATGCATGAAAATATTATGCCAAGCGTAACTGTTATACAAAATCTTTTATAGAAAATTGCATACGTTTTAAGTTTTTTTATTTAGAAATTTTTCTTGAACATTAAAAGGGTTAAAATAGGCACAATTAAAGTTTTCTTTAGCTGTTAATAACAATATTATACTTCGAAATTATTTTTTATTATTGTTTCATGATTTCCCATTGAACGTTGAAGGAATGGCTTCTTTCAATATACAAGATTTCACTCGAAAACTGCATCGTAACGTTACATGCTTCGATTGGCTATTTAACGGGATTGTCTTGTGGATTCGCTAGATACAAACGTGAATAGGATAAAAAAAAACTGTCGCTTGGTGTTCGGCACTAGTAGCAGTGCGACGGCGGTTTATACTTCTTGTCCGCTTGAACGTGGAAACGGAGATGGTTCCATAAAGACCGAACGAAAGAGAACTTCATTGGCTCCTCTCGACCATTGGCAAAAACGCTCTGAAAGTGTAACGTGCAACCGATTTCCCCTTCGTCTTGTCTCACCACTTTTCCACGTAGCCACCATAAGTACCGAGGTCCGTTCTTTGCAGATCGAGTGAAACGATGGTACACTCTTTCGCGGACAATCGTGCCTATATATGCGAAATTGCTATTGTCATCTTATTTTATTTGTATGTCTTCAATCTCTAAGTTTTTTTTTTTTTATATATAAAGTAACAATCCTGATCAGATTTTTTGAATCAGATTAATTATGTGTCAATTATTTAATGACGATATTATCCCTAATTTTTTAGCACATTTAAAGAGATATAAATTTATTTATGAAATTAATTAATTTTTGCAGTATATATAATAATTATCCGCAGTATTGATCTCACACATCGACAAATATAATTTATATCATGCTTTAGTGAAATATAAAATACTGTCTGTACCTACCTATATATTTTCTTCCACCTTTATATTTGGCAACTATAATAGCTATTTGTGCTATTTTTAATTATGATACACTTTTTTATTGCCACAAGAATGTCCATCTTTCCAAAAGCTCGTGAAACTCATGCGGCGATGCGTGCTGCGAAAAGAAACAATCAGGATCGCTGACTCGATCTCATAATTCGGAATGAAATTAACTGGCCGTGTTGATTTTTCCGCTTGGAAAGCCAACGACCGTTACGAGGGGCGGTTCGTTCAGCTAAGAAAAACATTATGCTTCTGGTGAGTCGAAAACACACGCAAGGAGTTCTCTTGCGTGCGGATTGTAAAAATTTGTTTTACGACTTTATAAAGATAGGCGGAAATATATCGCAGATATCGCGTAGGTAAATATTTCTAACATTGCCGTAACACTGAGTGGGTTAATTGTGACAAAGAGATAGCCATGAGTGTTCGTGGACACCAACGAGATTGCCAACGAGAAAATTAGCAACTAATAATATTATTCACCTATCAGACAGTTATTACTTGTTAACGATTCTATGTAATGACTAATAATTCTATGTAGAAAAAAATATTGCGGCATAAATCTAATTTAACCGATTATTGTCGGTCGTCGTTGATCGCATATAATATTTCCGAATAGAGAGAGAGAGAGAGAGAGAGAGAGAGAGAGAGAGAGAGAGAGAGATTTTATGAATCTTCACATTTTATAAACGCTTTAATCGTCAAGTTAATTAAATTACTATAAATTTATTGCCGTTGTAAACGACATGCATCCGTTTTTTTACAAAAACGTTCTGAAATTTATCAGAAATTTTCTTCTTTTATTTCCATTGTTTATTTGTATCTTATTAGGATGGGACGAAGGGTATATCGCTTTTGTAAATATTCTGCATGAAATCAAGTTTTATGAAAGAATGATTACAAAGTTTTTTTTCTTTAAAGTCAGTGGCAACAATTTTTTTTCGTCATTTTTGCTATAACTATTTCGATGAATTTTATTTGACAGATAGACTACATTATCGCTCCACCCTAGTGTGACAAAGTCGATAGTTGAATATTAAAAATGTGACGAGCGTTCGTCGATCTGACGAACAGTGGACTCGCGTAAGATTTTCAAGTTGAAGGCGGCCATTGGCCGTCAGGGCTAGGCATCCGTAAAAGGTTGCTCCTGGATCCGGGCGGCTTTCCAAACTTGGCGGGCCCAAGGACCCTTTTGCACGATCCGTTGCAAAAATGGCTCGGACGATGCGTGACTCGCGTTTCTCTCTGCCACCCAGTAGTCCCATCTAAGTTCAAGGCAAATGACACTCGTTTGAACGATTCAGACCGAGATACATCAGACAGTTGACATACGCTCGTATGATACGACAACGCAGCTGGATTGAATAATGTAACGAAAATCAGTCACGTGCATTCGTCGAGATAATTCTTCAGTAAACAGATTCTAAGTTATTTGGGAGTCAATTTTTTAATCGGCACCGAATTCTCGCCAGGTCGACTTATTTGGTATCGATTTGTCACGGTTAAAGGACCGAGTCGAAGCGACGATGAAAGAGCGCGACGGGAAAGCTCGCGATGTGATATAGAGGATGAAAGGGCTCGGGCTGCGCCGAAAGAGAGAAGCGCTCGAGGTCGCGGCCATTACGGCCGATAAACAGCTCGAAATATCGCCGAAAGAAGAATTCAGTGGTAATGGAGCGGCCGGGCAAAAACGTGGTCGCGCGCAAAGAAAATTAACGGCAAAAGGGAAGAAACGAAACGCGCGCGCACCTACGTGGCCTATCGAGAAGAAGAAGAAGAAGTCTCGGCTCTCTTGGCACAAAGAGGCGAAAGAAGGGAAACGAGGAGTGACGGAGGGCGGCTGCGGGAGGAGAAGAAGAACAACAAGAAGGAGAATGCGTCGAGCAATAGCGGCCGGCCGATGGAATGATGGGCGAGAGGGAGGAGGGAGGGAAGGAAGAAAAGAAGAGAGGAAGAGAGGTGCGATCGGAGCGTGCGCATCCAAGTACTGCGGAGGACGTTCGCGATGCATCTTCCTCCTCTCTCTCCGTTCTTGCCCTCTTCTCGCTCGCACGTCCGCCATTCTGTCCCTCTCTGGCCCTCTCTTTCTCCCTCTCCCTCCCTCTCTCTCTCTCTCTCTCTCTCTCTCTCTCTCTCTCGCTCGCTCGTGTTGTGGTGACTTGGTTCTCCAGGTAGAGTTCGTCCCCCGATTGGCGGGCGTGGACGCAGGTGCGCGTGGGTGGGGGAGGCGTGGTACCCACCTCCTATTGGCTACCAGGTCCTACCCACACCGGAAGTGGGGCGATAGTGTAGGAAAGAGGGTAGAAGCGAAGGGGGATAGAAGCTAAAGGCAGCTCCTCCGCTCGAGCTCAAGCCGAGGGGGCAAAAACAATATCGCATCTCGCGCGCAACGCCACAAAAACCTGCCAGGTGGCATTTCGCCTTACCTTGAGGGTTACTGCCTCTTGCACGCGAACATATACACACATACGCGCGTCGTCTACGTGCACCTACGTTATACCTGTCTATCCTGCGAAACCCGCGTCGCCGCCATGCTACCAAGTATCAGTAAGGGGATGTGCCCGCACCCCCTTGACGTCTCGATCAAGAGGATCAAATCCAAATGAAAGTTTCATACGCTTCCCTCAATTATGACTTAACACAGGATGATTCGTCAAACTCTCAAAGTTTCACCAAAGTTTGGTAGAGAATCTTGAAAAGAATTTAGGATAAAATTTGATTACATATAATAAAGAGAGATAATTGAGGTATATTTAAAAAAAATAATTTTTTTTAAACGATCACCAAATTTTTATTGAGAAAAAGGTTTGGTCTTTTAAAAAAATGTGTCAAATTCAACACATTCCTAAATTCTGCTGAATGCTAAAAATTCTTAAGTTCAATTTTTTTTTGGTATCTACTGTTATATTTCTTGTTGTAGTTAATATCTAGAGAAAATTAGATATTACTGTAATTTTAAATTAAGTAGACAATCTTTAATATCATAATTATATGATTTAAGTTTTTTAAAGAGAATTATTTAAAGAGCCTTAATAGAATAACTATGAATGAATAATTCAATAAAATATTAATGGATGCGTATAGAAAAAGAATGACGGTAAAGTCGAAATGGAACAGGAAGAATATTGTCTAACATCGAAAGGAAAGTTCATTATATTTCTGTAAAAAAGGAAGTGGAATACCTATTATAAAACGATTTAATTGTACATTGAATTTTGATGCAATGATAATATCCATCTTGAATATTGTGATAAATATTACGTGAAAATTAAAGATACGCAAATATGCACACGATGCATAAATAGTAATACAAAGTCTAAAATTTATACAACTCGTACATATACATATATTCATTTCCATACATTATATAAATATAATCTTATATTTCAATATATAGTTATTTAAATCTTATGATAGATACAAATTGGTGTTTTGGAATTTTATTTATTTTCTTATTTTGTTGCATGAAATGCACAAAGTTAACATTCATGTGTATATGCGAGTCAAACAGGAATGCCGGCACGATGCTTTCGAGTCTTTTAGTTAGCACATAAATCTTCACGAATAATAACGTAGCCATCCATTAGGACAATTTTTGACAGGTTGGTAGGTATAATTTAGATTGAAGGAAATAAATGGGAGAAATAGGGGAGGCGAATGCAGGGAGAGGGTGAATCAAATGTGAATGTTTTAGCAACACGAACGAGAGCATCGAGATGAAAGCGATAAAGTATACGTCAAACGGACGACGTGGAGTCGATCGGGCACCGCACGAGTAGATAGATATTAACATTGGTTAATTTGAGATGATTGTTTATTTATTGCCACTCGTTATGTGTCAGCTGGGAGATAAAGATACCTGAAGAAAAAGAATTTTGCTGCCGTTGCAAATAAACCATAGCATCAAAGATTGTTATTTGATTTAATAGCAAAATTTGATTCGTTGAATGGTCTTATCGAGTAAATTGGTTCATAAAAACTTGAATTTGTTGCCGAAGCAAAGTAAAATCTATTTTCACAGCAAATATATTTTACTGTTATAAAAAATTTATTATCGTAGTGAAATAATTTGTGAATTGGGCAAATAAAATTAAATTCTTGATGAAATCTTATATCTGTATAGTCAAGATTATTTGTTACGACGACATAAAGTGTGCTGCGCCAGCAAATTTTTTTATGTATATGATTATATTAATATATTGCAGCGAATATATTATGTGACTAAAAGTAAATGCACTGACAGAATCTCAATATGATTTAAATTTGGAATATTATGATTCACAACATATTGAATAATGAAACACTTTTTTACTGAACCACTGATTGCAAACGATTAAACATATTTGATATATGCAAAACGTGCTTTGTTTAATATTTTCCGTATTGCCATGTTTTCGACATCGATCATGCATGGAATTAAAATATTTATTATGTTTTATATTGATATCTACATAACATATATTTCTTGTTGCGATATTAATTGTATGAATTTATCGTAAATTTAAAATATTTTTTGTTTTTCTTCTATTCATTTTTAGTGACAATGACTATATTATTACTATTGATTATATTTATTTCTTATTTAATCTCTCATTGGTAAAATTTAATTCCTATAATTCGTATAACGACAAAATAACACAGAGTTTAGTGACATGGAAAGATGCACGTTATGAAAGAGCATTTAACAGAAATGTAAATTAGCAATTCTTCACCAATCGATATTAATTTTGATATTCAACTCTCCTATTATCTAATTGTATATGAAGCTTTCTTATCGCTACTTCTGTCTTAAACAATTAAATAATAATGCATTATGTTTTTTTGATACTAATTATTTGCAAAAAGTGTAGATGGTGTAAGATGCGCGCCCGTGCGAAGATCGCGGGTAGCATTTTAATTTCAGGCCGTAACGGAAGGTGTAATTTTCGAATTATCAGTATCCATCGCGCGTCCGCGGATAGTTTGATAATTGCAGCCTCTATCCGATGCGACGCCGACGGCGTATAATAGCGAGCGATTTCCGTGATCCCGTCTCTCACGGCTGTTCGTTTCGCAAGAAACGAAAAGACACGTATGCACACTGCGGCACGTATGTTCTATCTGTGCGTAACATAGTCGACATATCGTGCGATCCACGAACGTTTGAACAATGGCGAATAGCGTCCACGGGAGTCCCCATGAATAAAGATCAGAATGTTTGTACAACGATCGTACGTGCCGTCTCTCAACGCGAAATCCACCGTGAAACGCGATTACGGTCTGTCGCGAATTACTATCGAGCGGTAGAATTTTTCGCACGGTTTGTCCAGTAACTTCTCAAAATGTTATAACGTGAGAAAAGTGGATTTTTGTATAAGTTCCGATTTCAAAATCACACGGAAAATAAGTTTTTCTGTGAAATATTTAAAAATTTCGTTGGAAAATGCTACAAAAAGTTTCAACATTCTAGTACGCACAATCAGTTTGAGCTCTCTATATAATTATTTTCAAATATCTGTATCTAATTAAAATTTTAGATTCTTCAGCAAAACCATTCTTTTCGCAGGCACCAAATGTGAGAATCATCATTTTTGACATTTCCTTTGGATTGCAGTAGTCATGGTAATCCGCTGCTTTTTGTAGTTATTCTTCTAATGGTATTTTAAATTTTATGATAAACGAGAAAGGTAGAACGACGTGTTTTCGCGATACATTCCGATCGTTCGGACGCGCGATAGAAAGTAACAAGCTCCATCGGCTGATTTGGGTCGATTCGGTGAGGGTATAATTCCGAGCGTGGTTAGGTATACATTAATCAGACAATTAATCGTGTAATGGCTTTAATTGGACCTTGTTAAGTGTCAGCGGTGTCCACCGGGTGTAATCTTCGCCGTAGCATCTGCCTTATCTACATACACACTTCGCCTTATACGGTCCAGGTAAAGCCGTGCGGTAGCCACATGTAGTAATACATGGACTTCCAGAACGGTTGTTGAGATTATAGATAAGTATTGTGAGATTTAGTGAGATATATCTGATATCGCTTGATAAGTATGGTATGCAGCGCTTGTAAGCGGCAGATACCTACATCTGCTCTTCCCGCCGACACCGTGCGACGCGACAAAACGATATTTTCTTTCTGGCTTCCTGTTTTAAGTAGCCTAAGTTTGTTGTCGGGATACTTTTCTTTAAGAAAGAAGAATCCCCAAATCAGTAGTAGAGAATGTGGTTTCAATTGAAATGATGTCAAATTGATTGAAATTGTTATATTTTATTGCATCTGATTAGATGCCGCGATCAAAAGCCTACAGCATCAGAAAAAAATAAAACTTTGTTGTGGCAGCACTATTTAAAAGTTGCTATTTGGGTCTAATTGTACTAAATAGTATCTTTATCTACACTTCTATGTCTATATAGTTAATTTTTTTCAAATATAAATTAAATATGTGTAAATACTGTATCAATTTCAATATGCATACTGTATAAATATTTATAGAATTACATACGATATATAATCATATGTATGTTTATTATTGAGAAGCTTATGTCGCGCAGCAGTGTATATACATAGAATGGGAAGGGTGTATTAGAGTTTGTAAGTCGATAGCTATGGTATTCCATTAACATGTTTGACATTATTGTGTATGGACACGTATGATTATTTATATATGTGTAAATGCTTATACGTAATTAGAAAAAGTGTACTGCAGTAAATAAAAGTACTTTTCAGTTTAATTAGACTCAAAACAGCAACATTTAAATGATAAATATTACAGCAAAATCTATTCATTTTTCTATTAAAAATAAATATGTGTAAAAATTAATTATATGGAGACTTTTGATCAGCATTTAATAAGTTACAAACTTACAGTTTCAGCCAAAAGAAACTATAAATAGTTAATTATATAATATAAATATTAAAATCTAAAATTATATCTCGAATACTTCTGAATATCTATTTTACATATATAGAAGTATGTATGTTTATATCTAAATCATTAACATAATTAATTTTAAAAATTATTTAGTTTTCCATTAATCTTTTGTTTTTTTGAACATATGATAATACAATGTAATAGCCTTGCATACTAGAATTATTGCAGAACTATTTTTTTAAAAATAAATTTCATATAAATTAGAATATATAAATGTAAATAAACTGTATTGCTAATTTTTTATCTACGTAATAATTGAATTTTATTTATTATATTTTCGCATGTTACGAATTTTTTTTAGAAATATATCAATCATATTTCTCTCTCTTTCATTAGATGTTTCCGAATTCCCACGTGCGCGAGTCAAGCGGCTTATTTGTAGAGCTAGTGGAATCTCGTTCGGGATATAATTACAGAGCACGGACGGACGTATATAATTCCTCGTGACTGCATTTCGATCGTAACTTTCTTAGGTCGTAATCGCTGTAATTCGCGCGTCAAAAAGTTTAAACATTCTACGCGGCTGATTAGCGTTAATGGTTGCTACACGTACAACGGAAATGAAAGTAAAAAGAATCAAGGAAGAAAGATTCGCGGTGCATATTAAGGTTGAATAGAAAATCGTTGGAAACGCTATTACTTTATCATCGTTTCGCGAATTTGTGAATTATAAAAACATAATCGTGAATTGATTTTTTCTTTATGACATTCGAGCTTATTCAACCGTTCCAATTTTGAGTAAATGTTCAAAGACGCTTTTAATTGAGAGAATATAATTTATACCATATAAATATATCTTATTATCTAAATACATGGATGTACTAATTTTTTATTTAGCTAATTAAACCCGAACTTAACTCATTACGAGAATAAATACGTTACAGTGTTGTTTGTGTCGCTATATTTACGAGCTTGTAACTTTTTCACGAATTTTACTTCTTGTCAAAAGTATACAAAAAGTACGCAATAGTTGGACAAGGTTCTTTCGTAATTTCTTATCCAGTTAGACATTACTTCAGTAAGGATGCTATAAATTTTTACGATCATTTGAACTTGAACTTGACTTATTAGAAACTAAATAAATACGCCATAATATTTGTATTCGTTGTATTATTTACCTAAGTACTTGCAATTTTGTTTCTATTTTTTTAAATAAAAATAGAAAAGGCATGATTATTATCGATGGGATAATACACACTTTTGACAATCTTCTATTCAATTTAGTAGTATCTTTTCTTCATCAAAATAATAATGGAATTTTTTATGGAAATATTAGTCTGCTCGCGCGATATAGAATATATCCCTATATAATACTTTTTAATTTTATATAATGATTTCACGGGACTGAAGTTTCTCGCGTTGCGGAAGATATGTTTGTACCATCCAAGCTCCTCTGTGCTTGGGAGAACGTCAAAACGGTTCTGAGTTCTGTCGTAGCATGGCGCTAGCATGCACGTCAATACAAAAGCGTGTCTATAGCGACCTCGGATCGGAGAACACGTGCAAAGGCGCGCGCGTTCACGTACGAAGCTTCATAAGAGTTAATAGTTCTACAATAAGCTATTACCTAAACTTTAAATTATAAGCTATAAGAAATTGACCAATCATGGTCGATTATTCTTCTCACATTTGACTCTGATTGGTCAATTAATTTCTTACGACTTAAAATTTAAATAATGGTTTGTGTAGAAAACCTATTATAAGAAATATGTATCACTTCAGAACAAGTCTCCTTTGCGTGTTTTTCGCATTTCATGTAGCCTCTGATACACGTGTTATCTAGTATTTTTTTACAATATTCTTCTATACAAAATGAGCGTCTGAAACAAAAATTATCGCCGATTACTTCAACATATACAATACAAATAGCGAAAGTGAAGCGCACATCTGTAATTTACGTTGGACACCTCGCGGGATAACTTTTCGCTTGCTCGCTTCGAACGACGAGAGTAAAATGCGAGAAAAACAGGTGTGGGCGTGTAAAAAGTGCAAAACTAGGGACCGAAGAGAAATAAATTTATTTAAAAAAAGACATTAAAAAGTATCACGATCGATACTTGGGGTTTTTGCCGGGAAGAAAGCGAGAGAGAGAGAGTGGGGGGGGAGGAGGAGGGGGAGGGGGAAGCACGAGCGGAAGGTTGTTTCGTTGTAATCTGAAAATTGATACACACGACAGCGACGACGCTCGTCACGCTGACTTTTTCCAGCTAGAACGCGAGGCGTTTCTGCCTCGCCGAGGTTGCATTAGTTTCACGCTGGAATAGGTCGCCTCGGTTGCATTTTTTACATGCGACTGCTCGTCCTTCCTCGCGCCAAAGGTCGGATTAGTGTCGTTGCACGCGCGCACCGAGACACTTCTTGGCACACTTTGTCCCCCGCCTTTTGTTTTGTATTACCCAGCCCTTATTTTAAATTCTCTTTTTTTCTTACCATGTCGATGCAACTATGCGGAAAATCGATCGCCGATAGCTCGCGCTACCGCTGCGCGATGTTAATTTTAGAGCGCATAAGCGAGAGCCGGCGTTGCAACGTACATACGTGCACACGTTCTTCCTTCTTCTTTTTTTTTTTTTTATTAAAGCCGCTAATGGCAACGAACATTTCGACGTGCACGGCGAGGTTATTTAATCTCCACCTAGTCTTGGAAAAATTAAAGGTTTGAAGAATCGTTTTTTTTTTTTTGTAAATGTTAATTACGTTATATTAATGCAACCGGTGATGTATAAACTTATTGTTAGTAGATCTGAAATCTCATTGTTTTTATCATAAAATGTTTATATATTGTCGCTATGTTGTATCATGATTAAATCAAACATTAAAGATATTCAATTTTTTAAGCATTGCTAGATTTTTTAGTTTTTTATATGTTAATTCACTGAACACACACAAAGATTTTATGTCGTGGCTTTTTTCTTTCTTTCGTTCTTGGGATAGACATTATTTTTTCATCTGAGTATACAAAAACGAGTAATTTTTATTTCTACAAGAAATGGCTTAATGGAAATGTAACAAATATTTTAAGAACAGATGTTTGACGGAGATCGCGCATTTTGTTCGATTATCGTTGCGACATCGAGATGAAACAACAAAGAATTCAATTAGCAATCGCGGGGTGATTCGCGGAGAGAGAGGCGCGGATGATTAAAGGTCAAGTTTCCAGAAAACCAGTTTGGATTATATCTGTTCAAGGCACGGACTACCAACGCGCGCTTAATGACACAGGGAATTTTTCGAATGCAGCAATCTCTATTTTTGGGCGTTGTTTCCACATCCGTGATGTGTCAAACTTTCCTCGTATAAGTAAGAACTAAACTGAATTACCTCGTTTTCTCACATTTTCTCAACACTCTTGAATCATATTCTCGCGCACTGCTAATCTGTTATCATTTATACACTAATAAAATATTAGAGGGAATAATCGTTAACTCAAATTGTTATATTTCGTTAAAAAATGGATAAATATTTATACAATTATATTATTGATTAGCAAGTATTAGTAAATTTTATGATATTTTTTAACGATTCGGTAAAATTAAAGATAGTACATATTGAAGATCTATTTAAGACAGTTGATTAAAGCTGTTGTATATTGATTTAATTTAATACCAAAGAGAATAAAATGTAGATATTTTAAATTATAAAATATATATATTTTATTTTATCTAACAGCATAATAAAGTGTATTGATCACTTTTATTTTTCAGACTTATGTATTTTTTTTATTACTTTATTTATTATTAACGTAGTAATAATGTATGTATGACTTGGTCAGTGATCAAGGAAAACATTGGTACTTATTGTTAATCTGTTTTCTATATTTATGTTGAACACGCATCTTTATATCAGTTTGTGTACGATGGCTTTAACGTATACCAATACGGATTGACTGTGTCCAACCAATTCGCTATAAGTGTAGATATTCGTTTCTTATTACATTATTTACAATTGTAAGTTAAACTATTGATCTGTGACAGCTCGTGTAATTCTGATGTTGCGAAGTGATCGTTGCGCGATTGCTGTGTAAATGAATTTTGGCGGGTCGGGTGCAGTACGATGAAGAAGTTACGGACCGGTCTGCACACGAGACAGTGAGGCATTGTTCCGGACAGTGTGATGGCCGAAGAGTAGGGCTCTTTCTTCGGGACGCACGTCACTGAAGAAACGCGGGACGACGAGACGTCTTGCATCGCGCTGCACGGTACGGTGGTTACGTTCGAGCGATGTGCCTCTAGTATAGCCGGGAAGAGAGGAGGGTATCTTCAGAAGTTACGACTCCATTAAGAAAGAAGGGAAGGGGAGCCGCCGATTTTTTCGAGTTCATTTCGGGCCGCATAAAACAAGCTGTTTAAAATGCACGGGCGTAGGAATGCAACGCGGCCCACGTCGCGACCGCGAACGAGCTTCGACGGGGAGGAGATGTTGAAAGCTGGAACACGAGCCGCCCCAGAGATAATTCAATCACCAATGCGTAATGTTTATCACCGCGACTGACTTTGCTATATTATTAATAATTACAATTTTAATATTAATATTAATAATATAGTAATATTTAATAATTACAAATAACATAAAATAATTACAATTTTATAATATTAAATTATTTTAATTTTTAAATTAATTTTAAATATTGTTGTCAATTATTTCAAATATATTATCTATATAAATATAAAAAATAGAATATTAGTTATGTAATATCTAATTACATCTCGTTATTTATCTTATGTTTATCATACGATTATTGATTAGCATATTAGTTGACGTTATCTACAATAATTTGATGTAATACAGTGAATGAAAAACAGGATATACCGTTTAATTTTATATCAACTATTTTACTTTGAATTATTTAATTGCAGGTCAGAGAATGAAAGAAATAATATGGATTTTGAATGGCATACTTTGGATTAGGTGTTGTTAGCTCAATGATAGTTCTTCATTGTACTTCTTTAGTTTACAAGTACAGAGTCAATTGTTAGATGCAGTCGGAATTGTGGTCCGACGCCCTGTCGCGTTTCAATGATTAGTATTCCGCACGACCTTTTACAGACCTTTCTCCAACTTCTTTTAATTATTCGGTTAAATGGTTGAGTTGAGCTTGTTACTTAACGTTTATTTGACGTTTATGATAGTGGAAAATAATAGACATAGGGTGTCAGTGCGAAGTCGCGGGAATGCATCGGACGAAACGGCGCGGCGCCGTTGTCGATGACGTTAACTCGCATTACGACCTTTCAGCGACGGCCCACGTGCACATGACGCCGAGAGAAGAATCTTTCGCTTTCGAAAAGAATAAGAAAGAGCACATTAATTTTATTGTAGCACGAAGGATGATTGAAAGATCGAGAAAAACTCGTCGTCTTTCAGCATCCGTGCTGAAGAAACGAAATTAGCAATAAAGTGATCGAACGAAGGGTATCAGATCTTGACCTTTAGAAGTTAGAACTTATGACCGCAGTTTTACCAATGTAGATTAATTTAAACTCGGTTTGACTTATCTTTGTCTTTTTCTGATTCTCTGAGAACCGGAACAAAAGTAAAAAGTAAATTAAAAAGAGATTATAAAGTTAATTTATATTCTCTGAAAAACTTTTTGAATGAATCTTACTCTGAAGAGTGAAATCTCATTCTTTCAAAACTGGTTTAATTTTCACACTCTTTAGAGTGAAATTTTACACGAAAGAATTTAGAGAGTAAATTGGTAGAAATGGATATTAGTGAATATAAATATTGTGTACGGGAAGAATGTCAGTCACGTAGGAAAAATGACAATGAGAAGCCCTTTTCTCTTAGATTGATGAGGTGTAAGACTGGTAAGGGTTATAGATGTAGCCATTACTAAAATACTTTTATCAGACGAGCAGAGTCCTGTTGCGAGAATGAAGAGATGAGAAAGAGAGAAGGGGCGGGGGTGGAATGGCTCGCCTCCTATTTACAGGACATCCGCGCCACTGGGCACCGAGACAGTTATGACTCCTCGCCCTTCTCGGACCCTGCCGGTTGTTTTGCGCGGCTCTCTCGTTGCTTTTGTTCCGTGTTGTCCGTCGCGTTGTTCTTGTTCAGAGTCCCGTCGCCCCTCTTCCATCGCGAGATCGTTCTTCGGCGTTCTTCCTCCTCGGTCACCGGCAGCGGGCTTTGATACCAACAGCGCCCCTGATCTCCTGCCCCTGTTTCCACACAGTGTGCGCGTGCTGCTCCTCTTTTCTTCCAGATTCATGTCTCCCTCGCCCATTCTCGGTCTGTTTCTCTTCATCTCTTTCTACCTTCTCCTCTTCCTGTCCTTCCTCTCCCTCTTCCGCACCCGTCCTTCCCGCACGTCCTCGTACACTTCGCCCGGTAGTCGCCTTCTTCTGCTCTCTTTTTCCCCACGTCGAGCTAGTCTTTTTGCCGGCTCGGAGGCAAGTCCGGGGCTGTTCGAGAATGGGGAGAATGGAAGGACGGGGACGAGGATGAGAATGAGAGGATGAGGCGGAGGCGCTCTCTCGCTTGAAAGGAGCCGACGTTACGTACGGTAGCCGGCCAGACTGTACCCAATTATTCCGGCGTGCTATACTAATGCCATGGACCCCCTCGACTAACCACCCCTTTCTTTCTCTCCTGTCCTCATAATGCGATAGGGCCTCCGACTTCGCCGACCGTTCACCAGCGATGCCGACGGCGATTTCTTCGGGCGACGAAAGTTTCTCCGATCTTCGTCGCGTTGTGTCCACGATGGCGTGAAATCACTTAGCCAAATTGTCTTAAATAAGATGACATATTTAGCAGTTACCTAACTTGACAGTTCAACAATTTTGTTTACTGCACATATCTGTATTTTCTGTATAAAATTTAAATTGTATTTTTTTTTAATTACTGTGTAATATAAATATAATTTATATTTGTAAATAATCATAAATTACAAAGTAAATTTAATAATTAAATTATCAATTACTTTGCACTCTCTCTCTCTATTTTTAAATATACTAAATTTGTTATTATTTTCCGATGTGCAACTTTGACTGGGACTTATCAAACACTATATTCTTTGATTAAGTTTATTTACGCATTCTCGATTGATTGCGTCAACGGTGTTGTAATACGTATAAGCTGTAAATTACGTATATCTTCTCTCATCTTAAATGTTTCGTTAATGAGGTTGCATTTCTCAATACGTGTGATACTCGATTGTTTTTAACATCTTTTCTGAGAAACATCCCACCGTTAAGAAAAAAATATCAAATGGCCATAAAACTCCGTGTAGAGTCATGCGTGAACCATTCGTGAATCATTCGTGTCGAAACGCCAGACAATTATCAATATGAAGGTCAAAACGAGCGATAACACCGACTGTCTCTCAAGTCGGAGATCCAGTCGCTGACCCCAGTATTCCAACTGATGTAGGAAGTGTAGAACCGCAAGATCCTTTCTTCTCGCGCATTGACGTCCTCGATGTCCTCGACGCATAAATAAAAAAGCGTACATTGAAATAAATTCGCCACGTCAAATAATGAATCGAGGATATTCGCATGAAAATACTGGCAATGCGTAATAATATGAATCTGTTTATGATGCAAAAAATGTTACGAGCAATCGGCAGTACTATCGAAATAAAGTTTAACGATAAAATTAAATTAAACATCGTGAATATGAGCATTGAACGAAGTTTATTAACGAGCAACGTTTAAGAAGCAGTGTATAAAATATAAATTAATATCACAAGATATATATATATACCAAAATTAAACTGACATTCACGACTGAAATATATTTTGATTCGCTCCTTTACGAAGAACTCTCGCAGTCTTTTCCCACTCGAAAGTCGCTCCTTTTCCCTCGCGGGACAGGACGATGACATTAAGGATTGTATTAATCAGGGACTGTCAGAGCGTGATTCTTCTCCGCGACTCGCGGAAGGTGGGTGCCGAGGGGTGGCAGCCTGGCAGCTCTGTGGTTCGAGGAAGAAGAATGACAGAGCGAAGAGAGGTAGCGCGACCGGAGCTGGCAAGCTGCGAGAGAGACACGAGTTCTGGTTACGGTTTGCTAGGGCGGATCTGCCGATGACGTCGAGAAATGATACAAAAAAATAACGGCCAGACTATCTGGCACCAAGGGAGTCGGCGGCGCGGTATACTTCTCTTTTGTCGCGCGTGTCTAGCATAACCGCTAATCGCGAAAATACTCTGCGTTATTGCGCTTACGCTGCTTGAGAATATTTCGAGTGAAATCGCGCGGTAATTTTATAAGCAATAACGCAGGGTACGGTCGCGATAAAAATATGCGTGTTTACATGTTTATGAGAAATATGTATTTTCATACGCGGCGCAGAGAAATTTTAATTACGGCGCAGCCATCAACGTTGCCGCTGATGCCGGTCGCAAAAATGTGGCGCATCGAACAGTAAACAACGACCTGCCGTCCTCGGGAAGCGCATCGGCTACCTAAGCTCCGGTTAATGCTCTTATTTGAAACGCTTCTGGTCAGAGGCGGTTATAATAGTGGCGTGGCCCTTAAATGGCCCCGTGTTCAACAGCCCTCAAGTATTTCCAATATCCTGCAGGGGAGTGAGATTCTTGTCTTCTTTCCTCATTCCGCTCGCGCGCGCTCGCTCTCTCTCTCTCTCTCCCCCTCTCCCTCTCGCCATTCCTATTCTTCCTTTCATTCTCTTCCTTCTCATCCTCCACCTCTGTCTCTTTCTCTATCTATCCGTCTATCCATGTCGCTCCCGGCTCTTCTTCGCGGTTGCCTCTTCCCAGAGTTCATTCATGCCTCTTGGTGGCGAGGACCTCATTACCCACGGTGAATGGATCCTTCCCGTTCTCCCCGTGCTGAAGGTTCGCGCCGCTGCTTGAAATTCGCGTTGCTTGACGCTTCTCGATGCTTCTCCCTTTCTTATTATTTTACTTCGATCACCTGCTCCCTTTTTTAAAGAGTCTTTTTACGAGACACGCCTTGGAGGTAGTTAAAAAACCACTGCTCGAAAGTCTTATGATTAAACATATGCACGACTCTGTGTGTCACATGTATGTATAATTAATCTTTCCGAAGGTGTTTTTAATCGGTGATTTATAGAGTTCGTTACGGTTGTATTCGCAATTCTAAAAATTAACTCGACGGACTCTCTTTCTAGTCGTATGCAATTTAGAAAGTGCGCTATTTATACTGTTAAAAGAAAATTGAGAGAGACTAATACAAATAATTATCGAGTTCACACAAACGCATAGTGTACACTCTTGAACCGACAAATTCACACACGTGACGGTTTAATCTTTCCTCCCTAATATTGTCACGGTACGGCGGTAATAATCTCTGTATCGACGTTTTTTCTTTTTTGCATCCGGCGCAGGAGGTGCAATTTTGGCAGCCGCATTTTTCTTCTCGCGCGAAAGGTTAATCGAGACCCGAGCTTTATCTGGCGCGTTCCGCACACCTGGAGGCCGCGGCCTAATGTCTACCTGTTCTGTTTTCGGGAGCCAATCATCACGTTCGCCACAGGCGCGTGCAACGATCTGTGGCCCCTTTCGTCTTGCACCTTCCTTTGCCCAAGCCATTTCTCTCCCAGCTTTCTTTCTCGTCGCTCGCCCTGATTCGGTCCGATGACTTTGTCAACGTTGTCGCCGCATTATTACACTTCTTGCTCGCTCTCTGATCGGTGTAACTTCTGAATACTAAAAATGTAGTACAACCTACTTATCTATTTTAAGAGAAATGTTTTATCGGTAGGGACATGGTTGGGGTGACGAATTACATAATTCTTTTCAGACAGACATCCGAAATTCTCTTTCTTAACGACAGAAAAGTAATACATGTCAAATTTGAATTTTTCGTGATTACACGACTAATTTAATATCCAAGATATTACGAAGACACAATCTTTCTTATTGTTTTTTATACGAATATAAAAACCCCAATTTTCTAATATAATAAAGAATGAATTTGAATGAAACGAGTGGCAGCATCTATTGAAAATATAAATCTGTAAGAAAAGAGGAAACATTTTTTAGATGATAATAAAGATGCCTATCGCAGTTGCAGTAACAGCGGAACAATTTTTATTGCAGGAAATTATGTAGCTTGCGACCTTTGCTCCCGGGCGGAGAAAAAAGTCTTTGGCACGCGCGTTTGTAAAAGAAGGCCACGGTTACATGCATGGCTATCTGTCGCGCGATAAGCACTATACCCGAAGAGGTCGTCGTAATCGTTTGCGTAACCGGATCGTAAAAACGATAAACAAATACAACTCAATATAAGAGGAGACGCTCGCGTCTCGTATGACTGTTTCATCAGCCACTCACGTACTTTGTCCTCTTTCGTTATTCAACGAATTAATTCTAGAATTGTACATTAGGGGCTGTCAGATCTCAAACCTAAGACCTTAAGCACAATGAAGAATACAGACAATAGGAAGCTAGACTAACTAGACTTAACTTATCAAAAATCGTACTAATATTACACGGTTTCTGCGATAACTTGATAAGTTGAAATCTCTCTTATTCTCTGATCTTATGGCCTGTGCATTTTTTATTGTGTTCATAGCCTGTGAGGGTTGAGACTAGGTACTTGCCATACTTATATGTATACCTTTCAAAGAAAATTGTACGGATTATAATAATAAGAGGAGAAACGACGTGTTTTCTTTGTTCAGTTTTGTATCTTTAATGTAATATGTTGTAAGTTACATAGAGAAGAAAGTTCGTTTGAACCATAGCGGGCATGAGTTCTCTCTCTCGCTACGTGATATTCTTGAAATGACCTTTTCATATATATACACATATATAGCGTAAGAGGCGTTATCGCTAGTAACCTTTGGGCTTTAACCTCAGCAACCAGCCCTTGAAGAAAATTATCGTGATTTGTTTCATGGCATCGGCGCTATAACATCCGTTTCTTTAAAAAATACTGAGGTGTAATACGAAATCAAAACCTGCAATTAGAACTTATCTTTCTCTCTTTTACAATATTCGAAATTCCATTGTTAAAATTTTCTCAAGAAAACGATGTTAGTATCTTATGAAATTCATTTAGGATATTAGAGAGAGAGAGATCTGAAGATTAATTATAAATTTTCTTTAGATTTAAAAAATTAGATTTGTATCCATTGGTTTTTAGAAAAAGTTAATAATAATTATTCGATTATATTACTGATTGATTATTTCAGTCAAATTTCTTTCTCAGAATATTACACTATTTTTTCCGCAATTTTTATTAAACTAAAGTATGTGTTTTGTAATATAGTACAAAATCTTTAAAAAAAATATGGAAAAGCTCAAAAAATATCATACGACTACATAGGATTTTTTTGTATTATTTTTACACGCATATTCTAATTCTTATCCAGAAGGCATGTTCGTTTAAAGCGAACGAGAAACGAAGACCGTTTATGTCTTACTTGGACATCACTAGTACGTCTTCTTCGTTCGTTTCTTCATCATCTCCATCATCTACTCCCCTTCGGACTCTCTTTTTTGTGCAACGGTAAAGCAGTAAAATGCATTTCATGCAACGCATAAAAAAAGAAAGCCAAGAAGAAACACCTCCGTTCTCCGAAAAGTAATACACCGTTAAAACTGGAAATTGTAATCAAAGTCTCGTTTCAGTGAAGATCATTAAGCGTCTTCCGAAAATTTGCATCCGAACTCCCGTCCATCAATAATCAATCAGTTTTATTGCCTGCTTCCGTTTTATGAAGTGCAAATACAATACAAAGAAAAAACGTGTTAGAAAATAAAAAACAAATTAAAATTTAGTAAAATTGCAGCAAAATTACTACTACGGCGTTTAATCTGTTCATTTTATTTTATTGTACAATGATTTTTCAAGGTTTTTTTTAAAGAACTTTGATTTACTAATTTTATTGAGTAATTTGTGCAAAGTATAACAAACCTTTAGTAAAATGTTACTAAAGATGAAGCGTGAAGATTTAATTTTTAAATTATTAAATATGAGCGTACATATATTTATTATATATTATAAGTTGTTAATTATGGATTATATACTGAAGGAAGGTTCATTACACAGTACATGAAGCATAAGATCGTGTTAGTCCGCAACGTATTAAGTGCAGGATTATATGAAATTAACAAAGACATGCACTCCCCTGATTTTTAAACTAAATGTAACATGATCGAACTATATTTGACTCACTTTATTTTATTTCTATATGATGTAAGTTAGAAAAAAGATGTAAAGATGTAAAATTATATTTGACTCATATCTTTAATTTTATTTCTATATGATGCAGATTAGGAAAAATAGATGTGTAAAGAATTTATAGAGATAAATTTTTCCGAAGATGATACTTTTAATGTCACTAGCGTGTCAAGGCTTTTATTGCCTTTCTTAATTTCTTGGCCGCAAGCAACGGAAGCGCGATTAATTTTATTATGGAAGTATTTTACCGTTTCATCGATTTGACATGGAAGCTAATCATCTTCTTCTTTCTCTTATTCTTATCTTTTTGCTACTAAAATCGCCTATTATAGTTACGTTTAATTGCACAGAGTAATACTTTCAATAGTAAATAAACAAAGAGAAAAACATCGATAAAAAGAAAGTTGTTACACGGTAACAGGAAAAATATAAAACTTGAAAAATATAAATATTGTTGTATTATACAAAACAATTTTTTTGATGAAGGAAATTATAATTTTTGTGTGGATAATTTCTTCAAGTCTGTCTTTGTCCGATTTTATCGCGAGTGCGTATCGATGGAGATTTAGAAAATTGTCTCGGTACGTAATATCATGTGCATGTAACACCTGCACTATGTGATTATGCAAATCAGGAGAATCACGACTTTGCCCACCTTCGGCCGAGTCACGCTCGCGATGTTTGCACGGATAGCAGCGCGACGATTAAGTTGATTTACCAAGCTTAGTGGCGTGTTACTTATGTGTGTTTCATCTAACTTAACGAGATTCAGATTTGTAACATGTGCGTTATTTAAAGATCGTAGTATTATGCAACAAATACACTGAACACGTATATCGTTCCTATAACATAGGGATTTTGTGATCGTGTTTACCGAGTGACGCGAGACTGCACCATGCAATTAGGCGCAGCATTGGTCGCGATGCATAATTAATTTATGTTAAAACGCGTTCGTTTCGCTATCGATCACGCTTTAAAAAGACGTATAAGACGTGTGCATCGCGTGTGCAACAGGTGACGGTGCATCTCCGAAGGATAAACCGTGCGTTTTCTCGTGATGAATTGTGGTCTATCATCAGAAATTCATGGGTAAGCATGATAAAATTTATCTTCATTTCATTAATATGGTTTTAACGCGATGAGATGAATTCAACATCCACTCTCTTTTATAGATTTCCATCTAAATGCGTAGAATTATATTTGAAACACAGCTCCTGATACTTATTATATAACTATGAATTCTTCTCTTCGATATTCGTCGACTCGTTACTAAAAATATATAGACCAAAGAGATAAATGCTCCAACGATGAAGAGGGGTGGGGGAGGCGGCGAGGGGTACAAATTGCTCTTACAATTGCATCACGGCGCGCTACACACCGTGACACCGACCGACCATGTCATTCCTCGCACAAAGGACGCTCGTAATACTTTTACCATTCGTCCAGAATCCCCGTGGCGGCGTCCCGGCAACGAGCGTCGCTGAAACGACCGGTAGTTGGATATCGCGTGCACGCTCTGGGCGGGTTCCCAACCCCAAGGCGATCGCCACGGACGCCACGAGACCTGCGGACTCTGCCGTTACCGAGAAAATCTTTCGCTGCGGTGCAGTGGAGCGGCGTACCGCTTCGGATAATCAAGTAGTTGCGACGTTGACTCGCGATATCGTCTGCTTGATTCGCCTCGGACCTGGAAATTAGAATTGATAATAATAATTGCTTTATTATAAGCGTACAAGTTTGATATTTTACTCACTTAGGCTCGGTTTTTCATTATCTGGTTAACTTGTGATTTAGACTCCTCACTTAACTTGATGACAATGTAAAAATTGTGTTTTTCTTCTATCGCTAAAGTAACGATTTTGTAGCAATAACTGTGTAAAAGCTATTCACTACAAAATCATTAATTTAGTGATTAATTGTAGACAGAAAAAAAAACAATTTTACGTTATCATCTGGTTAAACCTAACCACGAGTTAATCAACAAATAAAAAAACTGGGCCATAGGTAAGAAAATATATCGGTATGAAGGACGAGATATGTGTCAGCTATGCGATATATCCGAATAAAATAATACAAATGAAATGAAGTAGCTAGAGTGATAGGGCGATAAAAAAATATAACGAATAAAAATTTATAGGAAACTCAGAATAAACTAAAAGTTTAGATACGATAAATCTCCGAATATATCTCGCATATCACGTGTCGTGTAAACTTCTGTTAAATGCAATCTATCCAGCGTTCTTCGATGTATCTTTTTATCTCATAATATTTTCACGCGCCGTGAGTTATGTAATTAAAAAAAATTAATTATTTTGATATGTACATTATATTGGCTGTTATCTTTCGGAATAACACCTTCAACAAATTATCGGTATATAAGAGGCGCTTTTAGTCATATTGCTGGCAGGTGAGTGACTTCCCTCGTTATGTGAAACACAGATCCCGATCGAAATCGCAATCGCGATCTGTTTCTGGTAGCCATTGCCTCTCGGCGGCGGCACGACAGACTTTACCCCTCGAATAATGCGGGGCTACGCCCACGTGCACCACGCCCTCGTTCTTTTTTTGCGGTTTAATTAGGAATACGGAGCGCAATTACGAGAACCACACCCCCGCCGGTTAGATCGTCAGTCGTTACCTCGATTTAATGTATCAACGTCTCGGGCAGGCTTAACCCGACTTTATAAGCCGAGGGGTCATATGCAAATCTCGTGCGAAACGCTTCCGTGCGTTATCAAACATGCATTTTTATGCGTACTCAGCGTGACAAAAACGCAACGACGAATTCTAATCCAACATGGTTATTGCATCTATTCGCATCTTGCGTTAGATTAAAAAGAAATATAACAACGATGATAACAATAGCTAGATAAGGACTAGATAAGGAAAATTTTTATTAACATGTAGACTGCAACAAAAATACTTAACCGTATTTTAAGAAATTTTCATATTTATCAAGCTGCGCTATTCAACAACAAAAAATATATTGTAGTTATTAAGTTACTTTTACAATTTTTTTGAAATACGTCATATTGTATATTAATAATAATTACTGTAATTAGTGATTGTTAGTGGCGGAAGTACATTCGAGGCTGCAATTAAACTTGCAGAAAAATTGTGATACAACCTTATTCGCTTTCACTAATCACTTTCCTTTGATATCATTTCGCGCAGTTTATCAGTACTCGCAGTAAATTTCGCGTCGAGCTGCGCATTTGTGCGTGCGTGCGTACGCGACCAAAGATATACCACCGACATAGGCAGTAATTATATTCTGCAAAGCGTCGCGACCCCTCCAGTAGCCACAAAAGGGTGGCTGTCAGAGGCGACCGTCGTGCAGACGCCACCCTCTGTCGCGGCCGGAAGTGACGCACATCTATCTTGTCTCTGCGTTTCAATCGTGCGTTTCCGTCTTACAGTAAAGCGGGTGAAGCGAAGAGGGCATCTTCTTTGGCTTATTGTTTTGTTAAAAAAAAAAAAATAAAAAGATTAAAGAGATGATTCGTGTTTTACACGACTTACGGATTGTTATTCGTTCTTGCTTCTTTCCTAAATTCTGTTCAGTGATTCGTGAACTGTATTATAATGTTAGACATTGAAGGAGCAATGGTGACCCAATTCTTTCAGTTACAAATAACATTTTCTTATTCTAAAATTTTTGTTGAATGTTAATATCAAATGAATTAATAATTAAACCGTCAAGGCAAACTGTAATTTCAAATTAATAAGTGAATTAAGTGAGTAATCGGAACATTTTTTTTGTGTAAAGAGATTCTCGGTACTCTAACAACTCTGGTACTATTTTTCTGTTAATTGTCGAGAAACTGGAACGTACTGAATGAATTAACTCGGACTTTGCGATTTGTCCCTCACTCATGCACGTCGAAGGATTCAATTAACAAATCGCCGTTGGTGAAATCGTGTCCAGTTTATAGAAAAAGGGCACGAGGATAACAATTGAGCAAAACGTACGTACGCCGAATTTCAGCGATTAATGGATATTTATTGCACCTATAAGCGTAACAGATCGATGCTGCAGCTGCAGTGACGCGACGCGACTTTTGCGCCGCTTAGGAGCAGCATCTGTCGCATATACGGAATACAAGGGAGACCAAACTCAAACGATCGGTCATGAAAAAGTTGATCTCGTGCGATTTCTGGTTTGATAAATATTTTTCCTCCAATTTTTCTGTAATTTTGAAAATTTATATACTTGCGTGGAATATATTATGAGAAGAAAAGTTGTCGTTTCAGTTTCGTTTTATTTTTTCTATTTCACAGTTTGTTGACCTCGGTAAATTAAAAAATGATAATTCGATAATAATTTATGACTATGCATGTAATTTTTAATAAATATTAACGCATTTACTTTCTAACCAAATAAAATGAAATTTTATATAGGTAAATTAGAATTTCTGCATTAAAAACAAAACGTGCCTACATGTGTATTTCGTACGTGTTATCATGTGGTACATACTTCCAACTTTTCATACACTCAAATCGTATCTTAATCTTACCGATTTTCCATCTGTTCTCCGAAGCCATGTTTTGAGCCTACTTTTAATTGCCCACTTCGTGATCGCATAGTTAATCACGTAGCCATTGCGGCACATCGTCTCGTATGAAGATTTTCCAACAATGGAGTAGGTGCTACAATGATACTTATCGTGAGGTATTTCGATATTCCTCTTTTTATGTCTTTCTATGCCGAGTGTTTCTTACATAACAGAGAAATGGTGTCGCGTTAATTGTATTCATTTTCCATTGAAATAATGTTTTATTATTTATACAATGCAATGTTAAACGCAATGATGAGCTTGCATATATCGCATAAAGTTGATTCAATTCTGAACAACTCTGTTGTTTATTTGATGATTTCTCCTTTCATTGTGAAGTTCCATTATTAACCTAAGGCGCGGAGAGACGTGACGATTTAGGCGGAAAGAGGTAGTAGGGTAGTTATTTAAATAATTGACAATGTTTACGGACGGTTCGTGATCTATCCCTCTTCGTAAAGGGGAATCGAATTAAACGCGGACGTATGGTGAATAATTAATCGGTGGACGCTTACTTAAACTCTCGTCAGAGAAAAGAGGCCCCTACTCATTATCAGCGATGCTATTGATCGTAGAATTACAAATCTTTTCCAATACGTGCTATATTTTTCTTTATCGTTAATTAAGACATGTATGATATATGAAATAGAATAGAATTTAGACGAATGTACAGAATACTTTGCACTTTATGATTAAGATATTCGTTAAAACGGGTATGTTAAGTTAGCACCCCAACTATAGTACTCAGGAGTTCTGATTAGAGTTCCCACTTCCTTTTGACGAGACGAAGAATTCCCTATAGTTAATAACAAGAGTTCCGCTCAATAAACATTTTTTTTACACTTTTTAAAAATGGGGTGCTAACTTTTTATCGAATTTCGAGGTGGAATAGTTCTGAGCGGCTTAATAGCTTCAATTTGCGATTGTCTAGAGTTCCTGATATGTAAAAAAAATTTTCGGATATTAAAAAAAAAATTAAAAATTTTTGAAAAGTTAATTTTTAGATACAATAGTTCTGATGATAATTCCTGCTTCTTTTTGACGATACGAAGAGTTCTCTATGATTTTTAATGACATATGCGCTTAATAATCATTTTTTAATAATTTTTTAAAAATGGGGTGCTAACTTTTTAACGAAATTCAAGGTCGCATAGTTCTGATCAGCTTAACAGAAGTATTTTGTGAATACCTAGAGTTCTTGATACATAAAAAACATTTTTGAAATATAATAAAGTTTAAAAAAAATAGTGGAAATCTTTGAAAATTTTTTTGAGAGTACCGAGTAGTTCTGAGTAGCGTTTCTTATAGTACTCGACGAGTTCTATCGAAAACTGTAAGGTGAAGAAGCGATTGGATCAACGGTTTGCAAGATACAGCGACATTTGTCGGAAGATCAATAATTTTTAGAGTATATCTCGAAAACCGTTGGTCCAATCGCTTTGAGCCCTGATTCTTTTCGACAGAACTCGCCGAGAACTGTCCAGAACTCCGATCAGAACTACTCGGTACTCCCAAAAAATTTTGAATTCA
>NW_017280322.1:1213158-1261446 GCF_001594065.2 Cyphomyrmex costatus | reverse complement strand
TTCAAAAATGTTTTTTATGTATCAAGAACTCTAGGTATTCACAAAATAGTTCTGTTAAGCTGATCAGAACTATGCGACCTTGAATTTCGTTAAAAAGTTAGCACCCCATTTAAAAAAAATTATTAAAAAATGATTATTAAGCGCATATGTCATTAAAAATCATAGAGAACTCTTCGTATCGTCAAAAAGAAGCAGGCATTATCATTAGAACTATTGTATCTAAAAATTAATTTTTCAAAAATTTTTAATTTTTTTTTATTATTCGAAAATTTTTTTACATATCAGGAACTCTAGGCAATCGCAAATTGAAGCTATTAAGCCGCTCAGAACTATTCCACCTCGAAATTCGATAAAAAGTTAGCACCCCATTTTTAAAAAATGTAAAAAAAATGTTTATTGAGCTGAACTCTTGTTATTAACTATTAGGAACTCTTCGTCTCGTTAAAAGGAAGTGGGAACTATAATCAGAACTCCTGAGTACTATAGTTGGGGTGCTAACTTAACATACCCCGTTAAAACATGATCTGTGCGAATTATTTCGAAACAATTATTTTCAGGTCTGTATTTATCTAAATGTTTGCATATTTTAACAAAACCATTCTTTTTATATGTACATAAAATTACTTAAAATTATATCGAGCTTTATCACGTTATCAAACGGGAATATTGAGCCATTTATAATTATTGTTATTACTATTACTATATAGGAACTTTTTCTCTCTTTCTAAATATGTTTTAATTTTATTTTTATCTATATAATACAAACACTTCACATATCTCCGAAATACTGAAATTTACGGCAGCTTTAACTTGTTAACCAAAATTTGAACGATTAGGTAAGAAAATGTCGAAGAGTAAAAATGTAACCGCTCGCGCTCCTTCTTTGACCTCCGAAATTTTGTTACCCCAATAATTCACAAGACTTTGACACGCGAGAGGCGTAACGATATCGTTATCTTCTCCGCGATTAAGCCGTCTCTTTGTCCATTCTCTGTCTCCCTCCGAGAGCGAAAGCTGCTGGAGAAAAGTGGCTCGGCCGGATAAAGCGGTGGAAAGAGGAGAGGGAGAATAGAGCGGAGAAAGAGAGATGCCTCATCCGCCGTACATCGGTCAGTATCGTCTTCTCTCTCTCCCTCTCTCTCCTCGTCTAATGGTTTAGGAGTCGTTCCGGACATTAGCTTCTGCGCTAGCGCGCGGAGGGAACCTCGTCGTCGTCGTCGTCGTCGTCGTCATCGTCTTCGTCTTCTTCTCTTCTCTTCTTCTTCTTCTGCAGCTCTTCCTTCCCTTTACTCTCCAGCTTCTCGTTTCGCTTCCCTCCTCGTTCAGGAACTCTCCCGGACCGTTCTTTCCCCCTCGCTGCCCTTTGAAAAATGACCCGCGTCCTCCCGGAGAAATAAGAGTGTCATCATCATTAGCCCGCCGAGTTACACGACGGACCTTACGCACACGAAGTGCTGTAACGCGCGCGCGCGCGCGCGCACGTACACACTTGCACGCGTGCATCTGTGACAATGGGCACGAGGCTTCTGCTCTCGGAATCAGGCTTTTCATATACAGAGTAATCTGCCAGAAGGTACGCTGTAAAGATCCTTTTTTTTTCGAGATTCCTTAAATTATTTTAAATCAGGGCTTTGAGTTAGTTGAATTTCGTTTAATTTATTCTCGCGGGATCGAGTTCAACGTAGATGTTAACAATTTTTTGTTAGTCTTTTTACATTGTAAAATTTGAGAACAATAATTATATTATTATTTATTAAATCCATTTAGCTCGATTTAGACCGTTTAATTATTTATTTATTTAAATATTTTTTAAATTGATCCTCGATTTGATGCTGAACCTGAAATAAAGGATAATCCGCTATTCATTCTCGTATAAGTTGAAATCTATTATTTATTATGATTTTCGCATTAGAAATCAAAAATTATATTATTATTAGGTGCGTTATTAGCACAGAATGCGATGTTTTGATCTTATCGTACCTGTGCGATTGCAACTCATCGAAGAGAGTTTCAAAAAGCAAAATTACTACATTTAGCTGTCTCGAAACATCTTATAGGAATATTACTTTTGCACTTTGGAGCTCAAAAAACATTTCGTGGTTGCATCATTTGTGAGATAAATTACTGAATTATCTCCGATATCGTATTCGACGCATCGTTACTTACTTGGTCATTAAACATTTCCATTTTAACATTTCGCGTGATACTGCAGCTAAAATTAAAAATATGCAATTGTTAAAATCTTTTATTTTAACAGATATCTTCTTGAAAAATTATATTTAGTTTATCTTGTATTTACATATGATTTTTTCCACGTTAACTTGTTATACTTTTTACTTCTTAGGATATTGTATATCACAGATTTTAGTGTAAAATCACAAATATTTCGAGGGACATATTTGTATGTATATTTTTTTGTACATTATATATGAAAATAATATTCAGGATTCTATATCTATTATATTATTTTAATTTTTATGTATTTTTCTGTTTTGTACATTCGCGAGAAATCCATTTTATTCACATTTCTTATTTCCTTAAACATATAATTATATAGCTATAGAATAGAGCTGATAATGCTTACAGTCATCGATTTATTTTAACCGGAAAGACCAGCGGTCGTTCTTGTCAGTCTTGCAGTTTCCGATTGTAGCGAGCAATCATGAAGGGAGAGAAGAGAATAGTATGTGACGTTATATGCTAGGAGACGCGACTGTGACGCGACGCGACGAAAGGAGGTTTCTCGTTGCGGTTGGACGAGCGGACGCATTGTGGGCTCCTTCCTCCTTCTCGCATCGGTATTTCTACGACTAGCAGAGAAGCTTTGACGAGAGATTGATGCTTGCAGCGGCTCGCTCTGTGAGACGAATCAGCGCGCGCTACCGACGAAGAACAACGATCCGTTATCTTGCGAGAAGACGAGAGAGGCCAGACTCCGGATCGTTGGCTCCGACGTAGATCGAGATGAGCGTGAAAGACGAAGTAGGATAGATAGAGAGAGAGAGAGAGAAGAGGGAAGGAGAGAGAATCGGAATTATGCGTTTTCCTCCGTCCTCTCGTCGACAATTCTGGTAGTGAGAGGATGAAGGAATGGAGAGAAAGAGAGAAGAGAGGAGGAAGGACGAAGAAGAAAGGATGACTGCTGGCAAAAAGAGAGAAGGTGAAGCACATCGCGGGGACAAAAGGCACCGCCGCGGAATTTTGAGCTCTCGTCGGCTCGTTCGGCCTCCTTTTAACGGGGTTTCGCGCGGGATGAAGGGAATCCAAGAGACCTGGTCGGCGAAGAGTCCGACGATCTCTTGTAAAAACCGAAAATATTGGGGGGGGGGGGGGGGGGGGGGAGTTGCCACGGGTCTGTCACTTTGATGCTCTCGTGATCTCAAGTCTCGTGCGAGCTTCGATATAACGAGAGCTTCCATTCTTTTCATAGTTTGTAACATATATGACATATGTAAGATGAAACGAATTATAAAATGGACGTAGTGCGATGTAGGTATCTCTTATCTTTTATATACGTATCGTCATTTTTATTTAAATTCTTTATTTTATCGACATACTTTTTTTTAAGTAAATGTAGCAAAGGGCAAAACTTTACACTTCGACATTTATCTATCGTACGTTTTCTTGACTATCACGTAAACTTCGAGAAAAAGTCGGCAATATTAACATTACACACACGAATGTCAATCGATGGAGCTACACCGTTGCTTACTCGTGTTTGTCTGAAAAAGTCGGGAAGTTCTTCTTCGGAGGGTCCAAGTGGCAACGACACGATAGATCCTATCAGCCATTCGATCTTCGATTCTGAATTTAGCGGGAAAGGCCGCGCCACAGTCGTTTATGCCGCGGGAGATATCCATTAATCGTACGATTCTCCCCTAAATCTCCTACCGCGTGCTCCGGGAGACAGCGAGCGCGTCTCCATCCGGGAAGATTCTTGGATAGAAACGAGGGAAGACAGGGATAAAGAGAGAGAGAGAGCGAGCGAGGAAGCGGGAGAAAAGCGAATGGAGAACACTTCTTCCGGAAACCGGAAGCCGGAAGCTGGCGCGACTTAAAGACGCGTGCATGCACTGAAATCGTGCGTAGACCGAAATTTTTTGTGAGAATAACTTCGTATCCGATTAAATCTCGGATAAGAGATCCTTACCAATCTGTGTGTGCATCTTTAAGATTTCTGATCATTCGTTAAGGATCTTCAGATTAATATCACAAGCGAGAAAATATATAATAAAAATTCTTGCAAATATATAAAATCGGAAATATTGTTCAATAAAATCTTAATATATTAATTCGATAGCTGTCATATGGCTTCCGTTTTCTGATTAAGCGTAATTCAATTTCAAATACATGATTACTCATTGATTACCGAAACACGGGAGAAATTTTTGATATATTTTACAAATCTATTTTGTCTATTGCAAATGTTGTTTTATTGAAAAATGCATTTTAATATAGTTTGCAAGAATTTTCTGTATGTATTTTTCTCACTTCTCATGTCAATCTAAGATAGCTGCAATACCCAATTTTTCTCCTATTTTTACAAGATTAAAAATTATCCCAAAGAGACGAATGCGTCCACTTGACCCGTATTGCGGGTAAACATGCGCATTACTGCGGGGTAAATAAACGCACTTAGGATAAGTGTGCAATCAACATTTTTTAAGCTATTTTTGAGCATTAACTTTAATATAATATACGTTACAGTTTTTGCAGAGATTTTGGTAGAGATATTTACCAAATGTATATCATATTTAAATCAACATTTTTTATTATAACTAAAATGTAACTAAAATATAAAAAATCGGAATCAATATTATTTAGAACAGTTTTGAGGGTAAGTGTGCACATGTGATTGAGGTTATGCTGATATCATTACCATTGAGGTTAGTTTACGCGGCCAGAGACGCAGCTAAGTAGATATATGCATGCGTACACTTGACCCAAAGTTAATTTTTTTAAGAACTAAATCTTAGTACTAATAATAGCCAATACAACCTTAAATATTGTTACGCAATATAAACTTACGTTATTATACTATGTACAATATAAAACATGTACACACCTATCTTTTCTTCCTTAATTTGACGTAACACACTTTTCCAGCAATCAAAAATCTATCGATGTTACGTGCTGTTTTATAATTATGCGTATATTTATTTGACTACTGTGCATAGAGTTCCAGTTACTGTTTAATTTTAACTGGCATGCGAGCGTCATTACTCGGCTGAAAGTAACTAACTTCCATCTTCCCTTCCCGTTAAGATATAAACAATTCGCACACTTACCCAATGCGCGCGTTTACCCCGAATGACTCTACATATATTGATTCAGAGATATATTTTAGAACATGATTTCTTTTGAACCTCTTATCGACGTTACTTTTTTGGTGTTCTAGCCACCTTTAATGTTAAAAGAATGAAAAGATATGTAACTGCTAATTAAAGATGGTTGATCGATATCTTGAATCTTTGCGTATATCTCTTTTTGTGTTTTTAACAAAGTGATAATTATTGGTTCGCGTAATTACCGACACGACTGCAAGCGGAATCGCTGTTTCTCTTGACTGAGTCTTCGTGTTTTTATGATTATTTGTGAATATTTTTCATTGATTTTCTTGGTTATGAAGCGTGGCAAATGCTCGCGAAAAAAGCGCGGTGTTATGATAGACACGAGATATACGTGATAATTTAGCTTCACTTAGATGTTAATTCGATTTATACGCAACTGTGCACTCTGGCCTGACCATGATAAGCGTGACATGATTTTTCATTAAGAAATTTCTTTTTCTACCAGCCTCCTTTTCTTTTCCATATTCTTGCAACTTAGATCTTTACCTATTACGTAAAAAAAAGGTCGCCAGCTAATCGTGCATATTCTTACAAATAGTAATTATAGCATATGTAACTTTCTGCATGATTCGGTACGATTGCGAAACGATAATTAATTAACGTAGCCTCTATTTGTAAGCAATAAAATTATCGAATGCGAATGTCTTTTGCAGTAAATAGTAATTAAAGTTTCACGTAATATTGGTCAAAAACTTAATTTATTAGCGAAAATTAAATATGCAGTTTTTATATACGATTACTCTCGTCGTTTAATATTATTGCAAAAAAAGAAAGATTTTAATGCCGTCTGTAAGTTAGAATTTGTAGGCATTTTTTGAAGGCAAAATACGTATCTCTGTCTAATTTTCAAGGATAATATCAGAAATTTACAAATGGATATCAATTGGCACAACTAATATGGAATAAATATTTTCTTTTCGAGTATTTTTTTTAAATATAGCTGTCGTAATCGTTTTATTATATAAAATGTTTTGCAATTCAGGGATGTATCACGTTATTTCATACTATAAAGAGTTTATGTATTGTACACAAGAGGAACATCGACATACTAAACATCCTATTCCTCTTTTTGATCCTTTTTAAATTTATATAATATCGGCGATACAATTTTCTAGCACGTATCCGGATATTGTTGTTTGGAAACGTTTTAGGCTTTGCCAATTTTTCGCTCGGTATACGCTTATGTGAAAAAATTTACCGCTCTAATAAGCGCGGTCTTTCTATGGTAGATGTTAATTAAATTTTACATGACTTTATGCATCCTGAAATTTTAGTGTAGTATCGTGAAAATAAATTTCCGATGGAAGATAGGTGATTGTGTAATTTTGTAAATAATTACTATAACTCCAATTTGTTTTTTAAATAAAAGTGCTAAGATGGATTTTAACATTATAATATAATGTAGATACTATGTAAATATAAGTTAATATTTTTTATGTCGATGTAATACGTTGCATGTGTAATATTATAAATATTTAACATTATTTAAATTACTTCTTGTATTTTTGCGATCACCTTCACCGTATGAACTTTATGAGCTCTGTGCTTCAAATAAAATATCCTTTTAAAATATGACGGGTATACATTTTTCAGAAAAAATTCAAGAAAAAGTTGTTGCATAAACGTTAAAAAAGTTTAAAAACGTCTAAAAAAGAATATATGTCTCTTTGATAATTTATTATAATAATTTGCGTTCAGTAATTAATATTATAATTCATTTTTCGTCCTACATATGAATAATACAATATGTAAATAATATTTAAAAAATTCCTAAGTTACGATTGATTACGAAGTTTAGTTATTTTATTAATTTATTCAGTTTTTTTAAAGAACGATAATAATATTATACAATATATGTATATCCTAAAATTTCCATGAATTATGTGAGGAGTAGGTGCGTGAAAATATTTACGTACATTGACAGATTTATATTGAAAATAAAGAAATGGATGCAACAACATCCATTTCTAAATATATATTATTAAAGTCTAAAGATTTCTAGAATAGTCATTTATTTTATAAATTGAAATTGTCACAAAAATTATAAGGAAACGAAAGTTCACTATTCCTGATTATCGGTGCAGCGCGATTGAAAATTTGTACCCGGTATCCTTCCCCTATGTCGATCCTTGGAGCGAATTTTACCGCCGCGCGATGCGGAAGGTTCCAATTTACCCCCGAGATTTTGGGCGGTCAACCAACCCTTATCCGCGGTGGATAAAACAGGGAACTTCGGGAGGTCCTGGCACGTACGAAGGAGGGAATTACCCGGTCTGGAATTACCAACCCCTAACGCGGAGGGGTGCACGACCTCATATTCGCCCGAACCATCCGAGGGAACACGTTACCGCGTCGGTTAGGACGTTCGATTATCATGGAAAACGCATACGGTCGAATGCGAGAGAACCTGTTTTACTATTGAGAAGGTTTGCCGAAATCTTACAGATCTCTCCACGCGTTCATAGAATTTTTCCGTCATCTCTATTGTAGTAGTTAGACGAGGAATGTATAACAAACACACATTCAATCTGTAATGTACGAACCTCTCAGAAATCAAATTTGATTCTGTTTTTTCAATCAACCTTTTAGTATTAATATTAGTGACGTTAACTTAGAATTTTATCTATTTTTCCTACTTTTTATTTTAAGTGTGATCAATGTATTTTCGAATGTATGTTCGACGATGAACAAATACAGGTGCAATAAATAAACAGATTTAATTGATAGATTGTAAAAAAAAAAAGTAAAACAGATTGCAAGAATCGATTTATGATTGAAAAACACGATGAGCTGGAAAAGGATGTTTTGAAAATTTTACAAATTTTGGGAACGCTGTGAGAATGTTAACAACGAAATTGGTAGGAACCACGCCGAAGTGGTTTTGCAGTGCGGTTTCTCTAAGAAAATCTCAGTTTTGTATAGCCTCGATCCGTTGCTCGTGATTGTAATATAACATAAAAAAGCATTTGTTTACCTTTTTCATGATTAAAACCCGATCGTTCGCTCGTACAGTCAACAGATCGCAACAGGTAACCGTTTAATATTCTCTCTCTCGTTTTTTTCTCTCCTCTTTTTTTTATCCAGAAAAACAACGACTGGCTGCGCGATCCGCGGACCGTTTCGACGCACTCTCTCAATTACTTTTATTTGACAATCCGAACGCTTGTTTTCCCCCTTGTAGCGTTTGCGCTGCAACAGGTTGCAAAGGATGACAGAGATAATTTTTTTCCGCCCGAAAATAAAAATAATATCCAGGTGTGATATATGATCGTGTTTAAACGCTGCCGCATCTCCACTGGCGTTGCCAAAACGGGCGTTATCAGGATTAATGCGCGAGTGCGTGCCTCGAATTGCAAGTCTCTGATTCATTCGACGCGCCACGATATTGATTATTTTGCAAAATTTATACTCGGTGATAAACGCAACATACAGGCCTGTCGAAATATCAGTTCTTTTCCTTTCTTTGTTTCACATTATTTTAGTACAATTTATTATAACCGCAGACAAAAAGGTCGGTTACATTTGTTATTCGCTTATTCGTTCATTAGTTTAATTCACTACAGTGGAGGGAGAAATGCGTTCGGTGACGCGTTTTATCGGACGTTCCTGAGGTTACTCGTTTAGAATTCCAGGACACCTAGTGTTACCATGTTTACGCAACAGGTGAACCTCGCACCGTTGCACGCCGCTATTAACAAAATCTGCGCTAACGAGACGTTGACGCTTCTCGCCGTTTCATCGTAATTAGCGGCAGCGCGCTTTTCAAGCGCGACTTCGATCGCGGCCGCCAATTGTCTCGAACAGGATACTCCGTGTAAAAGTTGCAGAAATTATCCCGACGATCGTAAAATAAAGCACTGCAGGTGAATCGGCCGTGCCCACTCATTCGCTCGCTCGCTCCTTTCACGGTTCGCCGAATCATTAAAGAGGTATTAATTACTAACGGAGGAGCAATTAGTATCGAAGCCGTAAATCGACAATGTCGTAGCATAGCGCAGTGTTACTGTCGCCAGAAATAGTGAAATCACAGTCATTAATCGTTGTAGTGTCTCAGTTCTTTTTCTAAAATGCGCTTATCGTTCTCTAGTTGAAAGAATCTATTCTGAAGACGCGTTAATGTATTAAAATCCATTTGCAGAATTTACCAACTATTCTCTCGCAAACGCTGTTTCTCATCCCTATATAATTTGACATAACAGAAACGTGAGTGTCAGAGAGAGAAGTTATCGATTAAAACTCGGTCTGTACGTTTTACGTGAATTATTTGTAAATTGTTTCGTGTAAAGTGTAGAGATCTGAAATTCGGAATTTTCCACATCGAGAAAAGTTTATTACAAACTTTTCTCTCGAAAAGTAATTCTGAAAATTATGTTTTTATGCCTTTGAAAAAATAGGCGCGATATATTTTAATAGTAATAGCGATATATTACTGGATTGGAGGGAGAGAACAAAAATTTCTAATACTACTACTTAATTTATATTACGTTTATATATATATATATATATTTTTTTTTTTAATTTAGCATTTATATTATTCGATAACTATACAATATTTTAATTGAGTAGATCGTAAAGTTAAATTTACATACAATAAAATCGAAATAGTTTGATTGAGGGTAGAACATTTAATAGTGGCAAATAATCAGCATTGATGTCGGTTCAGATTTAGTGATAAATTTTTAGACTGCAATATAACAAACAGAGAAATAGCGATGTGATTGATGAAACGTTATTTTCCATCCCTACACCAGAGTTTTTATTGTAGTTTTACACCTGCCTTGTTTTGCAACTGCAAAAAGGCGCAAAACAAGTTTGGTTTTACTTTCGGCCGATGTTTTCGTTTCGAAATTTGCAAGCCCTGCGTTTGCCGTAGGGAGCAAGATATAACGCGATGCGGGAGGGGGGAGGACAGGGGTGGAAAAAATACAGATCGACATGCCGCGGGCGGGGGTGGCGACCAGGGGTGATGTATTTTTTCTGAAAACACTGCTCGCACCTCGTCTCGCCATCGTCGCCCGCGAGAAGAATGGAAAAACAATATTTTGCCGTTTCGTCCCGAGTTCTCCATGCTCGCTCCTTTATTGCTTTTTTTTCTCTCCTTCCTTTTTTTCCTTCCATTTTGTTATTACATAGTCTGACGTAACTGGACGAAACTCACGACACGTTCGAAGGGGCGAGATTATGCGGGAGAATGCCGATGATTCTTCGAAAGCTTCAATGAGCTCGAATTATCGAATGGAACGTGATCATTCGTGCCACGCGCGTATTAAAATATTGCAAGTTTAGAACGAGATTTTAAAGACTGTATATGAAGTTTGATTAAATTGCCAACGACTTCAGCGTCGCCAGAAAATATTAATTGTCTTGATTATTTAAAATTACTTTGTGCAACTTTGAACAGCTGCGACATTTATCGCATGTCTAACTTACCGCACTACTGCACCGATATTTAATTCCTCAATGCTTTTTCTCATATGTAGGTAAACATATGACATATAGAAATTCTTATTTTTCACTGCAATTCGCGAATGATTAATCGTACACTGAATATTTGATGCAACCCACTTGCACATTTTCATGATTTCGTCATGTTTAATCCCGGTAAAACTGTGTCTTCGCATCGTAAAGAATCTTCTCTGTCTCAGCGCTATTATTAACGATATCCCATTATCGTGATTAATCGGCGCGACCGGCGTATTTTGCTAATCTTATCCGTTTCACCTATCCAAGATCACTTTCGGCGCTCCATCCCCTTTAACAATGTTTTCGAGCCGATCCGCTTTAAGGGATGGGCCTTTATTTAGGCTGGTGGTATGAGAGCACCGAAGTACGGCGGCGTCTGTACGCCTCCACGATCGTCGCGCGGTCTCTCTTTCTCTCTCTTTCTCTCTTTCCTCTTCACCCCCTTCGGTCTCCCCTTTAGTCAGCGACCTCATCACCCTCTGCTGCCTTCGGGGGTGTCGGTCGTCGCGGGGTAGGGGAGGAGGGGGAGAGGGCTGGTTATCGATTAAAAAATGTCTGCCCTTCAAGACGGCCTAGGTCACGACCTGTCCGTCACACACGCGCGCGTATGTATCTCGCCAATTGCCACTTGGAACACCCGCTGATACATCCCTAATACGCACGTTTGACCCTCAAAATTTGTTACAGGTGATCTCCCTTGTTTCTGCTTTAGACACGCAATTTTGTTTTCGAATACAAATTTTAATACGACATAATATGGTAATAGATCTACATGGAGATTCAATTAATTCTGTATGACGTTAGATGAATAATTTGATATATAGATTTTGTTTTGTTTTGACATTTTAATCAAGTAAGTAGCAGTACTTTGATAGAATTTTTTTTAAATATTTTATTTAATATTCTTGCTATATTGCGATATAATTCATTTAATTTTTGAATAAATATGGAAAACTTATTTTCTCAATAATGTACAATTGACGCGGAGTTCCGAAATGATACATGATTGTAGTTATAATAATGAAAACTTTTTTTCTCTGTTTATCACGCTTTTCATTGAACACGCGCTGTTTTTATTGTTATTGCAAAGATGCAATATATCGTAATCTTTAATACAATCTTTACTGATTAAAATAACACGATAGATGAAGTGATACAACTAGGTGGAAGAAGAGAAATATCGCGTCATGTTTTCACAATTTTTATAAAATTTTGTAATCGTGCTTTAAATTTTGTTAAAAAGATTCACTATTCCCTTTTGTAGTATACTTTTTATAGCGACACATGAAATATGCTCTGCTTTATATGCCTTGCGTGCCATCTCATTCTTACGTTGCGTTTTCCGTTTCACGATGTCTTTTGCGATACATTGCAAACGACTCGTGACACATTACGCGATGAATAAAATCTCAAGTAGTCAGCAGTGAAGCGCGGCTCTAACCGTTTCAAAATACACCAACAATTGGATGCATGATGCATTTTGTTATGTACTACAACTTACAATATATAATTTTATCTTAATTTTTTTACATAATATTCACTTCTTGCATTAATTTGATCTAATATACACTTATAGCAATTTTACTATCTCAGGCTGACAATTTTCGGAAACTTGACAACTCTTGACGACATCGGCATCTGAATCGAAATCTAGCCTTATTTATTGAGATCATGATATGTAGCGTGGCCAGCGGGTTGACGGCCTCATCAATATTCTCCATATTGACAATCTGTCAATATTCTTGGATTATATAATGTTTAACTCTTGAAATGTGTGTCTCGCAATATCTATATACAATATATAATATTGTATTTTTAATATTAAATAAATTATATATTTAATTATATTTAATATTATATTAATATGTTTAATATACAATTATTATATATTACAATATATTGTTATATTACTGCTGGAGATTTATTATAGAGGTATCTCATAAATCAACGTAAAATGAGGATATCGTAAATTTTAAAAGAAGGAAGTTTTCATATTGATATCTTTTCAAAACTAAAATTTACTCTTTTATAAATTTCGATATTCTTATTTTGTCTTGAGATATATATATATATATATATATATATATATATATAGAGAGAGAGAGAGAGAGAGAGAGAGAGAGATTAATTTAACGGCATAATATATCTAATAATACATTTGACAATTTATTACAATTATAGCGAGCTGTGTTTTTTTTTTATAAAGAGTTTATTAGCTATAACTACAGAATTAACGATAAACACTGACAGTTTGGGGTCACCTTTCATAGCTGAGACTCCTGATCGAGTGTGTCGCCGTCATAAGAAGGGACCAAGTGGCGTGCGTAAACGCGTAGGTGGTTTGCGACAGGTCAGGAGCACCGAGGACGTGGATGGCGATTCGAGGGAGTAGGGATGCCTACGGAAAGAGGAAAAAAGAGAGAAATATAGATAGATGAAGAGGGAAAAAGAGAAGGACATGTTGGAAAAGCAGAGGAGAAAGAATGGAGATGTATAGGTATAGACGGTGGACAAGGTGGGGCGGTGGAAGAGGGACGGTAAGATCGGAGGGGACAGACAAGGACGGGGGATAATCGATAGACACGGCTAGACGCCGCCCCAGACAACCTTTTGCCTTAGCTTAAGGACACACCGACCCTTAAACAATTTAGCCTACATAAACTGATACGCATCCCGATTCTCGGCGTTTACTTAGGATCCCATCACAGCGTCCAAATCTCGAGGATCAAGTTCTTTGTCATGGCTTATACCGGCGTATGATCTTCGGATGTCGATAGTTTTTGACGATTTCTTCGCATAGTCGCGTACTAGAGCGATATCATTAAACACTCTTAAATGTCGGACAAAGTTTCAATGAGTACAACTGATCTGACTTGAATCGTTTGAGTCTTAAGAATTTTTCGGATGTATCTTATTATGTTGATTTGTTCGCATATTTTTTCAGAATCACAAAATTAATCATTCCACTTTTACTCAAAACCAAATGTGATCGTTCAATCTTTAATATAATATCGTTTGAGTTGCATGAATAATTTTTTTAATTTTATGATTTTAATAAGCGACTTTCTTTGACTTTTTATAATCTTGTAATACCAGACATTGCTTTAAATATCATAAGCAATTATATTATTGATAATTGTTTCGTTATTGAGACTTGACTGCAAGATTGCAATTATAGAGCAATTTTCACACGTAATGTGATATCAAACATGTGTTTAATATGGATTTGCAATATTATCATAGCTAGGATTATAATACGAAAACAGGTGCCATTATTTTTTAAATGATATCGTACTTGATTGCTAACTTAACTTCTACTTACAACACGATGCATAATATCGTGTATAGCCATTAATAATTCAAAATGGCCGTACCGTAAGAGCCTTTATGGCCGGCATAACGGAGATTCCAGTAGTACGATAAAAAAATAAAGGAGGGTCCCGGCAGCAGCGACCAATCGCGCTACTTCCCGATCATATCAGACGACTTAATTTATTATTTTATGCGTGTGCAGCCTACACCAGTAATAATGATGTGGACCGTGCAAAGGTAGCGTCTTAAGGCAACGTTCACACCGAATGACAACGCATTGTTTTCGCACTTGCGATTGTGTTAATTGTGTCAGAAAAATTTTAAATATGAAAAATGGCGAGTTTCCTTTGGAAAATATTTAATTTTATCGATTTAAAATAAATTGTTATTATGATGCTTTATAGCATTCTAAGTTGTCAAAATTTACAACAAAATAATTGTTGACATCATCCCTCCTTTAACATAACAAAATTATTTATTAGATACAAATTTAAGTATTTTAATAAATAATATATTAAAACAGTAAATAAAATTTCGAATAGTTTTTCTTCTCTTTAAAGGAAAAAATAAGGTGATAGTCGTAGTATTTGAATGCTATTATAATAAAAATTTATATACAGACGTAATATCTGAATATCCATAATAAATCAAATTTTCGTTTGCATTCATATCGCTTTTCGTTCGCGTTAACTTAAAAATAGGAACGATTCACAAGTGACTCGTAAGATGAGCGTACTCGTTCGTCACGGAAGTTGCGCGGGGATCCTTATGAGGATCGTAGACGTTGCGGCTGGACAGAAGCGGTGTTCGATGTGTGCGTGAAACCGATGCTCGTAGGGCAACGCTAGATGGGAAGGGTGGAAAAACCTACCTCAACCGGGATCTGTTGGAGGGAGGGTTTGTTCGAGATGGGAGAGCAAAAGAGAAAAATAAGAAAAGAAAACGGGGGTGCCGCGGAGGAGACGACGTCGTCTTTCCACCCTCGTAGACGACGACGACGACGACGACGACGAAGACGACGACGCGATATCTGGGTCGAGACTCGTCGTCGCCGGCGTCCCGGCGCCAGGCATCCTTCTCTTTGGCTTTTTTCGACGGGCCGGTGAACGGAAAAACGTCCAGAGATGGAAAAGTACTGCGGTGCTCCGTTGTCCTGCGGTTTTCTTCTCTCTATTCCTGAGATGAGGAAGGCGTATTTCGGCCGCGTTACGTCGTAAAGTGACATTAATTGAGAATTTTTTAAAATATGGTTTCTGCAATTTCTTCCACACACCACAATCTTCTTTCAAATATCTATAGAGAGCAGAAAAAAGAACGGAAATTTATATTTTTATATATTAATTAATTAATTAATTTAATTAAAAGATATTCTATCGATAGGGATATTATCTCATCCTATTATCTTATAGTTAAAAGTATATTCTTAAAATCTTATGTTAATATATATAGGTATCGGCGACGGACGAATATATAAATCCACGTTACGATTAATCGTGATATTTTTTACGTTTTTGTTCCATTTATCAAGTATTATTATAATCGGAATTATAAAATATTACTTTTTTTAACGCGCGTCATTAATGATGTAAAAAAAAATACTACTGTAGTAAAACATGTTACTACTTTTCACGTCGATTATCGTATACATTATAAATTATTCTATTAAATAAGTTCTATTATTCTATTAAATAAGTATATTCTACGAATTAAAATAGCAATTTTAAAATCATTATTTCACACTTCTATTCATCTACTCATGTTTCTATATCTGCGAAGTAAAAATTGTTCCTTAAAAATGGATAATGTTCTACAATAACCATACTCCGAGGATTCTTTGGAAGTTTTCAAGATTGAAACGAAACGTCAGCTAAAGAGTCAAGGGTTGAGAGATTGAGATTGGTGGGCTACTCAGTGCTCGGGGATCTAATTTTCTATGGATGAGGGAAACGCGGGGAGAAGAGACGCGAAAACTCGTCGCGCGAGAGCTGTCGGTGTAAAACTGGCGGAAGGCCGCCACTGCCGCCGGCCGTTACGCGAAAGTTAGAAGTTAGTTACACGGGGGCGGCCGCCCCTCATCTGCATATCCGTACACCCAACCCCACCTCCCTCCCGCCAACCCGTCGCATCCAGAGTCCCTTTCCCTTCTCTACTTTCGCTTCCGAGTCGCTCCGATCTTCCTCTAACCGGCGTGCTGCCACCACAAGCTGCTCAACAAGTGGTTCTTCGGTTTAGCGCCCAGCTTAGCGCTTCTTTAATTTTCGTTGCCCTCTTCTCTTCGCAGCTTTCTCGTAACTTCATTCCTTCATGTCTATCGCGAAGCACGTTGTCCCTCGAGCAGAGAGAATGCAGTCGCATTACTGGTTTAATATAAACCGCTTTTCTTGTCGAATTCTTAATTGCGTGTGTTTTGTGAGAATTAGCGTGTTTACGTGTCGTTTAGAAATATGCTAAATCTTTTCAGCGCTATAATTTCGATCTATATCACACAGCTTAAAAACGGACCATTCGGTCGTGCTGTATTCTAATAAGCAAATCGACGATACAAAGTTTTCAAACTACAGTTCCTCAAACTGTAATCATATTGAAGTAATAGAGCGTACTTTGCCTCATGAGTAATAATAGAATCTGAACGGAAGATATAGAGAAAGCAAGGGTTGTGTCATTTCGAGTGCTTCATAGGGTGACTTCTCACGCGAATGGCAGACACACATTTGCATGCCTGATGAGCATAATAACGAATAATGCTCTCCAAGTACAGGAGATGTGAATAGGAGGAACGACCGTTTTTCGGAGGATAAGATGCCAAGGAAGCATGAGAAATCGAAGACAGAGAGGCGAGCTTTCTAAGCACGAGCGATTGTGCAGCACCGGTGAAACTCTTTTCTCAGCCCGTTCCGCCCCGAAAAACCAAAACACAAATAATATTGTACGTGGAATGGCACACCGCAATGGGGAAAGGGTGGCGCTCGGCACCTTCATCGGGCTATTTAGGACGAAAGGAAGAAAGGGTTCTCCAATAGTGCGAGGATATCTGCATACCAATAGTATAATGGTAATTAGGGATGCACCGTTAGAGGCATTAGAAGCAGCACTCTCTTTCCGCCTGCTTGTGCTGCCGGTGCTTTTGCGTCCCGATTATATTCTCTGTTAAAGAAGAGACCGAATCTCTGAGAGCGTCGGAGAGTCACGTTTTCTCGCTCTCTCCTTCTTTTTCGGATGTTCTTCCGCATGTGTATCAAGTTAACCCGAAAAAGTTGATACCACTCGAGAAGAAGAGTGTCACTATACCTGCGCTTATGGTCGGCCCACCCATTGTCAGTTACTTTGCAAACTTTCTCGTAAAACGAGGTTGCGGTATATTTGTGGCGCCGATTATTCCGTGCTCTGGGCTGCCTAGTCTGAATCTTTTACGTCGATCGATCGTAACGAGCGTGTATAACTCGAGACCCATTGAAAGTGATCAGACTATTATCTGATGTTTTACTGAACTTATCTTCGTTACGACATCTCTCTTTGACAAACTTTTTCAATATGCGCGAGATTAAATTAATCGAATGGAATTATATTGTTTTCTCCTTGTTTTTTTTTTTCCGAATGATACAACTTGAACGAGAGAAAGTATTATAATTATTCGAATTATCATTGTTGAAATTAATACGATTATATTGTTACAAAGATTCTTTTCATGTAGTTTTTTCACGTTCCTTTCAGAGATAAATAATCACAAGAAAAAACTGCTATATGTACATTAATTAAGTGCAGTTTGTTTAATCCTATATCTTTCTCGAGGGTGTTTAACTTATGCATGGAACGTCCGGAATGTTTGCGCTTAATGGTAGCCATGTCGCTTTTGACACACTCGTCAAAGTATTCTTCGCCGCATACGCACACAGACACGCAAGTGTACACACAGCATTGCCGCGATCTTCCAAACCGCCCCTACTTCTGCCCCCTCCCCCTGCTTCGAGCACACGTGACACTCGCACACATCGATTCCTGGATGTGTGCTTTCTGGTCGTCAGAGCGCATGCTGCACTGCGCACAATTCCTACCACCCCATCCACCCACTTCCACCGCCGTACCTCTCTCGCCATCCCGACGTTCTCGCCCCCGACTCCAAACTCTTGTGCAGCGCGCCATGCAACCCCCTAGGAGGCGACTCTTATTATTTCCATTTTTCCAATTCGGTTGGGGGGCGGGAAGCGAGCGTGCAACACACTCCCCCCCACCCCCTTCTACTTCCTTGCCGCCTTCACTCCCACCCTTCGGACCGTCTCCATCACCCTCTTACTTGCACCCCCTCCTCAGGTGGCCGGCCGAAGGAAAAATATCTATATTTATCTGTTTCTTCGCGGGCTACGTCTCCCTACCCCCTTTTCGCTCCTACCCCCGTGCTCCCTTCTCTCCGCAACTTTACTCTCCGCTTCCACCTTCGAGATTCTCTCTGTCTCTCGTACTTTCTTTCTTTTTCTTATTCCTCTGTTTCTTTCTCCTTCTTACTTCCATCTACCACTTCTTACCGCGCCGCGGCGCCGCGCGTCCGCGAGACTGACGGAGAGAGAGAGAGAGAGAGAGAGAGCGCGAGCGAGCGGGCAGGCAGAGGAGGGTAAGACAGACAAAGAGGGTAAGTGGGAGTGTGAAGGCAGAGGGGTAGAGAGAGGAAAAGGAAGTAAAAGACGGAGGCTACTACGACGACGACGACGACGACTACGACGACGACGACGTCGACGACGCCGGCGGCCACGGCGAAGCGTGCGCGCCTTTCTTGGCCTCAAGTGCGAGAAAGAGAGACCGAGGAGGAAGGAGACGGCGGTAGGAGGAGGAAGGATAGAAAGGGAGAGAAGGACGGAGAAAGAGAGCGCCGAGCTTCCGCTTCCTTATGCTCCGCCGCGGACTGCATCAACCAGTCGCGCGGTCGCGCTCACATAAGAAACTGGGATTCGAGAGGCCGACCCCCTTCTCGAGTCAGCGCGCGGTTCCGCAAAAGCGGAAGGAAACGAACGGTTACCGACGAGTGTACGTCGCGCGGTCATCGCGAGGCCACTCGTCGTACGTCTAATAAAGTAAGAAAACACGTACGTGCAACGTGGAAGAAGAAATTATCCGCGCTCTACCAAGGCTCGAGCACGACTGACCGAACGTTTACCCCCACTACTATTCTAGCGAGCGACGTGAGCGAGTCGAACGTCGTCAGCGATTTACGAGGGGCCCTGTAGGGCCCGTTGAATCGGGCCTAAGCCAAGGCTCGCCGGTGCCCATCGGCTACCCTCGGCTCGACGACAGTCGCGTCATTCACGCCGATGATGAAGAGAGGGGGGCCGTGCGGCCTCCTGAACGAGTTCCACGAATACATCACGATGACGCCGCCGGAAATAACGGAGGCTTAAGGGGATGTTACTCGATGCCACTTCGCGCCATCGAGGAAGATGTTTCTGCTCCTTTCAGTGCTTCCTCTTCCTCCTCTTCTTCCTGGCGACGGAGAGATCCGACCAGGTGGAGGAAGGCGAGTTTGGGGAGGATGCTGCATGTTCTCATTGAGGGACAAATCTTAACGAAGAGGAAACAGCATCGATGTTAATGTCATGAAAACGGGAGAGATCCCAGATGATCAACCAAAGTTCCTATTTTTCACGTGTTTTAGCCCAAAGATTAGAAAATTAAGGGAGCGACAATTAGTGGGAAGTAAGGGAGGCGGAAAGAGAGAGGGGAAGAAGGAAAGAAGAGAAAATCGAGATGACGCATGTCGAAACCTCGTGTCTACGACGAGAATGGAGCCTCCCGCGCTAATTAACCAGCCAATTAGAAAGCCCGCGGCCATGCGTAATGAGCTGCGCGCGCAAAAGTTCCTAAATGCAACGCGGTCCTTTTTCCTTCGAATTCGCGCCGGTCACGAAGCACGCGGCGCGCACTAATAATATAAATTTAGATACACTAAGGAAACGAAAACCTCCTCCTCGGCCGTATTGATTACGACTGCGTTCGAGATTATAAGAGAGTGTGATCGAAGCGGTGGAGAGCAGGTGGAGAGAATAAGGAGCGCTTTAGTCTTCGATACTAGTCCGCTAACAATCATAGTGATAGTATAATAATACCATTAGAGATTAATTGTACAACAGCGAAGAGCGCCTTCTCTGCCGAGAGAGGGAGAAGGTGAAATAAATAAGCAACGTACTTGTGTCTTATGGCGTCCGATTACGCCAACAGGCAATAAAAACAGGAGACTCAAGGCGCGTACGAAGACGAGAGACCCGTCGCGATCGAGGGGAGACACATTTTCCCTATATCCTACCCCACGCACAGAACCACGGTGCGTGGAAGGGAATTCCTTTTTTTCTTTTGAGACAGCATGGAATCTGCGTATGGACACGCTCGACTTCGGAAGCTGACCTTGTAGCTCTTTAAGCAGTTTTTAACCGTACATTAATGTGCCACGTGGGCTCTTGAAGCAATTTCACAGACCGCGCGCATCGCGCGGTGTTTTTATCCTCTTAACCGAGTACGAAGTAACTAAATAAATAAATAGAAGGTTTACGGAATATATATAAATAAATAAACAAATAAATATATATATATATATATACACAATTTAAGAACCTATTTAATTATATATTCCTATATACATATACAAGGAACACATGTACAGGTATTTTACTAGGTCCTTACGATTTTGAAACTCACTTTCGTTGAAATAGAGAGAGAGAGAGAGAGAGAGAGAGGCGAAAAGCGAGATTCGCTGGAGACCAAAGAAAAGGGATACTTTTCGTGTGTTTTGAGAAAGCCAGAAAGATATTTTTCACTGCGTCGAAACAGTGTAACGAGAACGGCTAAAATGTCCACGATGAGTGTCGTCTCGAACTCTTCCGTCGAGGTGGACTCCGATTCCTCTAACGATGTGTCGAGCAAGGACGACAGCAGTGCCGAAAGAAAATTTATCCTACGCAACGAGCTGTATAGCAGTCTGCTGGCGAGCGCGTTAGGCAAAACCGTACTCAACAGGCATCTCAATTTCAAAGAGCAGGGGATTAACTTCAATCTAGCATCCCTGAAGGACAACTTAAACGCGCTCGGTGCATTGAAGGAGTTGAAGGACTTGAAGGGCTTGACCGTCAGCAGTGTGCCTGCCTTTCCAAGAAACTTAGCCCTTCATCGGGAAGATCACGATGAGGTTGGTTAGAGACTGGACTACTGAGAAATATTTTTACATTGTCGTTGCGTTGTTTGCGTGGTTAAATTTCCATTACATAGGAAGCATAACATTTTTACGGCAGCTGGCATTACGTTTTGCAAATTATCAAATTTTTCGCTTTAAGATTTAGATTTAATATAGATATATAAAAAGGAAAAAATTAATACGCACTGTTACGTTAAAAAAGGAGAGGTTGGAGCGGACTAATGAACTGAAATTTAATTTAATAACTCTTTATTTATATATTTATGTTTGCTTTTATTTTAATTCCTGCTGAAATTTAATATACCATCATTAGTGTTAAGATAGAAAATAGAGTTAAAACTTTCCTTGAAAAGTTACTGTAACGTACGGTTTAACGAACGTCACGTGGGCATATAGTACTCGTGGTATATTAGGAACATATAAACGGAAGTGGAGGAGCGCCAAGTATCAAATGGGAGAACGTAGACGATGTCGCCAAGGATCGTGGGGATAGTTAGCGAAGAGTTAAAGGCCGGTTGACAGGTCGGCGAAACTGTTTGCGAGATAAAGTGCGTTCTAACGTGGCTGGCGTTTGTTGCCGGTATAAGTTGTCAGTTAAAAAGTTAGAGCATAGTTAGTGGCAGCGAGTTTTCGCGTAACGATGGTATAAAATACGAGGCCGAGTCGTGATTTCGCTTGCCCGTATAATACTCTATTTTCTTAGTTCTTCAAACATTCGTCCGATATGTTTTGCCTCTGGCTTGATAATGTTTCATTACACTCGGGAATTGCTTGCCTTGATTTAGACTTGTGATGGCTTTATTTAGATATTGTTTGCGTGATTGTAAAACTGGAAAAAAATCTCGACTAGTAAATATTAAATATTAAAAAATTATTACGCGCGAGATAGAAAGCAGCGATTAATTAGAGCGTAATTTTGGTGACTCAGTGAAAATAAGTTGAAATATAGAAAGTTAAAATGTGAGATTAAAGCGATTCAGTTAAAGTGAACTTTTTATTTAAAAACTGATTAAGCATTTAATACCATTAACAGTAATTGCTACTTATTATACTGTTTTTCACGTTTAAGTGCTAATACATAATTTTTAAGTGGTAGTTTATATCTTTGTTACTTTAAATAAAGATGTAAACTTAATTAACTTTTTAAAAGTGTATCTTAATTAATACTTGAACGTTTTTCTGTTATAATTTATTAATTTGCTGCAATTGTAAGCGCGCTGTCGGCTATTTCCTGTTGCTTCTTTTTGCTTTTGCCCGAGTTACAGCCGTGAAGGAACTTTTCTTGGCACGATTATCGTTTTGGCTCGCTTTAGTCGAAGCTACGGCGATTCCTGACCTAAATCCATAAACATGCACCTGCGTGCTTGCCTCGTTTCAATTGTACAGAGTTTATCGGTTTCGCAATACTCTTCATGAGAATCAATTCTTTATTTTATTTAATCGATCAATTTATTTACGGCAACGAATTTCCATTATGGATTATAGCTTTTCATTGTAATCTCGTAATATCTTTTTATTATTACGGAGAGAAATTGCATAGATTTAATTGTTTTGTAACAGTATAGGAAAATTTACTTAAAGTCAAACATTTTCGACTTGTATGATACAACGATAAAATAATAACGAACGTATTTATTATTGTTTTTATCACGTTTATGCTATCAATCACCAAACTTTTTGTTAGTAGCCAATCACAAATTAATTACTTTTCAAATTAGATTCTATGATATCCGAAGTTTGTATTAAGCCTAGAGAGAAAAATGTTACGGGCATCATATTGCGTGCCCGAGAACATGTAATTAAGTTAGCTCTCGCAATAATGAAACGCATCCATCCCCCTTTGGGACTCCCTTAAGAAATAACACCCCTGGTTAAGCTCTGGGGGAAGGCTATTCGAGAAACTAATAATCACGCTTGCGATTCGTAACACGTTTTTCTCACGATGCACCGCTGCGCGAACAATTAGCAACTTCAATCCAAAGTCCCCCTTAATTAACGATTTACCCCGATTAGTTTGCTATGCCACGGAGAGTCGAGATTTCACTTGGCGAGAAAAGAGACGGTAGGATTAAAACCCGATTATTCCGAGGTCATTTAAAAAGTATGAATATGTATATTTTATTGGAGATTTAAAAGGAGAGGGAAAGAGAGCGTAGTAAGAGAGAGAGAGAGAGAGAGAGAGAGAGAGAGAGAGAGAGAGAGCGAGCAGGACATGGAGATGTAATGTAGAACGCTGTAATATAAATATTAAAGAGACAGAAGGGTTCTGCTTATTCGTAAACTTAAATACTGCTCTAAAATTGATTGTAATTGATTTTTTTTAATATTTGAAGAGATAAGTTCTCATATTTAATCCATCGTTTGTGCTTGTGAGAGAGATTATTCATATTAAATATAGGAAATGAGTGCTAATGATATTACTGAATTTCAACGCAATTTTATTCGACGATATGAAATTTTCCGTTCGAATGGAAACGGATAATGTGGAGCCGATATCGCGAAGAAGAATCGTGAGAGCATTCCAGTAGCAAAAGATGATTTCAGTTGCATCTACTTTTATAACCACCGTGCTCATCGCTCCTGCATTCGACGACGTATCGATTGGATATCGCCCGACGTACGTTTTCTCTTCTTTGTCTGGGGCTATGAATTTCTTACGACGTCTCTTGCGGTCGATAGCGCCGCGGATCGGTATAATTACACTCGAATTTGCAAATGTGTACGTGTGTTGACCGTTATACACATATAGAATCGTCTATGCGGTGTGCAACGGTTAGATCTCTTTACGACGTGTTTGTAAAAGCTCAAGTTCCAAAATACGAATACTTCTTCTCTTGGCAAATATTAGTAAATATTAAAGAATTAATAGCTAAAAGAAGACAATACTTTGTTACATGTATACGTGACAAAATTGTAACGAAACAATTGAATATGATCGATATATATAAATTTTGTCATATTTATATAACATAATTGTGTATCTACTTGTACTTTATCGTTTAATTTAGTACCTATCGTTTGAATTACAAGAGCTGAAAAAGTATACCTATATAAAACGAGAGTTTAGGTATTTTGACGTCAAATATATTTTCTCCGACTTAATACTAGCCGATTCATCGATCAATTTATTAATGGACTAACTCTTCTCGCGCACTCGATCATGAATACCTAATGTTGCCTCACCGCTCACAGACGAGAATGAACGAGTTTAATAAAATCACCGTGATTATATAATATGCATGTGGAAGATTTTTCCGGTCTAAAATCTTGTATCAATTTAAAAAAGGAGCCGACTCGCGCAATTAATTATACTTGGAGCAATCTTAACATTTCTGGAGATACGACGCAAAAGTTCCTTTCAAAGTTGATTATTTTTACAATGTTAAATATTTATATGTATGAAGCAAAAATAAAATACTTATTAATATAAATAATTTGAGAAAAAAACATTGAGATAAAAAATTTTATTTGGGTACATTTATTTTAGCAACGCTCTCTGAGGATAAATACAATTTTTTAGGTTATTGTTACGAAAGAAAGAATAAGAGTATCGAAAGTAATTGTACTATTTCGAATACATACAGGCTCGTAACGAATTTATATTTTGTTTTCTTTACAGAAAAATTCATTTGCGTGGTCGGAGGGTGGTGAAGAAGGTGGCGGTGGCGGCGGTGGAGGTGGCGGAGGAACGGGTGGGACCGGAACAGGTGGTACGGGTCCTGCGACCACCGGTGGCGGCGGACTGGCCCATTGGGTCAGTGTTATGGCGGAGCACATTCACAATCCGCATTCAGCCACTGGCGTCGGTGTTCACCATCAACAACAATCCCCACCTCAACCGCCTTACCCGTGGAACAATGGCCTTTCCAGTGACGTGAGTACGCTCTTATTGCACCCAGTCGATTTCGTATACCTATGCTAAAAACTATGTCAAAAAAATCACTAAAAATTTATTTTCATTTAATATTTTAAATTATTACTGAGTCAGATGCGAGAAGTATTCTATTTCTTTTAATGTTGCGCAGCATAATCGAATATAACGATTTCAGTAATTCTTAGAAAAATAATAATTACAGTAAAATCTGAAAACAAATAATATATTTATATGTTCGAACAACATTGGTTAATCATTGTAATACAAAATAATTTTTCTTTTTTAAATGTACCGTATAAGAAGATTATAAATACACAATTGTCTAATAATTGGATGGCTATAGTGGAAAAAAGAGATTTTTTTTAATTAGCTTTTTGAATCGCGTAGTAACATTTAACAAGTATCATAAAATTTTCAATTTATTTCTCTGTAATCTTTATGTTTCTCGCGGATTCGACGAAAGCTGCAGTCGCGACAAAAAGATATACGACAAAAAATTCAAAAGAAAAAGACAGTTAGAGAGGAATAGAAGGAAATAAGGAAGAGAAGAAGGAACGTCGCCTGAATTAAATATGGCCGGAAGAAAGACACCGTTAAATGCGCGATGCAACGGTACCAAAGCTTTGGAAATGGTAGAAAAAAAATCCCCGTCCCCGACATTCTCTCTTTTTTTTTTTTTTTTTAATGCGCGGTGTCAGCGGGACGGAATACGCTACCCCTGTTTTGATTTTATTTTTTTTCTTTCACCCTTTTGCGTGCTATCTCCGGACGAGAATCCTGCATAATTTAGACGAGACTGGATTAGAGGAGATTGTCAAGAGAGGAAGAGACAATGAGTGTGAAAGAGTCGGGAAGGGGTGAAGTAGTAAAATCGAAATGGAAACGACGGGGGTGAAAAGCAGGACGGGATACAAACGACTCGAAAAACGACGGCGAAAAAGGGCGCCAAAAAGGGTTGAAGATCGCTTTACATAGCGGTGTTCTTTCGTTGGGTTCCATCTCGAGATAAAAAAAGGAGAAGAAAGAAAACAAATAGACGGAAGCGCGAAAAAAAGACTTTCGGGGAAGAGGGAAAAAAGCGTGTATGCGCATTTGCGCGAAAAGGAATGAATAAGAGAGGAGAACGAATAACGGAAAAAAGTAGTTGCTCATTTGAATCGATAGTGGTGGTTATGTGGCGTTTTTCTTGCGTTAATCAGGTAACAGTTCATTTATGGCGCGATTTAAGAGAGGATTAATGAAAGAATCTAATATCAGAGTTTTTAAAATAGTAAAACAAAGAGAAAGAATTTTTTAATCTTATAGTTTTTGCTAAGCTCTCTCTCTCTCTCTCTCTCTCTCTCATTCAAGATGTACCTACTACATTTTTTATTATTCGGTGAGATCATTGTCTGCAATTATGGCATTCGTAACATTATTATAATTGCGCTCCCATTACTGAAGTGAGATCATAGAGAATCCTCGATCATAGAGGACTCGTTTGTTTTTCTTGGACAAGAAATTAGGGTGCGCCTTCTATCTTCGTACGGTGCGAAAAGGACCAGATTTGAATGTGAATAGAAGCGGCAGACATCTCGAGGACGCTCTTTATCGGTCGTAGAACCTGCAGCACGCGGAAGAGTTATCCCGAAGCCTCGTTTATCCTCTCTCTTTGTTTCTTCTTCTCTCTTTCTCTTCTTCCGTTGAGGGCTCACCCGGTTTTTGTCTATGGTTATGGGTGCCCGCGCGGGACCCACGCCGTGGGTCTATCGCAGAGGCCTCGGGAAAAAACAAGGAACTACGACAACGGGGGGATGATTTAAATAATCCGCGGCATGCTAATGTCTCTGGCATTCTCACGGAACACCGTCCGTGAAAGTTCTCGAAGGGGAGGGGGCGATAGTTTGGGAGAAAAGAAAAAGAATGAACGTACAAGACAATCAACCAATCTGCATACGATGCATACGGGCGAGAAAGAGTACTAGTAGTACCCCTTGGCGTCTCTCAAGGGGATGATCGCGTTATCTCGGTGAACGACTTGTGACCAACGGATTGTTGATTGAAATTTAACCGTTAGAGCACAATAAAAATCTCGAAAAAATTCCCGTTTGCAACTAAAATTAGGTAATAGCCATTAGAACCATTGAAAAATGTTACAATCGATTGAAGAAACGTTCACGCTACCGATAATAACCGTCGAAAGCTGAGGGTAAACAAAACGTCTCAGTAGCGGTATGTCAGCGCAATGCGGCGTCGTGTGCGAAATCGGTAACACGTTTTCGGAGGTTGTAATCTGTCGTCGGTTTTGCCCAGCGGGTGGTCAACCCTTTTTCCGGGCTTTTTTACGCCTGCCCGACCATAATCCCTTAAAACGCTTAGAGGCGTTCTTTAGGGTAATTTCTTCACGGTGAAGAAAGGGCGCACCTCATCCGACGGGTCCCGCATCGTTTTATTCGGCAAGATGCAAAACACCTCTCGTACCCCTCTCTCCCGCCTCCGAAACGGCAACTGAAATCATCGTTCTTTGCGCGAGAATCCTTGGCCTTGCGCGGAACACCACCCCTGACGAAGATTATGCAAAAGAGGACTCATCCATTCCTTTCTTTTCCCTCCTTCGTAACTATCCTTCACCTTTGCCCCCTCCCCCCTCCCCTCTCCTTCCCCTCCTTACCTCCGCGAAAGTCCCCCCGTTGTCCTGTTTCTTGTTTCCCTTATTTCTTCTCTCTCCCTCTCTTTCGTCATTTTCGTCCCCTCGACACGGTAGTAGTACGAAAATTAAAATAATGGTTCCCGCAACCCCTGCTAGCATTTTTTTACTTCTTCGATCGGCTTTTTCTGCATGTGCACCTTCAACGCGGCAACGACAGCCGGCATGCAAATCGTGCGCAACGGGATTTTTGTCTCCGTTCGGAGAGACAAAAAAAAAAGGAGCGGAGAGAAGTAAGGCACGGTTTATTGTCTCGGTATACCAGGACCGTTCGTTAAGGGACCGGTGTCGAAATAAGATTTTTTTTTATCTCCGCGCACAGAATGCCTCTAGATGACGAAGCCGTGTCTGCTATTGGCTAATGAATTTCTGGGGCAATGTGCCGCGATGAAATGAAAAAAAAAAAAGACGGGACTAACGTTCACTTCGTATTGAACAAAATGAAACGGTGAAACGGAAGTTTCACGATGAAGCAATTTATATCGCGTCATCGTATAACGATATTCCGATGCAACAATTTTTTGTATCTATTTTAGCATTTCATATAGAATAGATTTTTTTATACATATAACAACGTACGTCATCAAGTGATTCTTGTACAATTTTTTCGGATGGTTTTTTTGTAACTATAGTATTATTTTTTTAATAAAAATTATTTTGATTAATATTATTAATATATTTTTATTAATTAGGAAAAGAGAATTATCATATTGTTATTCATGATACAAATTTTATGTTTTTATTTTATTTTTTGTGTGTTAGATCAATATATATAATATTATCTAATCTCTTATTTTATAAAAGTGATTGAAAATCTACTTCAACTATATATATTTCTAAATGATCTTCTATTATATGTTTGAAAACAAATTTTTTGTATTCTTTTACAATTAGATTTCTCAGTTAAGTATTTATCACGTCATCGGCAACACTGTTTCTTAAAAATCACCTCTTTACAACGCAGTAGGTAGATGTTACATTCGGTTATATGTACAATAGAAACAAAGATATGAGGTCGTGCAATTCATGCATCGGCCTAACACCGAGTCCTTTTTGGTGGCGGTGTCACAACATTTGGGCTCAGGATAGAGTTATGGCCGTCCTTTTGCCGTACTTTTCGGCGTACCGATTCTCTCCTGGTTCCCGTTTGTCGTTTATATCCTTGTTCGTCCAAGTGGAAGACATTTTCTGCGAATTTCAACCCTTCACACCACGTATTGTCGGAGCAATGAGTTTGCTATCCGTACGTGACTATTTTTATTGTGAAATTACATTCGTGGAAATCTTACTCATATGACGCATGTTGTACGTTCTTCTCTATATTTTTATATTTTATATTTACATATATAATAGGTATATACAGATATATAAATCTTGTACATTTAACACAATTGCTACAATTAATTTTATCTACGACAAACATTGTAGAAGAATACATTAGAAGGTATATATTTTTAAAAAAGTTATATATAATCGAAGAGAAAAGCAAAAATATATATCAACTTTTTTTTTGTTGAGGTATTTTTTTCACGTTACCATATGATTATTTTTTTGAAGTAACGGTAAAAGACCGGCAGCATGAAAATCGCGGCTGCGTTTTTAGAGGATCGTGTCCCAAGAAACGTGACTAAGAATCCATCGCGAGAATGTACCGTTTTCCATGAGGGTGCACCGTTAAAGGGTTAAAGAAAAAAAAAATTAGCACCCGTTCTATTAGGACAGGAGAAAAAACAGTGTCGGGTGCTTCCGGCGAAGACGCGAACATTGGCATCGGATGCCCGCTCCCGGAACCGATTCGGATGAAAAAACCGCATATAGTTTTTCGACGGGCTCGGGGTGGCCGCCCTAGGCAGTACCGTAGAGAGGTGCGTATGCAGATGATCGTGAATGTCAAGTAACAAAGGGCCCATAGTCTCACGCTATTGTGCCGTGGCAGGTAAGATAAAAGTGGCTGGCCCATGGGCCCTGTAGATCCCCACAACAACGTGGCTGCACCCCGAAAAACGCACTTATACACGCACAAACAGGACGGCCGAAGAGATGTCGGGTGACCCGGTCTAGTAGACCAACTCTTGATGTCTCTTTAATTTTTATTAATGACAGCGAATTTGAATTTTTGCATCGGTGATATGGGAACCGCGTGCGGGACGTTCTTGGAGGGGAGATTGTCAGGTATGAGAGGCGGACGTACGTACTGAGAGCACGTCGTAAGTCGCGTACGTGACCGTGGCCCTGGGAGCCGCGCTTAAGGGAGATCCTCGTCCTCGTCATCGATCATAATTATCCGCTTTCGTACTTCGTTGATCCGCGCCGTAGCGACAGGTGAGGATTTTTGAGATTTTCCTTGCATCTTTCAGACGCGAAATAACAGCCACCGGGCCGTTTGGCAAACGTGGCGCAACATAAAGCAGCTATTGTTCATTTTAATGCATTCGCGTATTTTCGTTTTATACATTAAACATTAAAAGTTAAAACGTTTTATAAATTTAAAGTAATTTAAAAATTGAAATTGAATTATAAAATTAAATTTAATTTTTTAATTGAATAGATTCAATAGATCATGTGCGCAAAATAATTGAAAATTATTGCTTCTGCTTTAATTGCTTAATAAACTTTCTATTTTCTGCATTTCCTCTACTAATCTTCACGATTAATTTTTGATAGAAACTTATTTATATACATATTTTTTCAAATCATTTTATACGTGTATAATACGTATATGTAAGGAAGCATAAATTAATAACAAATTTAACATATACCTCATTTAGGTAGGCTTAAAGAAATTTAGAATGCATTTATGCATATATACAAAAATAAACAGAAGTGTCTCATTCATTTCGTATGACATGATTTATTCAGTAAAATAATTTAATTTTGAAGCTCAACTTTAATGTTGTTATTTTTATACGTATATAATCTAAAGTATAATATCAATATATTTTTCTATGGTAGCATTTTTAGTTGTCAATGAAAATTATCTTATTTGCGCAAAATTAATTATTTTTAGGATTAAATTTATTTACTGAAAATCTCGCTATAACTGCGATCTATTCGCAGCAAGTAAAATTGTTGATCTCGTTTTTTTCAAGGATTTTATGTGCTATTAATAGTCGTCTTTGATTGATGTTACCAACAAGTGACGAATTATCCGCCTTGCGCGATTAAGAAATCGGTTTATTGCGATGTATCTGAGATGAATGGTTCATACGTACGACGGCATGAGATACTAAAAGGAGGCAATTAATACGTCGCGCATCGTCGTCTCTTCAAAAGTAACGCGCGGAGCAAAGGGCGCCGCGAAGAAACAGAGGGACTAGTGTTTTCAAAGGGCCACGTGTTTTTTAATGACGACTAGCAGACACCATCGCGTTTACGTTCGATCTCGATCGTGATATTTAAAAAAATATTACGTCCTGGGAAATCGTTCATGCGACAATTTTCAATTGCAAAGTCGAATCAGGTAAAATTCTTTTTACATGCAAGATTAGATTTATAACTTTTGATAGAATTAAAGTGAACTTTTCTTAGAAATTATTTAATACCCTGTCGGGATGGCTTAATCATCAATATAAAGTATCTCAGCAATTAAACTATGAATTAAATATGTGTTAAAAAGTTTATTAAATTAAAAAGTTTAATATCATATCAATCACGAAAGACGATGTCATTATCTACTTGTATTTTTGAAGTTTAATATTGTCAAAGGAGAAAAGACTGATTATCAAATATAAAGATAAATACCCTAATTTCCAAGTTAAATATAATATTTAAATGTAAAATTTTTGCTAATAAAAAATTAATTTGATTAATACCACATAAAACTTGAAAGATAATGCTACATCTATAGCACATTTTATACATATCATTTACATATTTATAGTTATGGAATATTTGCATAGAAAAATTCGAAAGTAAAAGCATTGTTTAATTGGATAAAAGTTTGATTAATTTGAATAAATATAATAAAGAAAACGTTTGTATTAATTATCACAGCAAATATGTATATTGAGAGAAATCATAATTAAAGACAATAATCTATAGTTGCTCGATTAAACTTTCAACTTATCATGATTACATTTTGCGGGAGATTCTCGAAGAAGTTTCAATTATGTGTCGAAAAAATTCGACCACAAATTTCAGTTTTACATTTATTTTTAATTGTCTAGTAATTATTAAGGACGGACATTATAAAATCATATGCTTTCATGATTTATGCATCACAATCATCTCAAAAGGGTTAACAAACAGAAAGGAATAGCGAAAAATGTTACAAAAGTCGTCGGTCGACCAGATATTTGGAACTGAAGGATAAAAGATCGAGTGGAAATATCAGAATCGATATTTGACCTGGCAGAACGGAGTAACAGAAAGGAAAGAAAGATACGGAGTGAGGAAAGAAAGAAAGAACAATTTTTTGAAGAAATATTGAGCTTCAGGAACAGCAGCTATCAATGTTGTCGCCATCTTTTTTCATATTTGACGAATTTTAAAAGAAGTTTACTGACGAAAAATCTAAGCCGTAGAAAAAAAAACGAAAGAATGAAAGAATTCACAATCAGTATGTGTTTTTTTTATGAGACACATACATGTATATCTAAGTTAAAGATTTATATATAAAATATTGATCATTAACTGTTAGTCTTTATCTATTCAAGCCATAAAATCAACAATCTTCCATTGAACAAACTTCCATTGCAATCAAGTCAATTTTGTGTCTAGGAATATATGAATTAACATTAATAGTCTTTTAAACGCTCACGAAAATACCGATTCGTAGATAACGTCGTTGAAAAAGGAATAAAATAAATATTGCATTAAATTTATCCTCAACCTGCAGCAGTTAACAGAATCAATGCGATTTGGCTTGCTTTTGCCAGTAAACAGGTCAACTAGGGTCACCAGGTTTTATTTTCGCATCTTTGATTAATGATTAGAAATAGAGTGAGAGAGAAAGGAATTTTGATTCTTTGATTATAAAACAATATATTTATTATATTATATATAAAATATATAAAGGATAAGGGAGGAAGAAAAAGAGAGAAATTGACTGAATGAATCGTTTTATTTATTATGGAAAGAAAGAGGGACAAGGGAAAGGAGAGAGGACGCACATTATTTCTGTATGTACGTGATGTGTAAAGTTGCGTCTTTTCGTGGAAGTTGTTTATTCTCCTAAGTTTCAATTGGCGTCAAAGCTCTTAGAGGCTGCAGAATTAAGGGCAATGGTTCTCAGTTGTGCGCATCCGGGATTTCTGCCGTCAAGTGTTGTCCTCGAGAATACAAGCTTCAAGTACAGCTCTTAGCCTAAGATCATCGCCTTCAATAACGTCATTTTATCCTACGGAGGACCGGTGCTCGGGCGATTCCTTCGATACTGCAGAGCAATCGAGAATATTTTTATAAAGTACCGACCGCACGCAGAGAGTAGAGGAAGTCGCGGGTTCGTTCTTCGTCCGATGAAAGCGGGAAAGGGTGGGAAAAAGGGCGGCACTCGTAGAAATAGAAAAAAAAGGAAAAACAGTCCGGGATCGATATTGAACTGCGGAAAAAAGAAGGGCGGGAAAGAACGAAGGTGGAAAAAGGAAGAAATCGAGGAAGGCGAGCCGGGGGCTTTGAGGAACGACAGTATGCTGACGATAAAATGAGATTTTCAATACTTGCCTGGAAAATATTATGGAGATATTCGCCGTTCGTCTAGACGGATGAATCCATTATTTTCGCGGATTATATCAATATTAAGCATTAGCCGATTCCGCGTAAGATCGAATATGCAATATCGCTGGAAAATTATTTCGCTATATCGGCTAACGCGTCACCGAGTATGCGAATTATCTGATTTGTATAATTTTCATATCTTGCAAGAAATCTTCAAATGTCTTTCTTTCCATCGCATAGAGTTATACGTGGAGACCGTCACGAATATTTAAGCTCTCCAAATGTATTTATATATACAATATTTAGACTATTTAAAGCACGGCTATGAAAATTGACTGCCATCCTTTCGTGTTTTTAATCCGTATTTGGAAAAGCAATTAAAGTTAATTAAAATAAAATTTTTAAAATACTGCATTGGACTGCTCAGAGAATATCAGGAATAAAATTAAGCTAAAAAAAGCCATTTTTGGTCAGTAAGGAAAACAGTAACACAATGCATATAAACAATATACAAAGCAGAAATAACATTGTAACATTTGGTTGATAAATCTTGTAATATGACGTTATGTACGTGATAAAACCATAATAACAATGATCACAATGCGGAAATAGTGAAATTTTATTTGTATATGTTTAAAATAAAAGTACAATAATAAAAACGATATGTGGATAAATTGACGCAAAAATGAAATGGATAAATTAACATATTGTTATAATATATTAAAGGATAATTTTTGAAGCTTTATTTGACGTTTGTTACATTAATATTATAAGAGTGGAAAAAAATTTGCGCAAGAGGGCGAGCCAACTTGAACAAAAGATAATATTTTATTCCAAAGATCGTAGAATATAACTTCTTCTGGCTACATGGTGAAAAGGGAAGAACGAACGCCTGGAAATGACGAGCGTACGAAGGAAGAAAAAAACCAAGGAGAAATATCAGGATCGATATTCGACCCGGAAAAAGGAGCAGCGGCAGAATGGGGAAAGGGCAGGCGGGCAGGGGGAGGCGACCAGGGGGCGCTCTACCGAAGGGGTAGCGGCACCGGCGAGGAGGGAGGGAGGGGTCAGGAAGAAAAGTGAGAAAAAGGAAGCGCCGCACATCGCAGAACCCGGGGCTGCACTTTGAAGAAACGTACAATAGCGAAACGCTTCCTCCTAATATTTACAGAAAGACATTCGCGTAAGTCGTAAAAACGTCTCCTCCGAATAATAACAAACAGGACTGCGCTCCTCTTATCTTCCGTTAAAAGTTTATGGCACTGCGCGAACTATTACGGTCATTTCCGTGGCTCTTGGATAAAAAAAAAAAAAAAAAACAGGAAAGTAGATCTCGATAGTTTCAAAAAAGAGAGAGAACGCGCGGAAGAGTAACATGCATTTTTGAAGCTCGGACACTTGTGATTGATCAATCTATCTTTCGATGAAAGCGGCATTAATATATGATGACGTCAAACTAATACAGCCGATTATATATAGAAGTATCTCATGCTGAAATTCTCAATATTTCATATATCTACATATATATGTATACACATTTTCGCACACAGCTCAAACTTCTATAATTCAATTCGTAATACGAAAAGTTGTCCCGATGACACGGATGAAAAGTTTTCAAGTTGGGCTGATGACACGGATAAAAACCATTCTGGCTACCTGACTACCGAGATAATCCTTTCGTGACGTTTCTAATACAGATTCAATGATCATCGATCAATCAGCGCGAGTAACAAGGCGAGGACCGTTTTTCTGCGTGAAAATCGGGTGACGATTTGCGAAGCCATCTTTTTCATGCCTGCAATCAAGATCGATGACCCGTTTGATGATCGTGCGCATTATCGTAATATGTAAAATATATAAAAATGCGTAAATGTGCTATCAATAAAAATAACACTGTATTGATTTAACGAATTATACTTGGAAAATTTGTGATACAGTTTTCTTCAGAAATTAATGATTATTTATTGTTGATTAAAAATTATTTTATATTATTATAATAGATAATACAATTTACAATAATATACTAAAGAATTAGAAATTTATATTTATTACTGCTATTGTTATTTTATTATCTTATTATTTTGTTATTTTGTATTGATAGTTTATATAAGATTTAAATAAAGATTTGCAAAAATAGAGGTAAAGTAGGACGCATTATTTCGTTTATATAAATCACATTTAAAATAATTCCGAAAACGGAGCTCTCTCTCTGGCGCGTTGAATGGCGATTAAAACTGCATCAATGTCCTCGATAACATTTCAGAGTTAATTCAGGCTTCGAGCACCGAGGAAAGGCCACTCGATGATCACGTTATCGTATCAAAAACTAATGAGATTTTACGGGAATCGAAGATTTAACGGACGCGTTATATGAACCACTGTGTTGCCTCAGCATAAATCAGCGGTGTATTAAAGCACTCGCGTCTCGTTTCGACGATCGTTCGATTATCAGCGCCGAGCGAATCTGCTAAATCCGACAGCCGTCTCTGCGAGTGGAATCACGAGTTCGCGCGTATCATTTTACGCTGCACTTCGTGGCAGCAGGTGCCACATTCTCCTCGTCCAGTCGACACCTGCCTGCAGCAAAGATCAGCGAATAAGATCGGCCGCCTTATTCGCGGCCATCGTGCGGAAATAAAAAGCGCGAATCAATCGACGTACGCGATCTTGTTCAGCTCGGGATTCGGTCTGACTACCATACGTCATTATAGGCTATTCGAGTCTCGATTGCGGAAGCGACGGTCTCGCGTTTATTCCGACTCCCGTTATTTAATACATGAAGAAACAGAAGCACGTAGAATTCGTAGAAGAATAGATTGAAACACAATTAAGATTGTTATTATTATTAACATACAACGGTTGCGTGTTGCATCTAAAATAATTGCGCGTTCACTGTTCGACGAACGAAAACGACTCTGCTACAACTTTCGGAATTATTCTCAGTGAGTTTTGATCTTATGGTATCTTCGTATTGATAAATCAAAGCATCATGTTTTGAACCGGGAAAAGGTTCCCCTATTGAATTTCGCAATGCTGAAAATAATTTCTCGTTAGGTCGGCGGCGCGCGTATACGCGTGCGTGTACTTTGATGAGCGCGCGTCTCGTTCGGCCTACAATTAATTCTCGTAACGCGGCATGCTCGCGAAGGGAGAATGAATAAAAAATTGTAAATATAATAACGGGGTTCGTTCGTTGCTCACGATACGGCGGATGCGTATGGAATTTGTATAGCAATACGAAAAAGACCGTAGAGAGATCGTTAAATGAATTATATCTCTAGAAAGGAGATATCCCGCATGTTCTCGATGCACGAAAAATTCAAAGGGTTTCACATGGAAGCTAAAAATCTTGAAGCGCAAGTAAAGCTCTCTTCATCATATATTTTCTCTTATAAATCTTACATTTTATATTTATACGAAACATGCACTCTTGTAAAGAAAACAAGACGTGTTTATAGACTTGTTCATCTACCCGAGCTCGTGTCAAGCTCGTATCATTTCGAAGACTCGCACAATCAGTACGAGAAATATTTAGCGTTTCGAGGACACCCTCGACGCCGAAATCGAGTAGCCACTTGTGTCGTAGTTATCGAGAATAGAGTAGAGGATCATATATGGACGTCATCGCGGCCATTAGAAGTCCCCGATCTCGTTCGCTATGAGCTCCATCAGCCGCCACCGCCGCGTTCTCCTGGAGGGCCTGTTCAAGGGTGTCTCTCCGTTCGGCCGACCCACGCCGCTCCTCTCCGTGAGAAATTCACGAGACAAACGCCCGTCTGTATTCCGACGCTGTTTCTCCTCCTCTTCTTCCTTCTTTGCTCGATGTCGTTTTTGTTACGCGCGCTTACTTCGCGTCTTGATGTGAATAAGACGCAGCGCCGCGTCGCCTAGCGTCAAGTGCTTCCTCCTGGACAGGAAGGATCCTCTCGAGACATCCTCGCGCGTCTTAGGTTCGCCAAGCAAAGCATATCGTACATTTTTGACAACAATCAGAATTAGTCGCTTAAAAACAAGTTAGTTGTTCCGCGTGCGATCGTTACGTTAGTTGCGGATTTTTCTATAGTAATATTTGCAATGGTCATGCATATCCTTATTCCTCGAACGTTATATTTTTTGTCTATCAGATATATATATATATCCACATATTTTTTATTAAAATTTTCAGTAAAAATTAAAATAGTGGAAAGAAGAGATTTTTGGATATTTGGTGGTTGTCTTCAGCTATGTGTAATACGTAAAATTGGAAATAGAAGAGATTACAGATTTTTTAATACATATATTCTAACGTATACGGTATGTCAGTTTCATTTTATTGTTATTGACATAAACTATATTTTTATTATTATTATTATTGATATAGGTTTAAATAGTCAGACTGTGAATTGCCTTTAAATTTTTAAAAATAATTATCATTCTTGATATTGAGAAAATTTTAGTTGTTGAGGGATGCATAATTTTTTGTGTTTTAGTCGTCATGATGCGGTCACCTATGCGTCGCGACGTTGCGACATTACGCCAAGAAATTTGAGAATCAACTTTTTCCATCCTGTCCGTTCCTATGTGAGAGCGAGATTTCCATAGACGATCCCTCGCGCTCGTCGCAATTTTACTTCCTCTCCGTTACCCTCCGGTGGCTGCACATCCTCCCCCCGTCTGGATGCAGGGAATGCACCGTCGAGCGGGCGACGGGGGAGGGAAGAGGGGGTACGAGAAGCGGAGAGACGCGTAGACGGATAAAGGCAACTCGCGGGTCGGGAGGGGTTGAGAGGAGATCGACGGGGGGAGGGTGGTTTAGCGTCTCCGCTATTCCTCCCCCCATCGAGCAGGTCGCGCGCTGAGTGCGCTGGTAAAACAGCCCCTTAAAACGGTTTTACTGCCGCGCACGGGGCGCAACGACGTCTAGACGCCAGGACCGTAAAGTTTGACCTACTCACCCCCGACCGGCCCGCCTCGCTCCGCTTTCGCCTCCTTTACCTCCTTCGCCGCCTTCCCAGCCCCTCTCTCGTCGCTCTCTGTCGCTCTCGGTGTAGCTCTCGCTCCGTAAAGCTCGAGAGACACCAGCCGGTCCCTTAACTCATGTACCATGGACCTTGAGAAGTAGGCCAAAGGGTTGTTCTCCGGCTCTCGTAAACCAGACTTCTAACCTTATAGGGATTGCTTGCGGTTCCTTTTCTTTCAATCTCCCGAGTCTAAAGCAACCATTCGCAACTTGTGACAATTTCATTGAGCGATTGTTTCAGAGATCATAGTTCTGACATAAATTTATTACTTAAGATTGCAAATGTAGTTTATTTTTTATTTACGTAATAAAAATAACAATCGATAAAACTAAATATTTTACACGTTTACTGTTAAACTTTGTAAATTTACAAACTACAATAATAAATATCAGTTGATCTCTGAATGTCTAAACTAAATAAAAATAATAAATTGAAAATATATAAAATTAAGATTTAATTAAATTAATTTAGAAGAAGAAGATTGCATATTTTAATGTGCATTTTTTTTAGTTAATCTTGCTTAATAAAACTTTGATAACAATTTAATTCAGTAACTTGCAAATAATTCTCAATGCATTGAGAATTATTTCTCAATGAAACCGCAAGGATTTTGTAACTTACGCATCATTGACTTTGAGAAACGAAGGGTTGCCTTGCCCTACTGTGCCAATAAAAGGGTCGTAATGCCGATTGACTGTTTCATCCCCTCAGACACTTTGTTTTAGATGGCGATACATCTTTATCGAAGGGAATTTTCATTGAAATCGTTTCCATACCGAAAATATATATTCTGATAGTAACAAATTTTTATTATGATTTTATATTTTTCATTGTTTTTATACATTAATCTAACAAGATACAATAAATAATAAATAACAAAATATTGTGAAATATATTACTGCCTTTGCTTACTACTGAATATCTGAAAGGATATTATTATTGTTAATAGTATTTTTAGATACTGAAATATATATATATATATATTCAATATGTGTGTGTGGTGTGTATATATGTACATATAATATATTAAAATTGATCTTTGCAATACATCTTAAGGAAAAACGAAAAACAAAATTCTGTTTTCTTGTGTCAGTCCTATTGCGGCATTTTATCTATTATCGTTTCTCATCCCTTTTCGCGACTTTAATCCGCGTGAATAGATGAGGAAACTGGGGCAAAGGGTTACCGTGAATAGGGGTGGCTGTAAAGAAAGGGAGAGAGAGAGAGAGAGAGAGAGAAAGAAAGAGAGATCGACCCTTCAGGAATTTCATTTCGACGCGTCTTCACCTACGCGACTCGTTTCTCAACGTATTTTCATTCAAGATGCTATCAGACCCCGTGGCCGCAGTCAAGAACGATCGGTCGAAAAGCGATCGACTATATTTCGCCGAGAAGTGGAATTTCATTCTATCCTGGAATTCTCTCACGAATGCATTTTTTATCGCCAACGCAATCGAAACTGGGTATTTTGGTTAGCGCAACAAATTCCGCGGGACATATTTTTATCGATGAAGTCTCTCGACGATAAATATACGTTCTTATTATTCAAATACTGCTATCTTTTTATAATAAAATTCAATTAAGGTTACTATATATAAATATTAACATAATTACTAATTTTTCGTACATATTGTATTAAAAGTTTTTTATTTTTTTTGCAAATTATAGTAAATACCAAATTTACTTGACTATATATGTTTTTTGAACGTGTTAATTGCCCTTTTAGAATCAGGCACATTAGCGTTAATAAAAGTATATGGTCGTAGCACTTTTTGTGAAATCAAGTTTTTGAAATTACGCTTAAAGGGTGCAACGAAATGTCGACATGCGCGAACGTTCGTCCTTTATGTAAACCGGAAAACTCGGTCAAACGCAAAGTTGGACCTAAAGGGAGTCACGTGGCCTTTTTGAAACCCACGGAGTGTTTCCACGGTTCGCAGAATTTCCGAGAGCGTTCAAGTATCCTGGGACCTTTTAGCGTTAATTGCAATTTTTTTTCTGATTTCCCACAAACGGAAATTGCGTCGTTAGTGCAAGCGAGAGAAACTTTCCTTGAAACGCTAAAAAAAATCTCGCCCGTAAAACACGCGCGGCTATACATCTTTTTTCTTTTTTCATAAACTCGTTAATGATAATTTATTTGTAAAAGTTTCACGAATAATTTATGTTTGTAATTGATATGCATAACGCGTCGAATAGAGTTACGCAAGGTGAAAGAGTCGTTGAAATTGCAATCGAACATTGTCGCGAACTGTTAGTCGAGTAGGCAGACGTTTTTCCAGCGATGCTGGGAAAATGGCAATTTTTCATCGTACGGGACCGCTCACGGGAAACGTATCGATCGCATCGGGCTGTATCGCGTCGAAACGATTCTTCCAGCGAGGAAATATTCCTCAGCGAGAAGTTCGCCCTCTACGTCGTTTGTGCAGCACGGAAAAGTGCAACGCGCAACTCGTACTCCTTTTTCGCGCGCGCCTCCGCGTATCCGAAAGTGCTTCCGCTAGCCACCCCTCGTCCTTGGAGTACGACCCGATGGTTAGCGCTGAAAAAAGGAGAACAGCCGTGAGGCTCTTTCAAATAATTCTCCTCGCGCACTCGCCGGTTCTTCTCCACGAAACGAGCTTTCTGCACTGGTCTCGCGTGGAAGTTTTTTCTGCTGTTGGATGAAGTATTTCTTTCGAGGTTGCCAAGAAACGATTTCCAAGATGATGAACCGTTTTAATCGAATAATCACGAACCGATTCGTAATTTTTGTAACATCTACTACTTCCGAACTTTATACATGATATTAATAAAAGTGCAAAACAATTTTGTCTTTTTTGCAGATTAATATTTTTGTCTGCATAAAAGACTTTTCTTGATTTAAATGCGCTTAATGTACTACACTTCTTAACTTCTTTTCCGTTGTTTTTCTTTTTCTTTCTGTTAGTCAAATTGGCTGCATGTGTCTTTGATATGATAGCATGCAGGCAATTCAAATATTCGCTTCGTCATTCGTTTTCATCATTCGTTTACGCAAATACTTTTTTTCGCCGTTTATTTAGCGCTGTGTAATCTTCGCATTAATTTTTTTATTACGATTGATGGTTTCGTGCTGGAAACAATATGCCATTTTGCGGCTTAGAAACAGAATACGAAGAGATTATTTCGACATTTATTATACATCGTATCTACATGCGAATCCCCTCTATCAGATAGTAAACAAAATAACATGGTGTGTGTTAGCAATCGGAATATTGATATGAGAAGTAAAGAAAAATCGACGATGTTTTTAACGGAGAAAAGAGCTATCGCTGGAAGCATTAATGATAATTAATGTTACGACAGAATCGTATTGTGCATCTGTAACGTAATTCTATCCTTCTCTTGTGTAAGCCCGCGTGTATATACATATAAAACGAGAGAGCATATAAATTCCAACGCCGTGTTCTCTCAGGCGCGCACAGAACGTTTTCTGGCGAAGCCGGTCGCCACGTGTTGCCCTCAGACTGTACTAAGTCGAAGGGATCGAGAGACACGTAGTAATGAGCATTATGAGAGAAAAAAGCCAGTAGGGTTAAGGGCTACGGGTTTAAAGTCGTTCGCGAGATATGAAGTTGTCGTGAGTCTCTCACGAAGAAAGAACAATTTTTTTTCTTGATGAAACATGATCTTGATATCTACATACCATTGGAACGTTTTGATTATCTGTAAGCTGTTTAGAGAAAGTACACACATCTATAATTTACGAAAAAAAATCTTTTTTTTTTTATTATTTAATTTTAAATATTTTTAACAGTACATATAGTTACACACGCGCGAACATTTTGAAGTTTTATGATGTAAAAAAAATACACTCTTTTTCGAAATAATATATTTTTTTCACATTATATTAATATGTATAAGTTGAAGCTACTTAATGTCGAGTTTATATCTATTTACTAATTTTATCACGACTATTGATTCTTACTTCTTTCATTAAACGTATGACTTTCAAACTATCGGAGCGATGAAATCTGAAAAATAGACGCGGGGGACGGGGGTAATAAGATGGAGATAAAAGTAACGGTAAATGACGGAATAAACGTCGAAGCGACGAGAGATATATTTTCCGCTGCGGCAGCATTCGGTGGCAGAAGTTGAAAGGGGTTGAGTGGGATGGTAGGTGGATACAGGTGGAGGTGTGGGGTGTAGGAGATTGGAGGTCGTAGGTAGGTAGACAGGCAGACGTATAGGTTTATGGGTTTCCGCGACTATGCCGCGGCCATTCCGCGCGTCTGGAGCACGGCTACTTTCCCCACTCACTCCTCCCTTCGCCTGCCCACCCCTATCGGCTCCTCGCAACCCCTGTCGCGGCAGAATCGACGGGGGTGGTTGTAAAAATTTTACTGCGAATTGTCTGCAGACCCGACCCGCCGCTCGACGTTACGACCGGGAAAAATAGGAAACCCCCGGGAAACCGGCGGAAAAACTCGTCTGGGTCAGATCTCTTCTCTCCGCCTCTGTGTTCTGCCTCTTCCTCTCCCTCTCTCCGTCTCCGTGCACCATTTGGGTCAGCGATCTTATCAGCCGACGATGATATCGTAGCTGACCCCGTCCGTTTCGGAGGATTTTGGATCGTTCGTAAATTTTATGAACTCTGAAGACATTAAGGATCTGTTATATATCGTTATCTTCTCTCAGTCCATCTAACTTGATTGTGTTAATATTCTATTGTCACCGAGACGTTTGGCATAAAAACATTGCGTTTTCCGATTGACTATAAAATGCACAAATAAAATTTGAGTAATATTAGTCACAATTCTCAACAATCATTATCGCTGCTTGTATTGTGTATAAAGACTCATTGAGAAAATTGTCTCGATAGGAATTTGTAACAATTTAATTTAAAAATTAAATTAGAAGGCGTTTAATTCCTTCATTGTTAATTTAAAAAAAATCTTCAATATATTTATATGATCGGTTTTATTTTCACAAATTTGGAAGAAGGGTCAAAGGCCGGCGAATGAATTCACGAAAATTCCAGACGATCGGTTATCAAATACAACGATAGCTTGCTGAGCGGTGGAAGAGAAAGACGGTGCATAAAGAGCGAGAAGAGCGAGAAATGCCAACAATCTGGGGCCAACTGTTGAATTTTATCACTCTCGGTATCCCTTCCCCCCTCCTCTCAACACCCGCATGTCCAAGCCAGGGAATGAGGTACAAGGGGAGGGCAGGAGGGAAACAAGAGTCATGGACCACATGTGCCTCGTTGGCCACCCTTGCGTTCCGCTCTGGGCCTAAAGGACAAAAAAAGCCACGAAAGCGATATGGTCCCACTGACACTCTGTGGGAAGACACGTGTGTCTTGCATATTCTTAAATGAATAGTGGCGTCGGAGGGTCTTTAACCGGAGATAAGTCGCGCGAAGGAAGATACTTTACTTAGGACGAAGCATATTTCCAGCGTAGCTGAGAAAATTTCCTGTAATAACTTTCCCACCTTCTGTCGACGAAACAAACTACGAGGGCAAATCAATAAGTATCCCGTGTTAGTAATAAAAACGCAAGAGTATTTCACAAAATTATTTTTTATTTTTTAACGTAATCCTCTTTTAGGAGGATACACTTTTTTCAACGCCCCTGCCATTTTTTTAATCTCTTCGAAAAATATGATTTGTCGAACTCTGCAAAATAGGCCTCTGTTTCAGCGATAACCTCTTCATTCAACGTGAATCTCTTTCCACCGAGACATTTTTCCAAGTTTGAAAACAGGAAGAAGTCGCAGAGGGCCAAATCCAGAGAGTACGGTGAATGCGATTCATAGCGCATTCAACCAATTTGGCTGTGGTGACTGCGGAGGAGTGAGCCGGTGCATTGTCGTGGTGGAACAATACTTTTTTTCCCCAAATATAGGGCCGTTTTTTCTTCAATTCAACATCAAATCGGCACAATAAATCAGCCCAATAGTACTGCTCTCCGTGATAGTTTTTCCTTTTCCAAATAATCGATGAAGATCGAGCCTTGCACATTCCAAAAAAACAGTGGCCATTACTTTTCCGATCGATGTGGAACCGTCTTGATTTTCTTCGGAGCACGTTCGGATTGCGCTTAAACAGCTTCAAACACTGCTTCGATATTGATAGCCGCATCCGCTTGTTGCCATCCATCGTGAGCAATCGTGGCATCCGTCGGGCCGACAGCTTTTTCATTCCCAAGTTATCATGCAAAATATTGAATGCCGTTCCGTACGAGGTATGACACGTCTACGGCCTCTGCTACTTCACGCACTTTCGTTAGACGATTAGCGAGAATCATGTCGTGGACCTTTTCAACGATTTCCTCAGTAACGACGTCTGCCGAGCAGCCTGGGCGCTCCTCATTAAAAACAGATGAACGACCACGTTCGAATTCGTTGATCTAATATCTGACGGTTATCATAGATAGTGAACGGTTCCATTATTTTTTTGCACGTTTTTCCATTCAAAAATAAAAAGTGAATCGATCTTTTTCCATTGTATCGAACACCAAATATGCTTACTACGAATTACTATCAAATCAAAACTATCGCATGAGTCACTCTGAAATTTTGTCATCGTTTGAAAGATGATAATACACGATTGTAATGCCAACTTATATCAGTAACACCGCCTGTTTTCAAACACGGATACTTATTGATTTGCCTCGTATATTTTATTTTTATAAAAATTAATTGATTTTTATTAATTATATGTACATATATGTTACTTTTGCAATTAGAAATAGTCAAAACAACATTAAGAGAATTGTAATTTTGGTTATTTTAAGCCATTAAATCATTCAAGCAGCTTTATAATTAATTAGATAATTAAATTAGATATGTAAATATCTAATACATTTTATATTTATCGAGGAAAGTCCATATGAAACCAGGTTTATCGCCAATATATTCATTCTCTTATAATTTCAAATGTCCTAATTTCTTATATTAAATAACTCACCAGTTAAGCCATCTATTATATTTTCGCCTTAATGAACTCAACGTCATTTATTAGAGGATACATTTCTATTCTGAGCTTTTTAGAACATCTATATATATATAAAATGTGTGTAATAATAAAAAAATATAAATGTTCTGCGAGTATTAGTCTTGAAGTATCTAATTGTAATAATACATCTGCATAATTTTACTAATTTTTCTTTTGATTAGATACGCTCAAACTTTATTCCGAATTTTTTTCTAAGTATTGATTCATCCGATACGGCTATATAGTATTGTATATTTAAACACTTTTCACGATTAATGCTCGCTTTCTTTGAGACCTGAAGCTAGCAAACTGGTTATTCCTTTGCATTCGTTCGCATTTTGTAATTTCGTGGATTGCTGCTATTGACGTACGAGATAGTCGTTTTCTTTCTCTCTCCCTCTTTTAGAGCCACGTGTGCCACGTGTGCCGCGTAACCCTTGAACGGCCGAGTTTTACCAGCTGTCAGCGTCCTATCGGACCGAGTAACCGTCGACCGTTCATCGACGAGACGATCTCCAGTCCCGCTCTATCAGAGTGGAAATCCGAGCTTCTGGTTGGGTTACCGCGGAACGACGACGGACGTTCGTTCCTTCACCCCCAGGCGCGGCGTATCTCATTGGATTCTCGGTGTTCCGCGTCCGTTGGGACTCACGGGGTCGTAAGCCCCCAAGACATTCCTGTCATCGAACTCTGTGGGTGACAGGTTCCCAGACTTAGCGAGTATTCGGACCGTCTTAACGCCAGAGTTCTTCAATTTCTCCATGTAATATCTCGTTGTCAATATAGCGTACACCTCGAATATCGTCATTTGTTACATTTATTTGTAGTTAATTATACATAGGGATTAGCTTATAAAACCGCAACGATGCAACTTGCGCAATAATCGTTCATAGAAACGGCGCCCAATAAGTATAGCTACTCACTTAGGTAGCTTACGAGAAACTTGAGGGTCTAACTTTTTATAGGTCGTGCACCATTTGTGCGCATTCCTATATAAGTAAGTTTTGTTCTTCCGAATGCCGCGAAAAAGTATCGTACCAATTTTTAATTTGCACAGATTGTTACACTGATGGTGAAACGACCAAAAAAGAGAAATACGACGAGAATAGAAATAATAAATATTTACTACCTAAGTTTTTCTCGTACTTTGTGATATTATTATAATATTTCTCAAAAATCTATTCTTTCAACCATTTAAACGTTCAATATTTGGCCAATAAACCGGTTACATATGCATAATTTAAATGACAACTACAGTTTGTTTGGAACGGAAGGTTGTATTAAATCGATACTAAGCAGTTCCATTCGTTCTACCCGCAACACAGCAAAAGACGCCGCGCGCCGCGCCTCTATATTGTAGTCCTCGGTAAACATAACAATGTACTATAATTTACATTTAACACATTATGAGATAAACATTATCGCCTTTGTATAATAGGCGAGAATCGTGATTGCTTGTCGCTGTCGCGAAATCGGTGATAAATCATCCATCTTAATCGAATCGTTTGCGAAGTACGAGCGGCGGGAATATTGTCCTACTTTTTTCCTCCTTTATTATCTTTCCGCGCTATGAACGATAAACGGACATAATTCGTTAAGGGTGAAGGATCGTAATCCCGAGCCGCTCTCTCGTCGCGCCACGGCCCGCCTCACGTGCCACGTGCATCCGCTGTTTGTGGCCGCGGTAAACAAACCACACGTTATGCATCCTCTGATGTTTCGCGCGTCGAAAGCCGAGTGTAACTCCGGTAAAAATGGGGGATTCACGGGGGACAACCATAGCGAGACGAGGAGGACCATCCTTTATCCTAAGATTTTTTACGAGCCTCTCTTTCTCGGTCGTCCTACTACGCGACACCGCGTCGCGACGTCGAGCAAAGAAAAAGAGTGACGTCATGCCGGGCTAGTCTGTTGGGCTAGGTCGTGGCACTCCTTGCATCCCGCCTTTACCACCGCCATCTCCTCCTCCGCCTCAACCATCGACTTCTCTACCCATCTTACTCTTACTACGAACGGTGCGCGACTCCCGTGCACCCTCGCCCTCGTCGCTCCGCGCCACGCCGCGCCGCGCCGCGCCGTGCAGCGCCGAAAAAAGCAAGGCTCGCAAAAGGACGCCCGGCGTCGTGGCGCTCTTTGGCTGATCAATACCCGCCGCCTCGTACGCGGACGGACGGTCACGCATGTGCACGGTGTGGGCCGCTCTCTTTCTCTTTCTTTCCCCTTTTCCATTTCGGTACCGCTTTGCCGCCCTTCTCCGCACGCCTTCGCCGCTCACCCATCCCTCTCTTTTATCCATCTGTCCCTTTCCTCGTCTCTCAACCACGTTCCCTTTTTCTTCCCTCCCTCCCTACCTCCCGCCGCGCCGTTACGCTCGTCTTTCCCGACTCTCCGTCTTCGTCTGTCCTTCTCTCGCTCGTTGCGTCCCCTTTCTCTTGTTATCTCTTCGTCTTTCGCGCGCTCTCGATTTTTCTCCCGCTTCTCTTTCACCGTCCCCACCGATTTTTCCTCTCCCTTATGCCTGTCTCTACCGTCCTTCTTCCGTTCACCTACCTACCTACCACCACCGATTCCTCTCTTTTAACCCCTTCCCCCCCGCGCCATTCCATCTTCCTCCCCCTTTCGTCCCTCTCTACATACCCCCGCCGCCTCCGTAGAGACGGTCCGATTTTTTCCTCCCGTTTCCTCGGCTCCGACATTTTTTACACCTTTTTTCTCCCCCTCCCCCCTTCTCCGACGGCTGCCCATGCGCCGCTCTCCCCCGCCATCGGAATATCGCCTCGAGCATCCGCTCCTTCTCCCTCCCCCCCCC